>NW_028288689.1:1618055-1941666 GCF_059628265.1 Tinamus guttatus
CTACAATCTGTCTAATCAGTTCTGGGAGAAGATTTTACCTCTTCTTCAGCAGTGAGCCAAAGGTTTAGGAGGTGGTGAGCAGCTATGGAGTGCCAGGATCTACTGAATTTATGAAGTACAGGGGTGTGCTGAGACTCCTGCTGCAACCATCATGGGAAGCCTGTTCAGGAAAGCAGCGCTGGAGCAAAGACAGGGTCAGGCAGCAGGGCTGGGTGTGGACAGCAAACACGGAAGCAGAGTGAAGTTCAGAGAGCTGTCCAAACCCTTCTGCTGCTGCAGATGTTCAGGGGCTGACTGACTGCAAAGGACCCTGTGGTGGGAACGCTGTTCTCTGGAGGTACATACTGTATTTTCTAGGTGCCCCATCTGGCAGACCTTATGCTATACCATACTCTAAGGAAGTCAGTCATGTAACTCCTGCAGAGCTGAAACGGTCTAATGGAAGAAGGAATAGGACAAATTATTGGAGGTCAGGGAAGTGGCTTCCTTTTGATTTTACATGGTTGTCATAAAGAGGAAGTTCAATACCCTGGAGAAATTAGTTAACAGGAATCCCATGACCTTCAGCAAAGGTTGCAGAGTCCTGCGCCTGGGCCGGTGTAACCCCATGCACCAACCAGTACAGACTGGGGTCTGGCTGGTGGAAGGCAGCATGTTGAGGGAGGTGATCCAGCCCCTCTGCTCTGGAGTGCTAGATCCAGTCCTGGGCTCCCCAGTAGAAGGACATGGACATGCTAGAACGAGTCCAGAGAAGTTCCGTGAACATGGTTAAGGGAGTGGAGTATCTCTCATAAAAGGAAAGGTGTTAATTTTTAATGTATGCAGATGCCTTTGAAACACTGGCATAGAGATTTGGGTTGTTTTTGCATGGAATTGCCTTTTCAATAGCGGCATTAAATCTTTTATCCCAGAATTATCACAACGGGGGAGGCACTGTGGTGTTTTACATCATAATGCTAAGACAATGGGATGCCAATAGATTGTCATAAAACTCACCCTGGTATTGTTGTTTGGCGTGTAAAAGCTGCCTGGTAAATATACATTGCATGAAAAAAATCTTGTACTCGGCAAACTGTGCTTCCAGTTAACTGCACAGGAAACATCACAGAGAATTAAGGCCATATTAAGATCCAGCTTCTTCAGAATAACTATTTTTTAGAAAAGAAAGATATGGGGCAGGCACTTTTTTGGTATAAGAGTTGAAATCATGAAGTTAATGTGTAAAACTAATTAAAAATACAAACATGACTAGATGTGTTTGCTTTTGAAGTGGAACTAGTGTTAGCTGCTAGCCTGCAACCCTGCTTGTCGAAGCTGAGTCCAGCCTGCCCTGCTCACATGGAGAGAGAGAGAAGCACCTTTGATAGATTTTCACATTCCTGCTTTAAAGGCAAGAGAGATCATAAGGGCATCCAAGCTGCCTTTAAGACAGGAAGGCCCTGGAGTGAGATAAGCAGGGGGAACTTCAGCATGTTTTCTGGTGTCTTTAATACTTAATTAGAATGACGGACATTGCAATAATGAGGAAAGATGGCAAGGGAAACAACCTGATAGCGTGTGGCCAACAAGAGAGCAAACGCTGCACCTTGGGGCTGAGGGAGAGACACTTTATTAAAGCCTAATGAGATTACATAGAGGCAGGAGTGTTGCATGTAGATTGTGGTTTAGGTTATTATTCTTCAAGAGGGTAAATGGAGTAAAATTACATTTAACAAATAAATTTGATCTCAGCTTTTATGTTGACCCTCAAGCAGTGCCTTGGGACCTTGGGTCGTCTCAGGATGTTTTCAGCCTGGTTGTAGACTACACCAGTGATAAAATGATAAACAAATTTCAAGTGTCTGCAGGCCTGGTCAGACCTGGAGGCTTATTTGGAATGAGGACATGCTGACTGCAGTGTAATCATGGATCAACTAGGGTAAGAGCTGAACACAAGCATGGCATAACAGAAATAGAAATTTCTTCTGCATTGGAAAAAGGTTTGGTTGCTTCTGCACAGGGAAACTCAAAGCCTGTGCTTGGCAGGTATCTCTTACAGTCGCATTTTCCTGTCTCTTAAACAGAATCTTTGTTGAACAATGCAACAGAAAAAGGCTTTTTTTGCCTTACAAAGTGGTACACCTTGAATCCCTAGTTTACAGTGCCCAGCCTGGGTACTTCTGTACTGGCTTGCTATTCCCCATGCTGTCTTGACACTCCTCAGCAGGGTGGATTTGGCCAAAGAGGACAGCAAGGAAGAAGCTGGGATGCTGGTGAAGGCCTGCTATTAACCCAGCATCTTCCTGTTAAAAGGCAGTTTAATGATGAGGAGGACAGCGGTCTGTGGGCACTCAGCATTATTTACTATTAGCAAGTATGGTAACAGTGGCAGCAGATTCACTGCCTCTCTTTGCAGATAGATACATCCCAAAGATCCCCTTCCCTTCCTTTTCCTTCCTTTCCCTTCCCTTCTCGTCCTTCTGCTGCATTCCTGTCTGACAGATAAGTGGTGAAGTATTCAGAGATGTTTGGCTCTGTAACGTTTCCCAGGTAGCTCCTATCTCCCACAGCCACGTTTTTCTTTAGTAAACATCTGATCCTTCACTACTCCTGCCTCACTGGACATTTATTATTACAGCTTTTGTTTATTTAAAAACAAAAAACCACCGTAACGAGAGTCCAGATAAAGGAGCCAGAAATAGGGAATCCAAGAGAGATTCAAAGCTCTGTCTTGGCACATGAGAACATTTTTAGGTGATGAAGACTTAAAAAAAAACGCTAGCTAACAACAATAGCAAGAAAAGTACCCCAAGGACATCTGCAAAGAAAAATGGCAAACACAGTGCACACTGATTATCATTCTTCACTGAAGTTCATACTCCAGGTAAAAATAGTGTCAGGCGCAGGGCGCCGTGCAGCATCGCGAGCACTGAATCAAGGGCTGGGGCAGGGAGGGACGGCCCGGACAGGCCTCTCGCAGCCCCACATCGCTGCACCTCCCTATCCCACGGGAAGGATTTCCCTGGCGGGAGATGAAATCCCTGGTGAGATGAAATCCCTGAGCTTGAGAGATGCCTTCTAGAGCCAGGGCCAAGTGCGGGCCGCTTGCAGGAGGCAGGGCACGGGGAGCAGCGTGTGGCCCTGCGGGCTCGGTGTGCCCCGGGCTGGGGCAGCCTTGGGGCTCTCGCTGGGGTGCAGGGCCAGGAGGCATCAGGCCGGCAGCGGATGGGATAACACCTCCAACAAGGCATTGAGGTTGGATGAAATGAGGGATGGATGGATGGCACCCAAAACAAACCAAGAACACTGGTAGGGATTGCTATGGAGCATGGAGAGATTTTATTTCCCTCCTTTTGCCACAGCAAGATGGATTATCCACATCTGTTGTGGAGATTTGTGGGGAAAGGCCTTCATCCCTTCTGCTTTCCCCTGGCCATCCCTCTACAATGGCTTTTTTTAGACAGTGAAAACCTAACTAAAGTTTAAATTTCTCTCCCCCTCTGCACTTTTTAAGCAGCCAGTGCATTAGAATTTCTTCTTGACTTAAGGAAGGCTGGGGCCCCTTATCTGCTCTGTGGCTCTGTTGTTAATAGGGGAGACACTGCCAGACTATGTGGAGCCTGCTCTCTTGTAAACTTGTCTCCTCATCTATCTGGCTTCTGCCACAGCAGCAGCCATGAGCAGTGCTCACAGTGGTGCGGGGAACGGAGCGGTCTGGGGAACGCTCTCTCCTGAACTCCCATTATAAACAATTGCATGTGAAGTTGTCTTAACAACGTATGGTGAAGCCAGGATCCCACAAGAGGAAGAATTCAGACTGAAGGCACTGAGTAGCCAGTCAGAAAAATGAAGCACCAAGCTGTTACCTACCCTTTCTCCATCATCTAAGTTTGTCAAAACATTTTTAAATGGAGTTGTTTTTGTTCTGGCAAGTGCCACGCTGGGTCAGGTATTCTCTGTCCTGCAGCCAGCACGGTGCTGGGAGAAGCACAGGGCTGGCTAAGGGTGCTATCGTGTGCTCTGCTGCGTAAGGAGGGTGAGATGATGTGCTCTTGTCTCACCATCGTGATGCCATTTGCACTGGCAGGAGCGTACACATCCCATATGAACGAACATGAAGCCACCGTCGTTCATATAGGCTTGACTGTAAGTACCGGCACTGAGATCAGAGTGCAGCAGGGTTTCTAGTGAGTGTCTCCCAGCACAAAGTAAGCTTCTCTCTGGGGGATCAATGGCATATGCAGAAATCTGCCACTTCCACGGGCATGCTGCTGTGTGATCCACTCTCCAGTGCCACCAAATCCCGTCCTTTTCACACCTATGCCTGAAAGCAGCAGGTTGGGTGAACTGTGGGCCAATGCACAACAGTGGGACAAACAAAACCAGAAATCTCTCTCATGGGACTTTCTTTGGACTAATGCTGTATTTATCACAGGGTAACTGGCACAGTTGGATCTTCATGTGAAAACTGGCTACTTGATGGCAATGAGATGTGTTTAGGCAGGACTCTGACTGCATTGGAAAAAGATGAGGATAATTGGTTAAAAAGGCATTGCATGAGAAAGGACCTGAAAGCTGTGCTATGTCATAGACACAGAGCAAGGGATAGGCAAAAAAAAAAAAAAAAAAAAAAAAAACACACTACTCCAAACGTAATAGCAAAAGTCACAGAGGCAGACAAGGTCGGGGTGTTCCCAGCACTGCTCTTCAGGTACAGAAGCTTCTGCAGAAAGGAGATTTACAGACTGCTCTGTTTAGGGGTGATAGGAAAAGAAGTCACAGCAGTAAACTGTAGCAAGAAAGATTTAGGCTAGACCCTAGAAAAATCCCCGTGCACACTTCCCCCAGGAGGCTGCATGCAGAGAATCTCCATCACTGAGTGTCATTTACAGGAAGTTAAAATACAACCGATTCCGATTAAATACGTTCTCAAGGTCTCACAGTGCTCACAGCTCACAGTGCTGCTGAATGACAGACCTAGCAGACTTTCTTTTTAGTACTTTTTTGAATGAAAGATGGAAACTTCCCATGGAAAAAGTCTGATTTCAGCATAATTTTTTGTGTGTTTGTGAAAAACCCAAGATCACAAATAGAAAACGTGGGAAAAAATGTTTTACTTAGTAGATCTGCTAAGTTGGGAACAATGAAAGAGTCTGAAGCAAGTATGTGTTTGGATGGTCTTCCTTTGTGATAAAAGCATGGTTGAATATCACAAAACTGCCACAGGTTCAAATGATGGGAGAGGGAATTGTTTTTCAACACAATGTTTGCTACTACTTTTTCCAGAGGCCCTTTCTGCTAGTTTCCATGGGCATTTTTAGATTGTGTAGCAGCAGATATGGTTGCATTCTTACTGAGTGCAGCAAGGATGCATATCCTAAATGCCCTTTGGTGCTTATTCAACCTACATTTCCTAAGCAGCTCCCTCTCTGTGTGATCCTGCACCTACCTGAGTGGTAGGGGAAACAAAACTAGCCTTAGAGCACAACAGGTTAATCTTATTTGCGTTGCCCCTTTTCCTTGTGGATTTGGAAAACTCCCATTCCTTTCTGGCAGCTTCCTTAGCGAGCAGTTGCATGGCGGACCTAGCGGGTTGCAGACACACACTGCACGTGAGACTGGGGCAGGGGACACCTGGGGAGAGGAGAGGACGCTGGGCACAAATGGGTGTCGCAATAAATCACTTTCCAGTTCCCTCTGTGCTAGAAGTCTTTTTTAAGTTCACCATTGCTCACTAAATAGGGTCTTTTATAAGAATACCTCTCTATTTTCCATCATTAGTGATCCATGTGCAGACTCAAGGCTTTGGGTAGTCACCAGCCACACCATTTATTTACCTTATTGTAGTGTCCCAACAGTTTCCCTCCTCTGTCAATATCCCAAAGCAATTAGCAGGAAATTCAGCTGCTGCCTGAATGGACACATTTTCAGCAATCTTCCTTATTTATTTACTGTAAAATAAGCAGGAAAAAAAGTGCAAAATCAGTTCCTCTTCCGAGAATGGATTAGTTCTCTTAGCACATCTCAGGCTGCCTCTCCTCTCCCTTCCCTGCAGCTTTATCTCATTTTCTGATGAGCTGTAATAAAAAACAGGCAGGAAAACACTTGATTGCTGCTCATAAGCTCCTCGAGGGAGAAGATTTCAAAGGTAACTGGCATGGCAAAATGCAAGCTTTTCCCAACCTGCATTCACAGCTGACAGGGTCTTCCCACAGTGGACAAGTACCATGTACCGAGTGAGCTGAGAAACTTCACTTCTGCATCAGCCATGGCAGGACCTAATGTTGTTCACTGCCAGGCAAAGAAAAAATAAAATGCCCAATTTATTGTTTTTAATAGAGGAAGGTGTGTAACAGCAGGGACGGGATAACTGGAAGCAGTAGAGGGCCTGGACAAGGCAGGGAGATGGGTGGAAGCAAGACTACAGGCTGGTAGAGAGGGCAAGGAAAGCCGTGTCTGATGTGCTGACTGCTACCTCCCTCCTTAAACACACGGGTGACAGGGGCTGCTGCAGGACGAGCGTGCTCTGCTGCAGGCATTGGCCTCACAGGAAAGGGGCCCCGGCACGGGGAGGTCTCCCTGACGGTCCCTTTTGAGCCTGGGCACAGCACAGCAAACAGTGTCACCCCGGGCTGGCGGCTGGGGCCACCCCAGCGCTGCTCTCGGTGCTTGTAATTCATCACAGCACCCCTGGCTGTCTCGCAGAACGGAGGGGAACAGCAGCTCTAAAGCTCTGCTTGACCCATCGCTATTTGGAAATAAAAAGGCTGTGAAACCACAATGCATCCATCACCTGGAGTGATGGAGTGATCACCTGGGAGAAGGACATTTTTGCCCCTTCTCCGCACTTCTTACTCCTTCCAGTTTTGCCACTAAACATGAAGAAGTAGAGGGCCTTATTCCTCAGGGAAGAAAGAATTATTTCTTTGAATTAAATACACAGCTTGGAGTTAGGCAATTCTGATTTATCCTCCCAGCTATGTGAGGAATGCTCTGTGAGGTCTCTGTCCCAGCCTCCTTCTCCCTAGATGCATATGATCCTGAGCAGCCTTCTTGTAGCTGTTTGGCAAGTCTTGCAGAATCCTCTGAACTGTAAATTAATAGTTAAGTCTAGCTCTTATCACTCACAGGTGACTAAAACTGTTCCAAAAGAATATTGCCTTTGTTACAGATAGGCAAGAAGGTAGACATTTTGATCAGGTGTTCCCTTATCACCGGTCTCTATTGAACAGGATAATCTGGGTTAGAGATTTATCTTTATTCTGATCTTAGTAACAAAGTCCAAGTGGGATTTCCTGAGAGTGTCGTTGTTACCCAGAATTATGTTTCTATACCTCAACCAAATCAGCAGGTTGTATTCTTGCAGTGTGAGTAGCTGAGAACTGCATGAGAAGATATAAACTTTTTTTTTTTTTTTAATGTCCCAGAATGCAGGAGCTCAGACCATCTACGCCTTTGAAAACGTTTGGTCTGCAGCTCTAACATAACCATATTGCAAGCCTGTAGATTACTGGATAACTTATCTATGTGTATCTATCTTGTATCATGTCCCCATGTATCTTGAGTGGTCCCCAGGTAAAGGTTACAGGAATAATTAATTAAAGTTTCACCAGAAGTGATGTAATAACCTTGATGACCCATCATAATAAGTTGCAAAAAAATCCTACAAAACGCTTTCTTCCATCAGCAGTGATGTGTGCAGGAAGCTTTATTACAGAAGATCCAATCAGTTGTAAATAAAAATCCACATTTAAATTTACTAGCAAACTTTAGGCAATGTGACCTTGCCTGTACCTTCCCAGGCTCCTGTGTAGACCATATGCTTTTTAGCCTTTTTTATTGTTATTTACCTTTTACCACAGTAGTTTTGAGTCACCCTGGGTCCGTAGCAGCTTCCTGGCGTGGAGGAGAATGGGGTGATTGTTCAAAGGCAATTCCACTGCGCAGTGACCTGCGAGAAGGTTCCCTTTGCTGCACCACGTGCGCAGGGCGGCAGCTCTTCCTGAAAACAACAGTCCTGTCTTCAAAGCATCTTTCTTTGTCCCGAAAGTCAATGAAAAACAATTCTGCACACCTAACGAAGTGAAGAATTTAGTGTGCTATTACTAAAGGGGCTGTTTTATTCAGGAGAATGTCCCCAAAATCTAGGAGTTTCTGGCACTGGTATGAATTGATCATGCGTCTGGAAAATTCATTTGGGAAAGAGCAGCATTTATGAATCCAATCTACATTACCTGCATGCCTTTACTGTTTAGTATTTATTTTCTGGAAAAGCTTAAGGCAAACAACCAGCCTGGTTCCTGTCTGTTTACCATACAAACACCTGAGTCTTAATAGCTTGTTAGTATTCATGGATTTTTCTGTTTTTATACCTTTTGTGCTCCTGAACATGTAGAACAGACACAGCACAAAACATGTTGTGAGCAACAGGTGAGTGTGAAAACAAGGATGTTAAAGTGCATATAGAGTACTTTGTATTTACATAAAATTTTATGATTAATATGCAATATTAACAACCACAGTTATGATTTTTTTTTAAAAAAACGTAAATTAGTACTGGCATTCAAAGATCTCTGAGCTAGAATTAATTTTCAATGGATTTGCAGGAAGGGTATGGCTACAACACCGTCAGCTAGATCTCTCGGGTTGGTCGAAATCATCTTAATTCTAATGAAGGAAATAGGAGAGAGAATGGAGGAAAGTGGAGCGTTCTGTAGTTGGTTTCCCCCTTTTTTTCCCCTCGATGGATCATTTCTTGAAAAGGCAAGTTGGGACCCACTGAGAAAGTGTGGTATTGCTGGAAATGTGAGATTTTTAGCATAAAATCTACTAGTTGATCTACTTTACTAAGCAGAAAGGTATGTGATTAGAAATATATGCGTGTGGAGGGATCTAAAAGATTTGCTGAGAGCAAACAGCTTGTGCCGTGCTCAGGGTCATGTGAAAAGATTCCAGCACAAATTGGACTTTCCTTGGACCCATGTGGAGAAAATGTCAATTCCCATCCTGAAGAAATTTTGGAGGAATAATATATAGGGAGGGAAAAAGACAAAATGACAAATTTTTAGTTTCAAGTGATCATGGAGGCTTTCTTGGCTTAAAGGTCATCTTTACAGATGGTGATTTTATCAGTTTCCCATTGAGAGAAAATAAACTTGTTCCATGAGCATGATGTGGCTTATGTGACCTTCTCTTTTCTTGAGTTTGTAACATCAGGAATATGCTAAGGAAGAGATGGCAGTTTTTGAAGGGGAGGTGTTTTAGTAATAAGGCTGAGATATGTGAGAACATGGTCATTGGGGACCGTCATCTGCCCCTGCACTTGTCAGACTCTTCATGGGGGATGCCTGTTTCTTGACTCTCATTCAACCCTTCTGAGAAGGCTGATGTTTCCTGTCCTTCAACAGGGACCAAACAGCACAAGGAATCAGGGGAGGTTGATACTTTTCTCCCCTGTTGGTTTTGGATAAAAATATCGATTACACTGGACTTGTCAGTGATTTACTTTTGTATAAATAGGAGATAAATCTTAGTTAAAGCCTGCCATGTAATTGCTATATAGCAACCCTTCCCTGAAATCAAATTTTTGCTGTCCAGGAGATAGAAATTAAATTACATTTAATAACAGAGGTTTATGAAGTCTTATAAAAGCTTCTCAAAGCTAGACAAGTGTTCATATCCATAATCCTTCCAAAGCACATGTTCGTTTGCTCACACAGTGAATAAACATTTTAACAGTTACAGCCATCAAACGCGGTGCTGGTATTCAGTTTGTTTATAGTCATGTGGTTAGATGGTGTTGAACTTGAAAAGACCTTGCCTGATATGCCAGGGTGAGTTATGGCTGCTGTTTGCCTGGAGGGCATGAGTTGTATTGGAATCAGACAATAAACCAAGAATTATAAATTCCAGTTGTGCAGTGTGAGAGGGTTTGGTATAGTTTATTCTGGCCATGTTCTAACACTGGCTGGCTATCAGAGTTACTGCTGCCCCTCTGTTTTGCATGAAGAAAATGTAATTTTGGCCAAGCAACATACCTATGTGCAACGTTCTGAGTGTATTATTTTAGGGGATGAAACCTGCCTACCGGCTTCAAGTTCCTCCCACACGGGTCAGCGATGTGAAGTTTGGGAGAGGTGACCCTCACCAGGAGCCTCCTCTGAGGCGCTTCTAGAACAGGAGCATCCAGTGCACCTGATGGAGGACCTGCATTACCCCATTTGTACACAGCGAGAGCTGAGAGCTGTGCCATCATTTGAATAAGGCAATGACAGAGCCTCCCAGAAGTGAGGGTTCTCCCTTTGGGAAGAGCTGAGCTGTTACTGCTGTCCTCGGCAAGCCCGACCATGGACCAAATGAGCCAGCAGGCTCCCATCAGCACAGCTCTGCTGCCATTCACACAGGAACCACATCCGAACAGCTCAGAAGTCACACGTTGAGTTCAGTGATCTGGAGGGTGTTAATAGAGCTGTTCTGCAACCATAGTACCCAATTCTTCATCGATGACTATAGGGTCACCATAAGAGAGTAGGGTACAACATGTTACTTAAGGGAGCTCCAAAAAGTGGAGTCATGTTTCATCCTCATGGGAGGATAGGACAGTAACTCTTGATAGTGTAGATGTTGTGCAGGCTCAGGGTGGGGAAACCATGATTTCTAATTGCAGCTCTACTACTGATTTCCTGACAAGGAGTTGGTGCATCCAAGGTTTCCATAGTTAAGTTCAAGCTTCCATAGCTCAGCGTGTCCCCAGAGCACCTCCGCTCACATTCAGAGCAGATCAGTGCGCACCCAGGGCAATGCATGCAGATGCTTGCAAGACTTTCTGCTATAAACAGCACTTATGTCCCTTGCAGGCAGATACCTTTATAACTTCCCCATCTTGTACAACACACAAAACAAGGAAATAGGTTTTAAAAATTCACTTTATAATAATGCTCGTTTAAGCTCTCTTTATTTAAGCTGACTGAAGGTCAAATCAACTGTGCTAACAACCCTATCACTTTCAGAGGGTAGGCAGAGCTCCCCAGATGCCCATCTACAAACAAGCCCCCAGGACCACAGGAATGAGCCATCTCCAGGATAGCAGGCGATACATCGGGGAAGGATGTGTTCTTCAAAAGGCAAAGCAAAATGCGTTTGTACTGAGCATAAAAGGACTCATCCTGGCACTCCTGGAGGGTGCAGGCAGACACGTGCTGGCAGCAGACATCAGTCTGACAACATCGCTCGCCCCTGAGCTGAACCTCTGCAGGCTTCAGGAATTCAGGCCATTGTGCCGAGGACATTGCGAAGCAGACCCTGCATCACCTTGTGTTCTGTGGCAGCTTTCATGAGTTGTACCTCTTACACTGCAAACTGTGAGGAAGAAACTCCGTCCTTGCAGGCCCTAGCAAGACATCGGAGGGAGCACAAATGGGTCAATCGCTGCAAAGTTTCAGGTCAGTACCAAGAACAGGGAGGGTTTTTACCTGCTCTTGGATCACTTCTGAGGATTAGATTAGCACTGTGACTTCACCTTGCAAGAACTGGTTTCTCTGAGCCGACACCTGGTGGAGGCAGTGCCCTATAGCCTGATCTTTGTAGGTCCTGCTCGTAACCCTTCCCATGGCAGAGGTCTTGAGGTCAAAATCAGAGCCCTCAATTCTGCCCCACACAAGGAACAGAGTGTAATTCAGGAGCAGTTATGGGAAGTCGAAGCGATAGGACTTGGAGCCCCTTTCATGGAGGACTTGCAGGTTGTCCTTAGAGCTCTTCTCATATCCCAGTGGGCTGTCTGCCTATTTCTCTTTTGTCTCGTTTCTGGAGTCTCAAAGATGCCAAATCTGTGGATGAGGCACTATCTCATCCTTACATCCCTGTATTGTAAATCCTTGAATACTTCTGTAGTTTTGGATGGAAGGAGCCTGGTGGACACATCTGGAATTTATTTCACAAGAACATTGAGTTTTGGTTAATGTAGTACACTGCAGCTTCTTCTTAGAATAAGGTTTTTTTTTTTTTTGGTTTACTTCATGATAGACTGTTTAAATATGAATAAAAGTTGGTTGTTTCATTGGCAGTGAAGAAAACATTAAAACTCTTTCGCAAACACCCACATAGAAGTTTTTAAAAGCAGTCTCAAAAAACTAAACTACATCTGTGGGCTGCAGCTACTCTTTCTTCACCACTGTGTATCCCTGTACTCTAAAAAGAGAGTGCAAAATGACAGGAAATCACAATAGCAATTTTTAAAGCCACTTTTGTGTTATTATAAATAGCTACATAATTTGCAGATCTATGTTGAATTGTCCTCTACGCTGCTGTATTTACTGTACCTCCTCCTATGCTCCTGGAGACAATGAAGAAGAAACGAAAGAAGCCACAGCATCCTACAGATGTTCTAAGCAAGATATGAACTCCCCTCACCATCTTCTTAAGGGAAACTTGCCAACTTTGTTTTTTCTATTTCTATGGCATGATTCAGCTTCCCTGCAATTGTTCAGAGCTGGCCAGACTTAGACCCCATCTGATGCATATTAAATACAATGAGAGTTTGGCATAACAAATACTGATACCACAGAAGAATTAAGCTCAAACACTTAGGCAGAAATAGGGGATTATTAGTCAAAATTGACAAAGAAAACCTGAAGAAGAAAACATAACCTCCATGGCCAGCAGAGTGTCTTTCCTCATATTAGACTTCTGGCTCAAAATGGCATTCTTCATGTCATATTTCTGAGAGACAAATTAGTGGTCTATTCTTGGTGGTCTATGTGTTTGTCTTCTTTAAAATCAAAGAGCTTTATTGCTACTACTTGTTACCATAGTACAGATTGCCCCATCAGCATCTTGTTGATCATGTTGCAGCCTCCCAACTTGTTTAGCACAGGAGCAGTGTACCCCAAGTGCCATTTAAATCAAGAGTAAGGAAGACCTCACTTACTACCAACAGCTATGGAGTGTATATGACTAAGTACCTATATTTATATTGAAAAATTTTACATTTTAGACTAAAAAATTTCAGTTTGAGATGAAGATATATGAGTATGAATAGAGTACAATATTCAGTTTAAAATCTGTTGTTCCCATGGGCTTTCTTGACAGTTAATGTTTTTGCTAGAATATTCACCAAAAGTGAGCCCTAAAGCAGAGCACAAAGAGCCAAGAAACATTAGTTTAAATACATGAATGTGAATTTGTGGAGTGTTTTTGTTAGAAAGGGGAAACAAGGCTGAGATTTCACAACTACTTTAGGGATGAAGCACGGTTTGTTTGGTTATGATCCTCTTGCAATATATAATCTCCTAAGAGGAAAGGTAAGGGAAAGAGTGTTACACACCTATGACTGTGCACCCTGAGATGGTTACAACTCATGAAAAATCAGAGATTATTTGTGCTAGGGAGTAAAAGGTGGAAATTTAAGATTTTTTTTTCATGATCAGAAGTAATAATGGTGAGATGCTTTCAAAAGTTATTTAAAAATATCTTTTAAAAAAATTTCAAATGAAATTGAGTGTGGTGGTCCCTCCTATGGCCACACCATGGTGGGAGATTGGGTCTTTAATGGCCATGGCCAAGTGGAAAATGGGGCAATCTGGGAGCCTTTTTTTTTTTTTTTTTTTTTTTTTTTTTGCCTCCTATTGGCTTTTTGGACTCATAGTAACAGGAGCCTCAGAGAGTCTGAAAATGAGCTGGAGCTTCCCAGATTCCCTGGAGACTGTCTGGAAGCCTTGTACACCTTGAACCCAGCAGATCATGGGGGACACTGCCTGGAAAGCTGGTCTGGACTGCCAGCCTGATGTGGCCAGTGGTCTGCTCAAAACGCATATGCTGGGATGAAACATCTGGGGCTCGACAGTATCAGTATATTGCTGTGAAAAAAAATCACACCAGGAAAATTCCCAGCCTGTTCGCCAGACCTGGAGATCTTCAGCCGTGTCAGTTCATGTTTTCAGCTACAGAGGATCTTGTCTGAGCTTGCGGTTTGTTGGCCAAGGCAGTAGCTGTCACGTATGCTCAGCACTTCTATACATCACTTGCTATGAATGTGCAGCACAGAGCTCCCACAGCCTGCAGGCCCGAGCTGAGCTGAGCTGGCTGGACTGCCGGCAGTTGGTTTTAATGGGAGACTGTTTACAGCATTGACTCAAGGCTGAATGGGAAATTAGTCCTGTAAACATTGTGAGAGCAGAGTGGATATTATTTATTTAGTACAATAATACAACAGCAGTGGGTAAGTCAAACAGTAATTAGCAACAGGTCATGCTATAATTGGAAAATCTGTTGCAGCTGGCTACCTCCTTCTAAATGCTACCAGTAAGTCATCAAGAATTTGGGGGGTAAAAATGGGATTAGTTTGGGAAGCAAGTGCTTGCAGGCAGTTAGGAATGTTTCAGAAAATGCAGATTTTTTTTCTCTGCCTGCCTTTATCGGAGCAATTATCATAACATAAGGCTCTGAAGTGGCACTTGGTTCTCAGTTAGTTGCACAAAATCTTGAACAAAAGCTCCAAACAGCTCTCTGGAGTGAATAAATCTCATTTGAAAGAGCTTGAAATCTCATAAGGTACAAAAGAGTAACTCTTTTCCCTCCTCTTACAAAATGAGTGAAAAAGAAACTTCTGTTCCTCAAGCATAAGTGTATATTTTACATGTGGCATTTTTCCCCTTATGCTATTTTAAGAATCATCTTTCACAACGCTATTGTCTAAAAATCAGAAGTTTCTCTCACATAGACAAGCAGGGAGATTTCTGCGCTTCCTGAGTGAAAGGAAAAAATCTCAATCAGTGAAGTATGTTCATGGGTTTTTACTGACTCTTCCTTCCACTGAATGATTTGCTGTGTTTAAAGAATGAAGGCCTGAAAGCAGTGACTAGAGGCAGCAAATAACTGCTAGATAAATGCCACATCAGTCTGGACGCATTACTCAGTCTTCACACTCTTGGATGCTCCCAAGATCTACAGATGCCTCTGCATCATAAATTCATCTTTACAGCCATAGCTTTCCCTTCCATTGGCCACACTGTCCCAAGCTGTTTGCTGTTTCTTTTCTTCCTTCATCAGCTCAATTCAGGAATTTTGCCTGGCCACTATGTACAGAGATTCGCTTCCCAGTAGGAGCTTGTTTGATCATGCTATGCTGCTTGACTATGACAAGGTATTAATGTTTTTCCCTGTTGCATCACAGATTTTTAGATGAGAAGGAATCACCTCCTCCAACTATCACTGGAGTTCCAGATTAACTCCCGTTTTTTTAAAAAACCAGAATATTTTAGTTACAAAAAAAAAAGTGCATCTTCCTGCCTGGCTGTAATGTTTAGTTCTCCGCTCCCTGAATAGTCTCCTTTCACCAGGGTCCTGTTTCTTGATGAGCTGCTTGCAGCACATATTCAAGTCATTCCTCAACTCATTCAGAATAAGCAGAAGAGATTCCTACCCTTGCGCATCCTGCAGGAGGGACCTACCTTCCAGTTCTTTCTGACATCTCATGGCTTTCCTCCTAAGCATTTCCAGCTTTCAAATTCTCGTGTAATACCAACTCAAATGCTCTTCTGAAATCAGAGTATATCATAGCAACTTATTACAACAGTATTGCTGTTCTTGATCAAACTTTATTTTATTAACAAAAATATCAAGATAACAGGATTTATTCTCCTCTAATCCACTTTGATTTGTCAAATTCTATTTCCCATCTTAAATTCTTCATGAATTACATTCTTTACAAAGCATTTTTTACTGTGCTGGAGATCAGAATCAGATTGATAGGCTTATAATTACCTAGATTATCCACTTTATTCTTTCAAAATATTGGTACATTTTTTCTCTCAGTCTGATAGTCCAAGTTTACTGAAAAATCAAGATCAACCATATGTAAAGTCCTTCACACAGCTCTCTCCAAATACTTCTTAAAGAACAAGATGCAATTATCTGGGCTTGCTAATTTTGAAGTGCTTAGCATTAGTAGTTGCTGTTTAACATTTTGTTTAATCTCTGCTGGAATGCAAGAGTTCATCACCACATAATACAGCTCCTAAAAATAGAACAGAAGTGTCTTCTGGCTATGTCTGCTTTTTTCTGAATCATGGTAAACAATTATACCATTTTCCAGCTGATCAGCATGACTTCTTTTCTTCCTCATATACTCAAAATCCACTTGATCTTCAGTCTATAGATTTTTCCTCAACTCTTCCTGCTGACTTTATAAGTTCAGACCATTTCCTATGTCTTAAACACATAATCACAGCTCCCAACTTACCGTTTCTTTTCTTTATAGTATTTTTGCAAGCTCTGCCCCGCCGTGACTCCTGACCATGCCTCCCTGCAGGGCTGGTGGCACGGAGGCTACGCTGTGACCTGTGGTTGTCACTGTCTGCTCTCTACATTGCTCCCTCTGTCTTAGCTCATAGTTTTGTGCTTTGTCAAAAATGTGAGACATTGTCTAAAATCTTTAATACACACATCTGTCTCAATATATTCCTATTCTGGCTTTTTTCTTTTTTTGCTATTTGTACGTCAGATACAAAGAGAACTGCCACTCAGACCATTTCGTACTCCAGGGAACATTTCCTTTTAGTCTAGCCCATGTCATGGTGGGTGCACTCGCACTGATCCATCTGTGTCACTCAGTAGGATGAAGGACAACCCACAGTCAGCCCTGTACCACCAGCCCTGGCATTTATGGGCTCAGCTGCTTGGGCCAGGGTGAACTTGCCTCCTGCTATGTCTGAGACGCACATCCAAGAGCCTGTGCGGTACCACCAGACATGAAGGATGAAGCCTTCTGTGCCTCATCCTGCCAGATTTCCCATTCATTTGTTCCCTTGGGGGTCTCTGATCCCCTGCTGGGCTGAGGAGTACAAAAAGAAGAGGAAACCTGCCCTTCTCTAGCAGCACAGTGAGGCAACTGCAGGCAAGCAGGAGGGACAGAGCACAGACCTGACGGAAACCACCCTGAGATCAGTATTAAGGACCTAGCAGCCTGAAACAGGCATTTTCAGACAAAAGTGCTTGGTCAAAGTACACATGGTGGTAGAAATAACCATGGTCTATGTAAAAACTGAAAACAGCCACATGGCAGTTTGTACCTGCCAGGTGTCTGACACTGGACAGAGTTGGTGTCTCAACTGCTAATTTTATCTGGAAAATCTGGCTGGTGAGCCTACATAAAGCATGTCCTGCCATTCTTACTTGGGAAATAGCTGTTTGAAAGCGCTCACCCTGTAAGTTTATTGATCTTCCTCCTTACCCCATCAAGAAAGTCATAAGGCTTGCAGCTTTAGCCCACCAAAGAATGATCTCAAAAAACAATGCCCAAGGTCATGTGCTTCCAAGTTCATTTTGGTTCTTTCCTTTTAGTAACCTTGGAAAGCTACAGCAGTTATTAATTTAGCTTAAGAGAAGCTTAGCATCTCACTGTGATTTGGGTTAGCTGCACTCAGCGTGGCTTGGTAAGGAAAAGGTGCTTACTAAGCATCAAAGCAGCACCAATGCTAGCCCACAATCCCTGCCCACCCTAAGCCACAAATCTGATGCTTCCTTCTCTTGCTGCAACACTGCAGCCCCTGGGCTTGGGCTCCCCTTTATAGCTCAGGTTGTGACTCACAAGCTCCTCCTGCTCAGTGGCTGGGTCACTTATAGCCTCCAGCTGGGAAGGTGGGCTGGTAGAGACAGGGGTGGGGATGCAGTCTCTCTTTGAGCTCCTTTGGGTCAGGGCTGTTGGCCCAAGCACAGCAGTTCAGAGTAGCTTGGTTAGTTACTGAGCCTGCAGCAATCGTTTGAACTGCTTTTTCCTATGAAAAAGTGCATTCTGTGGTCATTCACCTCTGATCACCACCAGAGTAAGTCTTTCTCTGTGTTTTTTCTTTCCCCACTTCCTTTCCTCTCCTTCAGCATGTAGTGTGTAAGTACCTGTAATCTCGTCAAAGGAGCCCTGCTACACTTCTGGAGCAAACATTTTGGAGCAAACATTTGCCTAGGTAAGACCAGAGCATATGTGCTAAGGAAGTACTTCATCCCCTTTTCATAATCTTCCCTTTCTAAAAAATAATTAACTAATTAACTTCTTGACTTCCCCTGGTGATATCAAGTTCTTAACTGGAAAAGATAATGCCTGAGTCCTTTATGTATTTTGTACAGATCTGGAGAAATGCATTGTGTCTTGGGGCAGGGATCATTTTAGCTTGTGCATCAACTAAATAGTTTCGGAAGTGAGCTAGGGACAAAGCAGGTTTAAGATGAATATGCACAGCCAGTTTTCTATCTGCAGAGTCTGTCATCCTTTAATGGAGTGTGAAGCAATAGCAGCAGAGGCATGAGTCAGTTGAGTTAGCTACATGCATCTGTGGTGCAAAGCTCTGGGGATTCTGCCTATGCTTCATTTTCAAAATATCACATGAAGTCGCATTTATGCTGCAGCCCAGGGGTAATGGGAAGCTCGTGGGTCTGATCCGCTGGAGTTGGGTGAGAACGTTAATGGGAAAGCATGTTGAGATGCAAAGCGCTAAACTGTGAGATCAGTGCCCTCACTTAGAGAAATGATCCTGTCAGCAATAGCTTCGCACATGATAGTTCACTTGTTGAAACTCCCCGGAGCTGGGGAATTCCTAGCGAGAGCAGCATTTTGCCTGCTTTTGTGCCTGACGGGGGATTTTCAGAGCAGATTTGCTGGTCCCCTTGGGCAGAGTTTGAGGAGGGGGCAAGTTCTGCCCCTTCAGGCTTCCATGCCATGGCTTATGAATTTTTCCCTAAGCCTCCATAAGATGTCCCCTGCTGAAAATGTATTTGCCCACCTGTACCCCACAGCTTCCTCTCAGTGCTCAGTTTGGTCAGGCAGAAATGATAAGAAATTTTTGCTGATGAGATCTGGAGCTTAAGCTAACTCTTTTGCACAGTGGAAATCGCAGTAGATAACATCAGAGCACAACCACACTGAGTTTGTTAGTCATAGCTACACAGAAGTAATTGCAAAAAGCAAAGATACCTAAGCCACAAAATACTTCTTCTGAAGTCCAGGAATTGAGGACACATAAACACAGGGACTGATGTGTCATGGCACGAGGCTTCAGAGCAGGAGGTTATTTCCTGCTTGTGGTTCACAAGCTAGAAAATCATCTTGTGGCAGTAATAAAAAGGGAGAAATTTGCTTCCAACACCCTAAAGTTACAGTCATACATGACACACAGATGGAGAGCGGTGCATTCCCAGCACACAGTGATACATACTGGAAACCAGGCAGTAAGAGTGCGAAGCACAAGTCGCGCTCTCCCTCTCATGACGGTACAAATGAATCAGTTCCCACAGCGTGGTGTCACCAGGCCTCTGCTCTGCGAGGTGCAGTGAGGAATCTTGCCTGGCTTGCTCAGCTGCCTTGACTCATTATTCCCTTCTTTGGCCCAAATGACGCAGTGCTCTCAAGTGGGATTTTGCAGGCAGCATGGGAATCTGAATCAGGAAGGAAAACAGGAAAAAAAAGGTTTGTCTGCACAGCTGGGAGAGCAGAGTAATAACAAATACTAAGATGCTGTAACTGGGAGTGATTCCAAGCTCTTGTGCATCTTCTGGTGACATTTCAGGAATTGGATAGCACTGGGGAGATGTTTCCTTTCACTGCTTTTTTTTTCCTTGGCCGTCTCAAGGTGACAAGCACTACCCTTCTCGTTAGCGAAGCTCTGAATAAGACCGCAGGGTAGTCCCCTGATAAGATGAATGACCATGTTTGTGTGCTTTTTTATTTTTCTCCACGGTTCATCTCCCGCTTCCCTAGGAGCAGGGAGCTGTGCAGCTCTGGAGAGGAGAGGAGAGGGGAGCCCGCAGGTGCTTGGGCCATGGTGGCACCGTTGGGTTGCCGTTGATGTTGCGTGGTCACTGCACATCACGACCTGCACTCGGCTGGTGTGCGCGTGGGGGAATGTGCTACCCTCTGCCATGGCACTGTCGGCACTTTTCTCGGAGTAAAGTTCATTTTCAGCTGGAGGGTGATAACCTGGCTAATAATTTATTAGAAGAACGGTATAGCAAGCTCATCGGACAAAGCGATGAGTGGCCACGTGTAACGAGCTTTGGGTGGCTGTGCTTGTGCATCCACCACGAGATGCAGTGGGGTTGAACTAAGGAATGTGAGTCCTCTCATGGGCTATGATTTCCCTGCAGGATCCTCATGCCTATTTGCAGGCTGAAGGCTTTCTACTTTTCCTGATGTATATATTGTACACGTCTCCACTGTATGTTATCTGACTGCAGTCAGTGCCCTGCATTGGCAGTGGTGTCCTGTGAATGGTGTAGCTGGAAAGTGCGTATGCTCAGAAGGACAATTTACAGTGAATCATGGGGAAATTTTATGACAAGGGAGCAAGAACGAAACATGGTCGCCCTACACAAATCCTCTTCTATGGCTCTCCCAAAAAGGTACCTGGAAGCCTGCACTGTTCTGCCTTTTTTAGTCCTTTATGATGATGAGGGATTGTTAACGTTGCAGGTTGTCCTTACAAGCACAAAAACTGTTTTGTGATACTGTCATGGAGATCATGTCCACCTACTGTTTCCACCCTTGTTCCTGATGCACTCGTTGAACTCTATCTCCTCGTGTTTCCTTTAGTTACTGATTGATATGGCTTAGTGCATATTGGTCCTTTTAAGAGACCCATAGTTTCATGCTAGATATTTCTAATAGTTTCCTACACTGACAGCATGATATTGCAGGAAAAGCCTTAGAGCATTTTGATTGCCAACTGATCGTAATTGCTAATGGTGAGAGGAGTAGAGTTTGAAATTTCACAATAATAATGTCACAGTAAATAACGCCTTAAGTTTTATAGTTGTTTTCTCTTCTTAGAGCTCTTACATAAACACTGATTGGTGAGCACAAGATCTCATGAAAATGTCTCTGGACTGGGAGAAAATCACCCTTGAACTGTCCATAAAAACTTTATTGCTTTACATATAAAGAAAATACAAGTTTTGTTTTGCATTTAATCTTACTGTTATTGAAAACTCTAAAATAAATTTTGCTTTAGTGTTCTTCAAAAGGATGAAATCATGAAACCCAGGGAAATATTTTTGTGGTATTTTTTGCTATCACTGGCGCACACAGAATGAGATCTCTCTTATGTGTAAGCAAAAGACAACAATTATTTATAGCCCAAGACTGAGAGTATAATACACCTATAAAAAGACCTAACTTATGAGCCTTTGCAATTTAGGAGATGAAAGCATGGCATGAAATGTCAATTCTGCGCTTTGTCAGCTAGCAGAACTCTTGCAGAATTTGGCAGAGGGTCTCTGAGTGTTTGCTCTGTGCTGTCAATGGTGGGATCTCCTAAGCTGGATGCGATCAAGGAGAACAGGCGGGCAGAGCTGCATCCGTGCATCATTTCAAAAGAACAGCTGTGAGTTTGGGGCTGAACTGTTGTTATTTTGGTACCCAAATAGAGTCTTTAAACTTCACTTTCTGAAAGTGCAGAATAGCTTAGTGGTGAGGTTGCAAAGGCACAGAGGTGATGGCTGCCAGGCTGCGAGTGCCAGACAATGAAGAAAAGCCCGTCTGTCTGCAAATACTCAGGGCAAGGTGCTCATTTCCTCCGTGACCTGGATGCCGTCTGTGGCTCCTGCGTCAGAGGAACATGAGCCAGTTATAGTTAGCACCAGCGGTTTGGGTTTTCAAGCCAGAGACTCTCTCTGTGCATTCAGAGAGTCATTTTGTAAAATAATCCTTCAGTGAAAGGACTTTCTTACGTCATCTTCCATTTAAAACTGGACTCTGTTTTCTTTTCAGGTGACACATCAATTTTTCTTTCTTTTCTTTTTTTTCCCCCATTTAAGCTAAAGTACTGCATTTTAACCTGCTGGAGTGACATTCTTTCAAAATCAATCGAGCCATCAGTCTCTGGCTGACAAGTGAGGGACAATTTAGCAACTTTGTTCTTTCTGGGGAGAAAAAAGCCAAAGCAACAACAGAGAAGGCAAGAAGTGTTGAGGGAGGGAGAAATAGCTTTGTCACAAATGGACAGTGGAAAAGAGCTATTTTCTCTAGAAACAGAATAGTTTAGATCACTGCTGTTTCCTATTCCTCAAATGTTGTCTTGAGTGGAATAGGATAATCTTTTGCAACACCTGAAGGGTTTTGGACTGCTCTGCAGTGATGAGCATGAAATTACCTTGCTGTGACAGTCACCTCAATCCAAAGGTATCAGTTTAATGTGAGCTGGGAAAGTCTTCTCCATATGACCCCTCTTAACAATTTCTGTTTCTCTGGTAATGATGGAGGTGAACTACAATAAGAATCACAACCTCGAATAAGAAATGTGGGAGGAATGGGGCAATGTCTCTTTTGGTCAATTCCCGCCTAAATCTGGCAGATGTTCAAAAAGTAAGGAACCTTCTGGAACTGCAGTTTAAAAACAAACAAACAAACAAAAACATGATTCAATTGTAAAATCCAGGAAGGAAAAGCCCCCAAATGCTAAGTAATGTGATTGTTTTAGGGTCCTTTCCTAAATGTTTGTTATATGCTTCATCATGTGGGGAAAAACAAAAGTGCCAGCAGCCCTGAAAGCCCTGCAGGGCTTCCTTGTGTAGTCATAGGATGCTCCTAACCCAGGAGAGCTCTTCAGTGTGGCACTTCAAATGCATTGCGGTTTCAGACCTGGTTGATGCTTGGATCCATCTTTGTGGGGACAAGATAATATAGTTGTGGAAACAAAATGTTAAAAAGAATTGAGAAAAACTTTTTTAGAGTTATAAAATTTAGCAGTATTGGAAAATGCCACGGAACAAATAAAATTGTCAGGTGAAGTATTAGAAATGTGGTGAATAACTCTTGCACAGTGTATGGGATAGATGCCATAAACACATTAACAGTGCAATGAAAGGAGATTAGATATTTCTGGACAAAACTAGTGTCATTAAAAAATGTTAACACCTTATTTTTTTTTCCTGACTTGTCCCAAGAAAGCTTTCTTGTGCATAGATGGTAAATCACGTTTTGGTGTGTAAGACCATAGATGGATGAGAACTTTGATTATGCTAAAATTACAAAATTTGTTTCAGAAAGTTTCCCAGGAGACTCTTACATCTCAATACTGAAGCAAAGGGAAGATCACTTTAATGTCCCTATATTATGTTCAGTAGCTGGCCCTGCTCCACCCTGAATTGTCTCGTTGGGTTCAGACAAGCTTTTCATATCTTTGTTACCTGCAGAAGAAGATGACTTGGTGTCCAAGGATGCTATAAGACAGAGCAGACTAGTGTTCATAATGTGTGTTGGCAAGCAGAGAAGGGTTGAGATTTCTTGCATTTTGACTTCAAGCTATTGAGTGCTCTGTTTCATGTTGTTATTTCAAATCGAATTTGGAGGTCAGTTTGCACAAAGGCAGAGGTGACTTGATCAGAAACTCTGTGCCAGTCACCTTACATTTGCAAAATCAAGTGTGGGCTTTAATCCATCACATTGCGAACTCACATTGGAAGGACCATTTGTAGGCTTAAATCGTAAAGTCACCAAATTGTGTAGGTTTCCATGCTCACATAAAACATCATATAAAACATATGTCTATACATACTGAAGTACTAGTCCTGGTAAACACTGAATCAGGCCTGGATAGTGGGTGTTCACTTACAGTGTAAATCTGGCATTAAATCCAGGAAGTTTGAGTCAACATTATTTTTTTTTTCTGGATCCAAGAAACCACAATAACATTACTTTTATTTGCTTTGTTATTAATAGTGCCACAGTGATGCCATTGTACTTGGTTCTCTACAGACACAACAAGAGGGGTAATCCACAGTCTGAAGAGTTGAGATTATATTTTGAATATTTGATCCCAGAAACTTATCCCATTTATTTTCTCAGCTGGATCAATAGCAGCAAACACTTGGTCTTTATTAGTGTGGAGTATTCATTTCTTTAAACTCACGATAGAATTTTGTTAGAATTAAAAATCCCATTAGTATTTATACCACTTAGTGCTGCTGAGAGTAAGTAATTTGCTTTAGCCTGAGCTCAAATAATTTAGTTTTTGTAATTACAGTAGTGCTATTAAGTATTCATAAGGCTGTACAACATGGTGTCATAGGAAACCTATTTTAATTTAGTGGTAAATCAATGTTTTAATTTCATGTAAAAAGAGAAGCTAATTTACCAAGCATTCTTGCTTGTCTTTTCACATCCAGATTTTGCAAACCTGCTTCAGTTGATTGTCTTTAAACTATTTTAATTTTTGAAAGCTTGGAAGTTATCATGAACATCTTAGTTCTCTCTACTCAGTTCCAATGCAACTCACATATGTGTATGCTGTTGCATATCTTTTTGCACAGGAGCATCTGAGCATAGGCTGAGAGCGCTTACTTTTATCACACATCAGTATCACCAGCACTGCAAAACATAATATTTTTCAGAAACTTCTGCAAGCTGCCTTTTGACAAACAAATCCCAGGAATGGTGCCTGTGTTACTGATTGATGTTGCTTGTGTTTATTCTTGACCTAAGATTCTCATCTGTGAGAGTCTTTCATGGTGTGTACAGATTCATCTGAGGACATAGAGATTTTTCACTTGCAGAACAAAAGACAGGATGGATTGGTCAATGGTGGGTTTTGGTGGGCCTAATCCCATACCAGCACCCAGACCTAATTGGACACATGCAGTGGGCACAGGGTATGGTCCTTTGGGTTCAGGTCTCTTGATATTAGCTCTTTAGTAATTTATTTTCTGGTAACTGAATGGAAGCGGCTGCTTCCATAGGAGGAAAGATTGCACGGGCTTTTGTGGTTTTGTGGTTCTTTTTTTTTTTTTTTTTTTTTTTTTTTTGTGTGTGTGTGTGTCTTAAGACTTCTTCCTAAGCAACTGTTCCTGACCACTATAGAAATGAGTGGTCAGGACCCACATATCTACACAATCTGTTTTCAAGGGAAAAAAAGCCATAGGGGAAAAACAAAGTGTATGGGGGTGCTTTCACTGTGGTAGATACGTACTTCTGACAGATTCTTTAGTTTGTAACTGTCCTTTCTAACTCTCTACACTGCAGGATAAGGTCTCTTCTATGGGTACTGAACTCCCAGCTCCCTATGCTTATTGCCTGTGATGGAAGAACTTGATGTTAATGTGAGGTAAGATAAACTGCTTTTTGCTTAATGAAATTTGTCTTGATTTCTTAATACCAGAAGTATAGTTAGATGTTTATGCTATTTCTCTTTCTTTTTCTATGAAGGGAATTAAGCAGCTGACACTAGACAGTTTTCTTGACAGTCTTCCTTCCTTCCTGTGAAGACACTAAAAAAAAATTCCAGTCCTGAGTATGATGAAAAACTTTCCCAATATATTTTTATGATTTGCATTCAAAATGCATAGAACAAAAATGTATCCATTCACAGACACCAAGAGACATAGGGAAACACTAGCTCAGACGGTGCCTGAACCTCAGATGAGTGGGAACACAGTGTCTGTACCAGGAGGGAGGTATATTGCATTAAGCAAGCCTTGTATTTTTTCATTAACATATGCTATTAGCCTTTGTTGGAGACAGGCTCTGATAGGTCTAACCCAGATGGATGTCTTTAGAAGATATGGTGGATTTTTGTAATTCACTCTGGCAGGAGTTATAGGAGCCAAAACATTGTCCTTATTTTTGAGTGTCACTGTAGTTTCTAGCTGCCCTCATCATGGTCCAGGCCAAGGTGATGGGTGCTGCTCTGCACCTGCCTGTTCACCAGCTGTGATTGCAGTTGTGTGCCCTTCAGCTCCCATTGTCACCTGCAGCCACCTTGGAGAAAAAGCTTTCCAGAAGCAGTCCTGCAAGAGACAGCTTCTCCTGGAACCCCGTCAGTGTGATCAGCTCCTTTGGCCCTTCCCTGGGAGAGCAGGGCAAGGATCTCTGAGAAGAGACTTCTGCTTTGGTGAATTACTTCATTCTTCTTCCTGCCTAGATTTTTTTTTTTAAGGCAATACTAAATATTTTTAGGGATGTGACAAATGCTAATCCATGGGAATTTAAAAGCTTTCCTAAATAAATATTGATCCAACGTTTCCTACTTGTTTTGATCAAACACAGTGGTCAGATCTCACTTTCATTATACTTCAGGAATGGTTATGTATTTTTTTTTCCTAGTGGTTCTACTTTTGGACTGCAATAACAGTCCTTTGTTTTGCATGATTGGTTGTATATATATAGCACTTCCTTCTATGCATATATATTTTTATTTTGACTCCACATTCTTCTAATATATGAATTTTTGTTTTTAAGCACTTTGGCTGTCAGCCACAAGTAAGTAGCTTCTGTTTCTCCTTTCTCTTCCCTGTTTTCAGCATCTTTGATGTGAAATATTGAAGTCCTTTTACTGAAGCCAAGGGTTTTAAAATGTTTTTTCTTAGAGCTGGGAAAAGGCACATCATGAGTCAGACAGATTAAAGCCCTCCAGTCCTCACTCGCCCTCCCTGAGGGGCTCACAGATGCTCCAGTGGAAAGTCCACGTATGATGGGGAGCAAAGCCTGGGGAAATGGGAGGTACTTTAACCACATGAGGACAACAGCATGATGGATAGATGGCAAAAGGATGGCAAAAAGATAGGTAGCAAAAGGATTTTGTTTTGAGATAAGTGCAATGAAAACAGTCCATTGCTCTTTGGATCAGAGGAACAAGAGTCTCGGTTATTTTAGTGTTTTTAATGAGGTACCAAACATTTCTGGTGATGAATAGCTTTACAACTTTGCAGTACCTGAAGCTTTGCAGGAAGATTCAACAATGTTGGAGAGAATGTTTAATATATATGGAAAAATATGGTTATGAATTTTACAAAGGCTGCAGTTTGAAGTTAGAGAAACATTATTGGGAAATTTTAAAGAGTCAGCTCTGTGACTTGTATTTATCACAGCCAAGGGGGTAGCAGACCTCAATTTCTCTAATTCTAAAGTTGAAAAATAAATTACCTCATAAGCATTTCAGATGTATATTTTATGGATTTTTCTGATTTCTTATGACTTGGTGATTATTATTGGACACATTTATTATATGCAGTGGGCTAATGAGATACTGTAAGGTGTTTTAGCATGAAAGTTTGAACCCTTCAGTGGATTAGAACATGAAGGGAAAATGTTTTATTGGTAGACAACTTTGTAAAAATATTATTTGGTCGCATCATAAACAAGAGTACGATGGCTGTTCTGACTGACCAGCTCTAGCAAAAAGCACTTAATAACTGTCACTACATGCTGTTTGCTGCTTATGCGTCCTTGCCAAAAGGCAGGAACTCCTGCCCAACGTCATCGGTGACACGAGCTTTGAGGAAGCTCCCACCCTAGCAGAGGTGGAGGTCTCCATTTAAAACCCCTCTGAGGAAGATGTTTGCCCAAGGTTCTGATGAACCTGCACAAACTTTTAAAACATGTCTGTAGTTCTCTTTCAGTTTTATTACAACTTGGCCTATTAATTTCCTTTTCATACAGCAACAATAATTGACAGCCTTGGAGAGACTGGAAAAAGGCGGACTCTTTTTGGGTGCAAAAAGAAAATGGTATCTGTTGAGTATATGCAGAGATGGCATGGGGTGGTTTGTTTTACTAAGTGTACACTGGTGTTTTGCTTCAGAGCAGTAGTATAGTTTTGAGTGAATTCCCCAACCATCCCCATGTGTGGTATATGTGCTCAGATCACATAACACTTAAGGGAGAAAAATGAGCTACATTCCTCCTTTTGAAGAAATTAAACCCGAAGCACTGTACCAACTGTCTTCCAGTCCTCAATGAGGACACATAGGTCTGAACAGCTGAGAAGTTCAAACATTCAATATCTGTGTTCGGGTATAGTGGGACTATTGAGGCAAGGCCCTGGCCTAAATCTAGGCCTTCCTCCCCTCCCTTGTCCTGCAGGTGTAGGACCCTCTCTGCTAACTGCTTTGGTCTATTCATCTACTCTTCCTGTCCCAAATTACCAGCTAATATAGACATAGCTCATACATATGTAAGACACCTGGGAGTCCACAGGCTCCTGTTTTTCTATTTACCCACCAGGCCATTGGCTCTTACTGTGAGCAGTTAGGTACATAATAACTCTGCCTATAAAAACAGTGAAAGGAGCTTCCTTATGCTAAGAATGTCCCCTACAGACCTCAGTGAGGAGGCCCAGGAGGGAGAGCTCTGCTTCCCTTGAGCACTTGCCAGTGTAGGTTGCAAACAGGCTGTTCACAGAGAGAACTAAGCAATGGCCTTATTAAACTCTTTTACAGCCTTCTTAGGCTCTGGTAAGACTTTCATCATCTCGCTGCATAGTGTTCCCTCTAGTTAGGGATAAACAAGACCCTATTAGTGTGATACTTGTGTCTCACGAGAACTGAATCTGACTCTCTCCACTCACCTGAGAGCACAGATGAGTGAAATCCTGCATGCCTGTTTGAAGCAGCCTGGTGGGACAATCTCATATGCTTTCTCCTTTCTGAGCTCCAACACGTGCTGTTCATTCATTTTTCCCACTAATATGTTGTTTTGCATGTCCGGAGCTACCAGCTTCTCAGCGACGTGAGTTTTGACTGAGTAGGCGCCTCGTGGCACTTTTCAGAAGGCAGCACTGTGACTCTCCCAACACCCTACAACTGGCTGCTCAAGTGCTTCACTCAGTAGCTTGCTCAGAAATCTCTGCTGATGCAGTTTGAAAGCCACTGGCTTAAACTTTCAAAAATGTTTTTCCCTTGGCAAGGGTTTGCAACAGTCGAAAGGCTGGAGGGTTAAAGACATTAGACTGTGGGTAATTTGAGCACTTGTTCTTGAAATCTGCAAATCACTGTGCACTGGCTGATGTTTCCTTTAGATAAGCATTCTACTAGAGCATGCTAAATGTTGTCCACACAACATGTTTTAGGTGTCCTAAAACCTATGTTTTAGGTGTCTTTTAATCTGGGCTTTGAAGACCCAGTTCTTTTCTACTTCATGTGCTGCACCCTTTGTACCACTGTGAGCAAATGTTCAGACTTGATTGATTCTCCTTTCTGGGGCACTGGAGTCCTGTGCCAGCTCCAGCACCAACAGTTTCTGCTGTTCTTCAGGCACATAACTGGGAGGGAAGAAACAGGGCAAGAGCTGTCTGTGCTCTTCCAAGCCAGGGTGCAAATAATAACTCTTCTCATATTTCTGATCAGTGAGGTGAAATCTCTGTTCTGAATTAGTTCTTCTTGGTTCTGAGTACAGTTAGAGCCACCCTCTGTACTTCACACTCTTAAAAGTTGGTTGTTCCCTCAGAGGTTTGGGAGAGATTATTATGCTCTTGAGAAATAAGCTTTTGAAAAAAAAAACACTTAGTGCAAATAAATAGCTTTTATATAAGCATTTTATTGTAGCTGATGATGAAGGCAGACTCCTTTTGTTAAATCAGCTATGGAAAAACTATGTGTTATTTGACTTTGTCACCACAGTAATTGCTTTTTATTTTAGAGCTGAGCCCCCAAAACAACTGAATTTTAGATTGATGTTAATTGCTTCCAAACTTGGCTTTATCAGCTTTAATTCTCCCAGTTTGTTGCTGAAGGTATTCTGTGTCTTGAAATACTCTGAGAAATGTGGGGCCCTCCAGCTGTACATATAGCATTCATTAATCTTGTCTTGACTTTGAGAAATGAGAAGCAGGGTGAGGGAACAAGGAATCAAATTGGATGAATTAGTTGTGTTTGTTTGGAAACAAAGAAAACATTTCATTACTTAACCCAGCTACCTTTCCCAGAGGCCCCATAAAGAAGGATGGCAGATCTTGGATGTTTCTGACAAACAACCTCCTTGATGATAGACCCTCTTGAGTCAAGCTGTGTGTCTGAATCAGTCCCATTCTGGAGCCTTGCTGTATTGCCACAAGAGGCTCATTCCTTCATGGACAACATGGAGAAGAAGCAGTGCTGTTGATGGCTGGCTCTGGCAGGGTCTGTTACCTAAAGCTGGTAAACTGGTAGGATAAAACCTGGTCACGGAAAGAGGAGAAAAACTACTTGACTCTCCTCTTCCCATCCAAACCTGGGTAGGAGCAGGAACAGTAGTCAGTAGTGGGAGAGTGACAGATCCAGAGTGCTCACGCTGCCTTCACAGAACAGCTTGTAAGGGAGTTGTTCATTCAAATGCCCTTGCAGAGAGCAGGGGGAAAATGATGAAGCTGGTGCCCCATGGGGAGGCATCAAGGGTGGCCGTAGGAGAGGGGTTGTTGAGTTCCCAAAATTGTTTCAGTCCCTATGAGCCCCTTTGCTTAGGGTATTGGCAGCCAGCAATGAAGAGGACTGAGGAAGCCAAGAACTAAGTGAAGCCGTTCTGGCAGAAAGCTGAGCTGAATGCAGATGTGCTCAGTTAGCAGAGATAGAGGCTGTATTGAATGGTTGGAACAAAATAAGCATCTGATTTACTAACCCAAACTGCAGAAAATGGAAAGCTTGTAGAATAGAGCTTATGTGCTCTGCCAGTGGTGATTTGTAGAAAGCAAACAGCTTAAGATTCCCCAAACAGGTTGCAGTATAAGATATGCACACAAGCACTTTTCAAAACCTTTCCATATTCTACAGCTTGGGTCATTAAATCATTGTTTATCTCAGACTCTCTAATCACATTTCAGATGAGGTGAGAAATATCAGGCAAAAATGCCATTGAATAGGACAGAATCACCTTAGAGCACTCTTTCTTCCTAGTCCCATTTCTAAGAGAAGATCAAGTCTAATCCTCCTATAGCACCTTTAACATCTGTTCAGAGCAGTATTCACCCATGCAGTTCCAGGGAGATGGATGCACTGACATAAAATTTCTGTCAAATCCTACCTTGTCTCTCTGCATCCTCCAGGTAGGAGCAGGGCAGTAATCAGAGGAATAGTTGAGACCTAGTATTTTCATTCCTTGATCTACAAGTGATACTCCCTCATGTGTTAAGCTGCCATGGATGACTGCATCTGTTCTTAAGAATAACGGCAAGCAGAACACAAAGTGCCAGAGAAGAATCCTGAGCCCAGTCAGCGTTTCTCCATCATCTTCCCTGGGCATTTCCCCTTGTGTGACACTGAGGACAGCAGGGCCTAAGCAGGAGGGCACAGTGAAGAGAGGCCTCCTGCAGAGGTTCTTTTTTGTGTTTTTGCAGTATCTACCAAAATTCCTCAGTAGTCAAGCAAAGCCCAGGGAAAAGCTCTCTGCACCAATGTCTCTGTGGAGCCAGGCTCTGCTCAGCAGGAGCGGTAGCTGTTATCAGCCTGGGTACTTCTTATACTGTTGAACTTGTTTCTAGGGAAACACTTTATAGCGCTATATTTATCAGAACGTCTTTCCAAACACCTCCGCCAACTCTTAATTAGTGGAATTTTTAAGCCTGGCTCTAACTTCTGCAAATTAATAGGGTGCTCCCTTACGGCAGCTGTGGAGTGAGATATATATACGCTCTGTTGTAGTTAGGAGGGTGCAGATGCAGAGAGGGCAGTTCCACAATTTGTCTGTTTGCTGAGCCCCCTGAGAGAGATAAGGCCGTAACACACTCCTGAGATGTTATACACCACTTTTATTAGTGTGCCCTGAGGAATCTGCACAGATGAAAATGTCCTTGACAAAGAGCTGGGCTGTAAAAATTAGCTTTCGGAAGACTTTCAGCTCAGACTTTCTTTAGCTTCACTGTCTCTCCACAGAATGGCACCTAGTAAAGATTTTCAATAGGACATAAAAGACTTTTTTAAGTATGGAAAAGTGTACCGAAACCTAGGACATTCCTGGGATTTTCCAGGATTTTCCTCTTGGCTTTTCGGGCTTGACCCTTTTCCTTAGCCCAGAAAAATTAATTTTGTCTCTGTTTGGGGCTCTCTGAGCCCGCTGTGTTCTGAAGTCATGAGTGAGGAGTCTGGCACATGAGTATTAGGGTGCATTGAGAGACAAGGCTGTGAAGCTAGAGACAGATTGGCAGCATTTGTGTTAATAGGCCATAGCAAGTCATATTGACAAAGCTGTGTTTAATTTTATAATAGATATAATGATATCCATCAAATGTAAGTGGTATTGGCATTGCGGTAAGTGGAAATCTAATGGCTCTTGCTTGCCTCTCAGTTAGTTAATAGTGGATTCCCTGAGTTGTTTTTGGAAAAGTGTTGGAAGACAATTCTGAGGTCCTGGAGAGACATCTATTCTAAGACTGCTGTCTTGGGAATTGGGCCTGCAATGCTGAAAGCTGCAGGGAGCTGTTAGCAGCTGCAGATCGCTGCTGCAGTGCTGCAATACCACCTGCAGCTGCAGAAAGAGCCATTCACCGCTTTGGCAAGAGCATTTGTAGTATCTCAGATCTGGAGGATGCCATGTCAAAACATGCTAGTGGTGTTTGTGTGTTTCTGGATTTAGGATATGCTGTGGATAGTGCAAATGATTGCTGATAGACCTTGGAACAAAGTGCATCTCCTACGTAGACAATAATTGTATTCTTACAGAGTTCAGTGTTTCCACTATATATTTTACTCTTACTGTACAATAGCAATGAATCATGAATTATATTACTCCCTGATCTGGCAAATAGAGGTCTGCTGCTGTTACTGCTGTTTAGAGCAAACTTTACGCATCGTCTGAGCCTGCTGTCTTGCCCTGCCTGTTAACCAAGGAGTTGTCACCGTGTCCTCTGAGCTGCTGCCTCCAGCTCCTAAAGGCAAGACATGACTAGAAGAGGCAGTTGCCTGTACATAGGCTTTGGCCCCTGAGGAACAGAAATCCTGGAGAGCTGAAGCTTTCAGGGAGTGTTTCAATGTTTGCAAATGATTCCATTTTAGATAATTTAAAAAAAAAAAAAAAAGAAAAAGAAAAGTTTGAGGCACACTGAAATATGTTGCAAGGCAAGGGGCTCTTGCATAAAGCAGAGCATTTTCCTTCTCTATAGGAACAAAGGTTTGTGTCTACTCGAGATGCATAGAGACACGTCAAAGCTGGTCTGGGGTCACATGTCCTTTCTTCTATCCCTCCCTTGTCTGGGTCTATGGAGGCCAGCCTTATCTTGGACTCACTCTAACTATGGCTCCGTGCACAGGGGCAGTGTATGCCTCTTAAGAGTAAACACGGAAACTTTTCTTGCTTTGCAGTCCTCCCAAAGGTTTAATACACTCCCTATTTGTCTGTTCTGCAAAGTGAGTTTCACAGCCTGAGCATGCTCCCCCTGGGAATATTGGATCACCACTCCAGCATGTGCCAGAGTGATGTCAAAGCAAACTCCAGCAATTAGAGTCTTGAGCAGAAGCATGTCCTGATGGTCTGAGTTCTTTCAAAAGCCAGTTTCAGAAGTCAAGTACACATAAACAAATTATTTCACTGGGTCCCCTGTTGTCCCTAATCTGAAAAAATGACCAGAGCCTCTAGTTGACTCCTAGAGCTCAGATGTGTGGGTGGTGTTTTGTTTTTTGTTTTTTGTTTTTTTTTTTTAATCTCCAGATGTCTCTATTGACATTCAGTTTCTCTTCAACTTTGTATTAAAGTCCAGAACCTAAAAACACAAATACTGCTTGTTTCCAAAGCCTTTCTACAGTGAGACTCATTGGGCTCTGGTGTTGAGGCAACTCATTGCTCGTTGTAATTAGATTGGCATGGAGGCTCTCCAGGGCTTGCTGTTCTCTTGAACCTCCTGAGGACTCTGAGGGCTTATCTGAAACATGCTTTCTATCTACTCAACAGGGAGTATAATAGGAGAACAAATATTTCTTACATAAGGAGAAGATAGGCAGGAAGGACATGGCTCAAGCTAATTTAGACAAGAAACCTCAGGACTGATTGCTCCAAGAGGCAAAGGAGCTACCTAAAGGTTGTCTGATATATCTGAGTAGATTTAACCAGAGTCTTGCATATGCAAGCAGCGAATGTCACAGGAGTCTAGATCTTGAGGTGCTCTGTGGAAAAAGGACAGTGGGAAAGGCAAGGGACAACTTCCCAACTTTCCAGAGTTGTCAGAGAAGGTTCTCTGCAGCTTGTGCATTGAAATATGAAGCATCCTCCTCATGGGTACAGATCATTGAAAAATAAACTGTCTTACACTTTCTGTGGTATTTTGGACTATGCTAGAGTGCAGGAATGCAGTTTATCTCCATTTCTAAGCAGCTGGAATGGATTTGGTCCCACTACTGCCATTTTTTGTGGTTTCTATTTTTATGGGCCATAATGGGAATGTCATTCTCAGTCAGATTTGGCAGCTGCAATGAAACATGCATTTTTATTTATTTCAGTTCAACTACTGTTCAGTAATGCTTTTCCAACCCCAGCAGGTCTGGGTCTAGTCCAATGCAGGCACCTAGTGTTTTTACATTGCTTGTAATTTTTCCTGTAAGCCACACTCACAGTTCCTGTTAATGCTGTCTCCTTGCAGCAACATGAAGATCTGTTTACATATAATCTTGGCGATGCATTGTAAAACAGAAGAAGTTTTCACTGAAGCTAAAAACTATAAACTGATTTAGCTAAGTGTCCTGCACCTGGAATGCCTATTAAGGTTTAAAATGCTAGAAAATTAATCACAGAATTGGCACAATTGCCAACATAAACTTACTTACAGTCCTTGTCCTCAGTTAAAAGGCACTGTGCCAGCTCTTCAGAAGCCCCGTTGCACTATCTTAACTGTTTTTCAACACTTTCTGATTGGCAGATCCTCTAAAATTTCCAATGTCTTTGCTTACACCTAAGCAATGAATTTCAGCGCAGTGCCAACAACATTCCCTATTTACTTTTGACTGAAGAATCTGGACCTGCAGTTCCCAGGCTGGATCTCCCAAAAATGGACAGGGAGAGATCTACCTGTTCTAAAATGGAGCAAAGTACCCATGAATAGAAATGGCTGTTCATAGTACTTTGCCATTTTTGAGGCTTGTGCATCTTTTCTTGGTCTGACCTTTCTCTAACACCTTGACAGCGATAGCATTTTATTTGTAGTGGCATTTTCCTGGTGTGTCTAAGATGGTGGTTGCAGACACCTCACATTTTTTCTTCTTATTTTTTCTTACAACTTTAGAAGAAAGGCCAGAAAGTCTTTGAAGGTCAGAGAATACCTTGTGAATGGTTAGTCCACACTGATGCCACCAAGTAATTTGTAGGTCATTGCACTCCCTTCCTAAAGAGGTACCTCCATTTGTGTTGCACTGTTCTCCAGGAATGCTTTTCTTTTTTCTAGGAATTTCCATCACGGGCTTCTGCAGACAAGCAGTGAGACACTCTGCTCCTGGAAGTTCTTGCACATGCTAACCTTAGGAAATCACAACTGAGCAAACACAGAGCTGCCCAGGCAGGATGCAGTGAAATGTGCCAGTAGAGGCTCCTGCCTGGGATCTGAGTTACCACTGAGCTGAGTGCGTGCGCTGGTCTGCAAAATGGTCCCAACAATTTGCTTTTTCACATAGGCTTCACTGTCCCACTGCTTGCCCAGGCCGACATCTTCTCTTGTTTATTTAAACAGGGACATGTGATGAGGCTTTTCTGGAGAATATTTAGAATGTGCACTTAGCTGAGGACATAAATCTCTTGTTTTATTTAAACTTCCTTTTAAGTTCTCCGTTCACTATTCAAGACTTTCCATGCTTTTACTGAGAAAGGACAGTTATCTGGAACCTAAACATAAAAGCAAGATTCATACATAAGGAATTGATGCATGCAAACTCTGGGGGTGGGAGATTTCTGGTTATGACCTCTGGAATTAACAGTTCTAAATCATTATGATAAAATACAATTTAAAGTAGCGAAGTAGGAAATGCATGACTTCTCAAAAACTATTTTTTGTGTTTAGGACTGATTCATTCAGTGTCAGGATGCAGTGAGCTGCTTGGATGTTTCAGAACCTGAGTCACAGGTGGAGACCTGATTCTATGGAGAATCCAGACAGTCAAATATTTTAAGGTGCACTGGCCAATGAACACTACCTTTCTGTGCCTTCATAAAGTTCCTATGTTGTCTTTAAAAGAGAAGTGAAGTACTTCTTGTCATTGCCTTGTAATGAATGAGGTGTGAGCTGATTTCCTTGTGGCTGAGAGCCTAGAGATTTCTATAAAATGTTTTCCTAAAATGAATGTATTACCCTGCCTCTACCAAGTCTTCTGCTAGCAGGAATAACAACAAGAACTTCTTTCATTTGCCATGGTTCTGGAATTTATAGGAAAAGATGGAAATTAGACAGCCAATAAATACCTGCTGTTGTCTTTCATTGCCCAAGGTTCAGACAAGAAGTGAGGAAAGTAACACAGCCTGGATCTTTTAATGCAGAGGGTGATGGCAGGACACTTCCAGCAACGTGAGCCATTGACCTCCCATTTAATATTAATTCCCTGAATGCAAACATTGCTTACAGGGTAAAGCAGGACTTTTATGCTTTTTGATTTTAAATTCTTATAGCACACTTGCAGGCTTTCAGCAAAGATGTAAACAAAGGCTTTTCCCTGGTTCAAAAATGAGACTTCAGTACCAGAGACAGAAAGATGTGTGTGTAACAGAAGGTATTAGTTGTGATTTTAATTATGTCTCTGTACAAGTGGAATTATTTATGTGATATCTAAATTACAATTCTTTTTGGTCTAAAGTGCTTGCTAGACTTTGTCTTCATCGCTTACGGAATCTACAAGTGAAATGAACAGCAGTTGATATGAATGTTGCCAGGAAGATAAGGTGTTTCATTAAATCCGTTCCCCAGAGTATGGCTATATCATATTTGTCACTCACATGTAGAGCCTGCTCTGTTTATGACTTACATGTGACATGCAATAGGCAATAACCAGTTGTCTGGAAAACAGAGGATAATCACGTTATTCAGATAGCAGATACACCGAGAGGCAGTTTTATTTTCTTGTTTCTTTCATCATCTCTGTTCTTTTCTTTATTTAACTGACATATGTGGTTTGGTAGATGCATTGGGCTTGTTTCTGAAGAGCAGTTCTAATTAGGAAGTGCTCAGGACATTTCTGATTAAAGGCATGTTTGATCTTTAGTTGTATTCAGGATTTACAAAGGAGAATCGATTGTTACAACATCTCTGCTGCATTTTCTGGTGTATACAGAAAAAGAGTGACATGAATGATGACAAAGTGTTTGGCCCAACAATGCGGTGCTTAAATTCCCACCCACGCTAAACCAGAAGTTAGATTTTTCATAGCTTTAGAGTATTTGGTAACCTCATTAAAACAAGTAGACTCAGCTTCTCCAAAAGTATTATTGTGTTTACATGGAAGTAAAAGGAGAATATTCAGCATAAAAAGGCAGGCATTGGCAGGCATGTTTAAAAAATTAGAAGTACATTGTAAGGAGCAAAACTCTGTGCCAAGGTCCTGCAAACCCCAGGTTAAAGTTTTGGACTGGTGTGTGTGTTTGTGCTGTGCTTTGCACAGTCTGTCTCCTATGGTAGCTGTTAGTGGTCTGAAAGTGAGGCACCAAAAGCAATAGCAGCAGTTGCGCTTGCCTCATCTAAACATCATGATCTTAATCTAATGTTAATTTCGTAAGTTAATTTTAGCTTATATTTTAAGTGACAGTCTAATGGTTTTTAAGGATTGTACTTGCATGCATAAGTGTTAAAGCAGTATTCTTTTATATGTGGGTGTAAATTATATAATACTTATCTGTTACTTGAGAAAGAGCAGAGCCAGGATGTTCATCCTTCTTTTATAAAAGGCAAAACAGACCTGAATTCTAGACTCTGGTGCAACTTCCCTACAGTGAAAAAAGCCTTAAAGTTTAGGCACTGCTCAGAGCCTCCCTAGCTCTGTATTCATTTCCGAGTGCTGTCACACATTTCCTATATGACTTTACAAACTGCTCTCTCTCTTGAGGCCTCAGACCTTTTTCCCTATGATGATCATGATGAAGGCTCAATATTCAGTCCCATATGTATTTTTATGCAGAAAGGGCAGGAACTTCTGCTGATGCAAACTGAGGAAGCTCCATAGACAGGAAGGAAGCTCGTCCTCCCTGGGGCTGTTACTCACAGTCTCTTGTGTCCTGACTAGTGACCCTGTCCTGAGCTGTCTCAAAGCCTGCAGTGGGTGCAGAGCTGTGCGTCCAGGGGCCACATCCGACATTATGGAGCCACATCCACGTTCTGAGCCGCATCCAACATTATGGAGTGTCTGGAGGAGCCACAGGCAGGTGATGTTTCCAGCATACACCTGGTCTCCAAATGGAGAGAGCGTTCCCAGCACATACCTGATTGACTGTGCATCCCACACAGAGCAATTTTTAACACATTTAAATGGCCTGTCTTTGCTTGTTCTTGACAATTCATTTTAATCAGTATTATCAGCTATTTAAACACTTAATTCTGTTGAGTGCTACAGCACTTAGTCTGTAGGAAGTATGTGGAATGGGGGTGCAGTATCAGCGATGCTGTCAGTAACTTTGACCATGAAGAGCTGGCCTAAAATCCTCTTTTCATAGCTTGTGGGAATGTTTCCTAATAGTGCTGAGCTGCCTGTGTCCTAGCATCAGTCCTTTGCATATAGAAGCAATGGTCCAAATAGAGCTACTGTTGTTTGCGCTATATGGTGTTTTTTAAGTCCCACAGCACCAGCAGAAGCAAGCTTGTTTGCAGAATTCCTCTACGGTCCAAACTAGCAGAAAAGGAAAAAAAAAAAAAAAAAACTGTTTCCTCCCCCTTGCAAATTATTTAGTAAAAATAATGCACTTGGTTAAAATAACCATCAACTGAGTTATTTTAGTACATGGAATAGTGTTAGTGGCTTGTCAATAGTTTAATTAATCTTGATTTTCTGAAAGAGAAGTACATAATTGATTTGCATCTGCTGGATGTGGTCCTGCCATCTACACAGTCTGAAGTGAAGTGAAAGCAGCAGTGTAATGTTTGAACGCATTAAAAGAAATGATGTGCTGCTGGATTAATGCTGATTTCTGATTAAAAAATTTAGGTAGTAATAGAGGAAAATATGGTAATGACTGGAAAACCATAGATAAAATAATTTCTTTCCTGTAGTTATGTTTTTGTACAGGGGCATACATTGTTACATTTATTCATAAAAGTCCATAGCTTGATTTTTAAGTGTTTAGCAAGCAACCTTTGATTTTATACCTAGAAATAATCAGGGGAGTGGGGAGGAGGAAAGGAAAATTACATCTTATTTGTATACATCTTATCTTATTAAAGACCTACATGAAATACGGTGTCACCTGCAGCAGCAGACGGAAGAGTCATGGCTTGGTTGTGGGTGGTGTGGCTGCCCCCTGCCCCTGTTTCCTGTATGTGGAGGCCTCAGTTAGGTCAGGAAGAAAGGGCAGCCTCGTGGAACTCATCCCTGAGCTTTTAGTCCCTTTCAGTGATAATTCCCATGCACCCCGTTATGAAGTACATACTACATGCTGCCTTGCAGGCACGATGCAGACACCTCTGTGAGCAGAGTTATTCCATCTTGTAGCTGCTCTCTGCCCATTCAGGAGTCCTTTCTTCAGCCTCTCCCCCCGATGCCCTGGAGAGAAGTCTGTATTTCTGTGCCCTCGCCCTCTCTCTCTTGCTCCTGCATGAGCCCCACAGGTAGCACCTCTCGTCTTCTCCCACCCCAAGCAGTCCACGCTTCCCGCCAGGCCGCGAGGGCTGCACACCCAGCCCGAGTCCAGGTTGCCAGCCCAGCACCCGGGCAGCTCTCAGTGCCAAACACCTTATTAGCAAGTTTATTTTATCCCACCCCAACAGCGGGGAGGTCACGATGTGACATGTGCATGGAAAACCCAAAGAGCAATGTGCCTGGTCTTACTGACATGAGTGATCTGTGTGGTTTAATTGCTGTATAAAATATGCAAAAGCACTTGAGGTCATTTAGAAAAGTTGAGGTGTTTACAGGAAAGTAGAAATTGAGCTTGAAAAAATAATTACACTTTTTTTTTTGATAATAGTAATGACTATGCAGGCAAGCCTTTTAAATGCCTCCACATGTGGGTTTTAAACATTAATTCCTCATCAGCTTTTTACCTTTTTCCTTAAGTGGTTTCTATATTCCTACTAACCAACAATCATTCTGTCTGAATCTCATTTCCTCATAATAGCAAACCATCAATCTCTGCTTTATTAAACAGAGAAGCATGCTTGGAAGCTAAAGCATTCAGATTTGATCAAAGATGTTATGCAAACCATTGATTTTAATTTACAGCAATATCCACTTCTTTCATTATTAACAACTTTGAATTAGTGAGACTGAATAATTAACAAATATTCCTACTTGATGATAGATTATTCAAAAGGCAATCACATAGCCAAGATGTACGTGCTTCCTGTGCCACTAGTGATGCACAGGTCTGTTGGGCATTCCCCAGCAGAACATGAAAGAAAAGCTCTGGAGCAATCTCCCAAGCTCTCTTAAATGCTTCCAAAATTATTATCAGAGCATATGCTCCACAGTGAGCATGCAGGGGCATGTTTTTGACCTGCCTACCTTCATTCAGAGCCCTGGGTTGTGGCCAGACAAGTGCAAATGCTGTAGACCCGGGTGCCACCAATTTCAGGGTGACCCTGTCAGTTTACTTCATCTGTGAAATGTGGCCTTAAAACACTTTTCTGTTTCCTGCTGACGATGCCACTTGCCACCTTCTTGTTAAACAAAATAGATCAAAACCTGTCAGGCTCTGCCTTTTAGAGATTGGCAGGGCTGTGCCTCTCTATTGCTGAAGCATCTCTAGTTTTCAAGCAGGGCAGTATCTTGCATAAAGTGACTAAGCGCTGGCCTCCGTTGGCAATTCCAGACACTGTTTTGACATTCAAAACCTCTGCACCAAAGACCTGAAATGGGAAATCCTTTCTGTGCCTGTTCAGGTGCAAAGATCTCTGCAGCTGAGGGGCTTCAAGGGCTGGAGGTGTCCATCTTGCCCAGGAAGCCTGTTCACACAAGAAGGTGCCTGGAAGCACAAGGAGGGAATCTAAATTTTTATGTCCTATTATGGTCTGTATCCTTTCCCTTGAGCAAGGGTGAGAGGAAAACACTGAAGAGTCTTGCAAAAGGAGTTTGCCAACTCCTCCCTTGCAAAGACAGCTGTCCATCCACCCCAAAACACCTCCGTCCGCTCTGAGTGTCGTTGCTTAGCTGGTGTCCTCTCCGGCGTGGAACTCGGTGTCCAAACTTGGCAAGTGTTCATTTCAGAGTTTTTCTTAGCTGTAGGAGTCTTCACAGCCTGTGAGAGAAGGGAGCAGAAGATCCTGCAACTAATAAGGGAGAGTAGAGGTTTCTGCAGCTATTTCTGTCCCAGCTGCGCAATGAAAGTCATGATTCCTCTCCACACTCAGAACCCTTTTCTCTGGCACCCCCCAAGCTCCCTCCTTCTCCTCCTTCTCCCAGGCCTGCAGAACAACCTGTGTAAATCACGATGAAAACACTGTGGACTAAAAAATCAGCAATACACAGGAAACACCCAGCTTTGCATCGTAGTGTTGCACCACCAAACTGCCTGGCATTTGAGTGCTACTGCAGCCATGTAAAGAGCAGCTGAGAGTAAAGTTTGACAAAAATGAACTAGCACTTGTGAGGGAGATGCAGAGGTGGAGCTGTTTGATGTAGTGTGATATTTTTTCACAGATACTGTCATGGAGCAGCACTGGTCTGTCACTGGTCCAAATGTTGGCCCATTTAGAGAGGTGCAGTTACAGGTCCATGATCAAGGTGCCTTTGATCGCCGTGCTCCCAGGGTTCCTGGAGGCTTTTCGTTCCCTCGTGTACGCAGCCAACTGGCTGGTGGCTGAGAGCTGCCTTTGAAGTTTTTCTTTTCCTTTCCCCCTAATTTCCATGGAGACTTATTCCGCTGATGAATATTATCAATGAAGGCTCTGGTGATCAGTTTTGCTCCAAATACATAGGCTTGACAAGTGCCTAGGCTTGTCCAGCGGTGCCAGAGGCAGCTGCACAAGGAGGACAAGCAGTGGCCCAAGAAGTGGACAGAAGAATTTGCTTAGAGCTACTAGCCGCTCAAAAGGCATGTGGGTGCTTATGCGGGCCTTAATTGCTCTTGTTGAAGTCATGCTAAATGCAGTAGACAACTCTTTCTAATTAAGTGCAAACTCTTTCAGACACTGAATAAAACCCACTCTTTACTTTGCCTTTCTCCTATCTCAGCACCTGTAATTGGCTTGCGCAAAGATACGTGTCTTACTGCATGCAAACCCATGGCTACGTCTGACAGTCTGACCAGAAACCTTTCTCCATTAAGCAAGAGGGGTTCATTAGCACTATTAGAAAACCATTAGGTTAAAAGAAGAAGTCCTGCTTTTGTCATCTCCATTGGACCGTTCTGTTGAACACAAATGGTATAGGTATCTATCAGAACTTCTGCAGAGTTTCTAATCTTTTCTAGTTTTTGCCAAAATCAGGAGAATTCGGTGAGCTAAAGTGTAACAATCTGGAATGCATTTAGTAAATAAAAAATGACCCTAGAGGAAGTCGGACAAACAAATGAGACTAGAACAGAATAACAGCTCAGTGTTTCAATTTCCTGAGCAATCTCACATTAATCCTGGCTGCTGCATACCAGCTGCATACCCTGTGAAGAAATTTCCCTGCTGAATCAGGGTCAAGTGCTGCTCTTACTGTCAGTTTCTGTCTAGTCACACTTGATTATATCAACAAACCCCCATTCTCACCTGTCTAATGTCATGCCTGAAGTTACACAAGCAGGTGAAAGTTGAGGATGTCTTTTGTTGTGGATACATAATTTGAAATAGCCTAAAAAGTTGCTCACAAAAATTGCAATAGTGAAATTGAATGCTGTTTATTGTATGTTATTTATTGCCTTCCTGTTCTGCGGTCTCCAAAGTGGAGATCTTTTTGGTAATATTTAACATAATATTTGTGGAAACACAAACGTAAAATATGTCAAATATTGTATTTTCATGTTATTTGTACCTTTTTTGACCTTATTAATTAAGGAAAATTTTAAGTGTCATGGTAGGGGAAGTCTGGGTATTTCCTTTTATTTTTTTTCTTATTTTCTTTTGTCTAATACTGAAAAGGTTATTAAGTAGAAAAAAGAATGCTTCCCTACGTCTTATTCTGTGATACAGAGTGAAAGGAAGAGTGAACAGCAGAAAAAAATATGCAGAAAAAAAAAGTATTTCTATATATAAATATCGTTATTTATTGGAGTGAAAACTGAATGGAAACATTTTCATTCTGAGGTTCTCAAGTGAAAGAGACTTTGAGAAAAAAACGCACACCCGTTCTGTTCTCTTCAGCTCTCTGAAACGAGGTCCTCTGTCCTCATCAGTTTATTCCCTGTGGGGCAACATGGGCTCTCATGGCTGCTGCAGATATTCTCCCTGCGTAGCCTTTCTGGTGGTGGATGCGGCTTTTTCCGTATCCGTGGAGCCTTCGGTGTTAAATGTTTCTGGTGGTTTTGGTGGTGCTCTTGCTCGCTGGGACGGGGTGGTGGGCGCTGCTGCCGGTGGTTCCCTCCAGCCTCCCTTGCCTTTTGTTTTTGTACTCCCCAGTTCGAGTGAGGGCTTCGGCATAGCGGAGAAGATCGTGCTGCTCACCTTTATCTCCGCCGTTATTCTCATGGCCATCCTGGGGAACCTGCTCGTGATGGTGGCCGTGTGCAGGGACAGGCAGCTCAGGTGAGCCCCGCGGCCCGGTCCTCTCCGCAGCAGGGATGTGGCAGGACGCAACGGGCCCTACGTGCAGCTGAGGACGGATGCCGCCGCCACCGAGACCCAGACCTCCTCCCTCCTCTCACTTTGTCTGGGTTCGGATTTATCCTACGGGAGTGTGATCATCTTTACATCCATTCTCTACATTTTTAGCTCTTCCAAAGTCAAGACCAGACAAACAGTGAAAAACGGAGCCAAGTAGGGATTCTGTAGAGAATCAGGTTGGCCCCTGTCCCTTTTCCTTGGCTGCTTCAAATTGCTTTTCTACTAAGCCCGTCAGTAAAACACACAGACTGAGAGATGCGCAGCAGGCAGGTCCCACTGCCACAGCTTGGCAGTGGTTCTCAGTGACTTTCAGGGGGTCATCAGCAAAATCCCTGTCTCAGGGGGTTGCTGCTAACTGTGGGATTTGTCAGACAAGCCCCAGGAGCAGAGGGAGATATTCAGCAGCCTTCAGCTGTATTCTGCGTGGGATTTTTAATGGATTTAATTTTATTTTAGTGTTATGATTTAAAAAGTGCTCTTCAAGTTAAAATTATAGCTTCAGTCTAGAGTCTTCTCAGTGTTTTCTAGAAGGATTTTTCTCAATTTACAAGTTAAAATAAATCCCCCTCCGCTAGCACAAACTCTTCTCAACGCCTCCCGTGCAACCTGCATGCCGGCAAGGAGAAGGCAATGGGCTGCACCGGCTGCAGGGCAGCCCTGGGCACCTCCAAGGCATCAGCTCCTTGTGATCTAGCCCAGGTGAGTGCAACAGACACAGCACAGCGTGGAGAGGTTAACCTGGGCCCTAGGAAGATCCTCTTGATTTCCTGACACTACAATATATCTAATAGTTGCACAGTTACAGAGAGAAAAATGCAAGTTATTGTGTGGGCTTTTGCACAGTGATGAAGGTTGTAAAATAAATAGTTTAGTGAGATTATGTGCAATAATTGGGCAGGAGTATGTTAGCTGCATATTTCCTATCCTGGAATCAGCATGTAGGAATCTACTTTTCCATTTAACCATGAGTTTTTGAGCTTTTTCTGGCACCTGCAAAGGAGCTTTAAATAGCTGCATATTGCACAGGGAGCTCTGCAAAATGTTCCATAGGAAAAGTCACTTTTTCAGTTGTCCCTCACACTCTCTCAGAGCATTCTCTGACTTCCCTCCCCTCTCTACACTTGTATCAGACTACCTGTATTTTCTGAACGGATTTACCTCCAATCTGCATGGGAGGAGGAACTTTCTGAGGGCCTGCTTTCAAGAGAAATTTGTATCTGAACTTCTGATATCCACCTTTGACAGTGCAAGCCAAAGTGCCGCTCTGCTGCTGCCAATGCGCGTGAGCACCTATTCCCCCTCCTGTGTGAACAGAGAGGATGCTTTTAGGCAGAGAACAGAGTGGATTTTTCTTTGTCAAACTAGTGTGAGCTAGGCGTGACTTTATAAAGTGAAAAGTACATTACAGAGGACTTTGTAATGTGATAGAATGAATTAGACACAAACACAGGTGAAAATCTCTGGCCACGTATAAACTGTTTTGAAACTGTTCCACCATAATTTTGTTATCTGTCTTGCAGGAAAATCAAGACGAATTATTTCATTGTTTCACTTGCCTTTGCGGACCTGCTAGTATCAGTACTGGTGATGCCATTTGGAGCCATTGAGTTGGTTCAGGACAACTGGATCTATGGGGAGATGTTCTGCCTGGTCCGAACATCCCTAGATGTTTTGCTCACAACAGCATCAATACTTCATCTGTGCTGCATTTCACTGGACAGGTATGAATAGAAGAACATAGATAATAATACTGTGATAGTAAATAATTTGCTTTATTTTTTTTTCAGTTTTGTTCCTTATCAACAGTAGCTGAAGGGCAAATATGAGGTATTGAGACACTAAATTATCTGGCCTTCTCCAAAATTTTGGATTTATCTTATAGGTGCTATCAGAACTGCTCTTCCTGTTGTTAGCAGCTGCACATCCAGATGAAAGCTGATGCTACTAAAAGACACATCCTGACATATATTACTAGATTATATAGATTGAAATTTGAACACCAAGTGCCCAAATTTTAAAGGCTGTTTTTCTAAGACATCCGTTTATGTATCTGTCCCAGATTAGTAAGGAGTCAAGGAGAGATAATATATCTGCCATAGGCTAATAAGAAGGTAAGGAGGGGTAATGAAAAAGGTAAATAGGTTTTTGGGGAGACCTAGATATTTTTCTTCTCTTTTAAATTTTTCTTGCAAAATTAAAATGAAACCAAAATCCTAACAAATTATGGCAAAAAAAAAGTTTTATATTTGCACTTTTTCATGGCAAACTTCAGAACTCTTCAACTTTAACATTAGCTGTATTTTGCTTTAAAATCCTACAGAGTAACAACCATTTTCTGTTGCAAAAATACTTGGAGGAAATCGTTTGGAACAGCTGTACTAATAAGCAATATTTAGAGTCTCCAATTGAGTACTGTGGAGGGTTTTCAATATCTTTAAAAATACTATTACTTAGTATAACTAAGATGGCTAAAATAACCATAATCATTCTCATCATCTTGACAACAGATATTTAAATAGCTTCTTTCATTCAAAGATTTGGTACTCAGCCAGACTTTGAAAGATACTTGATTAAAATCTCCATCACCTGATAGAATTCCTTTGTTGTGGGAGACAGGGCCACCAGCAAATATAATAGTGTATCCAGAGAGAAACTGATGGGTGATGGCTACAGCATGCTTCCCTATCTGCAAGTTTATATGGCTGGAACATGAATAGGAGGCTCATTATCTTAAAAATATTGACCGGTTGCCACTTTGAGCCAATTATCAGCAAAGAAGATGTTAGGCATTGTGCACTGGGAGCAGAATTGTTATATAAAATGTTGGAGTTAGATCCTCCATGCTCTTAATTAAGCACAGGAGGGTTTTGTAGACAAGGGAACACGAAGGATGACACCATTTCCTCTCCAACCCCTGCCCCTGGCCCTTGGTAAATGCAGGGAATGGCACAATGGTTGCTGCTGTGGGACACCTGAGCTGTGGGTCCAGCTCCCTCGGGAACGTGGAGGCTGGGTCGTGGCGAGCATTTCTCTCCCTGCTGCCAGCATTGCAGCAATGGTGTTGAAACTGGTTCTACTGCTGTGAAAATGCATCACTCATTCAAGTTCTTGTTTTAGGAATGCACAGGAGAATTTTTGTTTTCTAAACAGACCTGAGGCAGAGTCTCTGCCCTTGTCTCTGCCAGGCCCTGAGCTGGTGTGGCAAAGTGGTGCACATCGCTGCTAGAGCAATGCCTTGGTTACTGCCCTGCTTCCTGGGCAAAGAGAAATGGTGGAGCTGGACTCTGAATTCCCCAACCCAGGACAGTGCTTTGATCATTGGACTATTCCAAGGAAAGGGATATGGGCACCAGCACCCACACGCTGTGACTCTGCCAGGGGGTTTGGTCTGTGGTCTCTCCCTGTGAAGGGTACAGAGATAATTTCATCGCTTTGGTGCTGAGAGATGAAAAGTGAAAATATCCAGTGTTGCATAGGCGGGTATTAAATGCAGGCAGAACTGTGGCTGTGTTTTGACGAGGGACTCAGCCTGCAAAGCTGTTTCCTGTGAGCCCAGAGGAAAGCCGGTGTGTTAGGCTTGGGAAAGGCACAACACTGGTCTGAGAGCTTCTTTGCTCCGTAAAGGCCTGGCCCAGGTGGGACCCAGTGCTGGACTGAGCTTGGCAGTAGGAGGTTGCCTTGCCGGGATGAGCCCCGCATCGTCATTGCTCCGCTTGAACAGCCAGGCAGCAGCTCAGGCTTCAGGGATAAAAATACCCTGGTTTGGAACATTTCCACTTACTAAGTCTGTGTTTAAACCTGTTGCCTGTGCACAAGCATTCTTCCTATTCTTCCTGAAAAAAATCCTGTAAAGTACAAGGAAGAATAGGCACACATGCCCACACAGCGGCTAAAAACAAATCAAAGAGCACCAAAAAAACCCCCACTGATCTGGATGACAAATTGATTGAAAGAAAACACCCACTTACGGCCTGGAATTTGAAGGTCCCAGGAGCAGGAGGTCACCCTAGGTGAATGGGTCAGAGCAGAGGAAGTCTTTAGCAAATGCCTGACAACTTTCTCCTCATGAATGCCCTGACAGTTAGAACCTGATCTGCATTGCAGAGCTTCAAGAAATCCCAGGATATTGAATATTAGCCTAAACAGTGTTAAAATTCCCTGAGAAGAAAGGTAGAACGAATTCATTAATGAATCATAAGTGCTAAAGGCCACTGCAAGTTCAGCAATGATAAAATAGCATAGCACTGACTGGGACACAAAAAAACACCAGTGATTTTTAACAAACCTGTTTTTGGGAGGTGTCAGGTAGTTATCAGGACACACAAATGCTCTTTCTCCTTCCTATGTGTCTTCCATACATGTGCTGTTGTATACTTTGAGGCGGAGCAGGAGAGACACTTCTCCAAGCTGATGACCGAATACACCTGGACCCAGACAGTTATTGCAGCATTTATCCTTTGCTTGGCACTTTCCTGCTAAGGAATGATGCCGCTGCAGTAGCTGAAAAGCTGATCTGAATTTTAGGTAATTCCCTGATATTGTGATTTCCCTCTCTCTCCTCTCTTTTAATGGCTTTCTTAAGTGCCTGTTAGAGCAGTAACTACCACAGACAACAACATTACCAGAGCTCTATAAGGAATGTGCCTGTGAGAGGCTGCTGCTCTCCAAAGGCACTTGCATTTGCCATAAAAACGTTTCTCCGTCCTCTAATCTCTGCAAGGTGCATGCACCTCACCTTGCCATTACATTTTGCTGTAGAAGTTAGCCTAGCATGTTTTTATGACTCCATGGACATTTTGATACTGACATGAAAAAAGCCAGAATTTCCTGCTGTGGTTTTCAAGCAGTGTATTATTTCTGCCACTAAAGACAGTTAATGCCTGTGTTTGCCTACGGTGAGTGTCAGCTGAAAGAGAAAGCCAAGATCTCTCTGTCTCATGTGAAAAGGAGAATCTAAATCCACTGTGCACCTTTCATCGCTTTCTGTTTGGTCAGACATTTCAGTCTAAGTTTGATGTCAGTCCCAATTTGATGATCCTGGGTTTCTCCTAGGACCAAATGCCATATTCATGCTAGCTACTGTGGGGCTTGAGAGAGACAAGGTACCCTCTGTTGCACTGATGTTCATGGGAACAATGACAAATCCAGAGTGGCTGTAAAATCCAGAGGGCTGCTTGATGCAGGTCCCTGATATGTTTGGTGGGTACTCATGCTGGGTATGTGCAGTGTGAGTCTGGCCAAAGCCCTTTATGTGCTGAGGAGCTGCCACGGTGTATAGGTAGCCACCTTCTCCACTGGTGAGTGGAGGAGACAATAATCACCAGTGTTCATCATCTCCCAGTGAGGCCTGGAGGGCTGCACCTGAATTTTGGATACTCAGGACAGTAGTAAAGCTTCTGTGGTCTGGATGACTTCGATAAATAAGAAAACACCTTGTATGAAAGCAATCACTTTCCATCACGAGCAGCAGACGATGATGACTGAAGATGCGAATTACCTGTCAGCTACCCAGAATACTGTCACTGAACGTTTACTAAGACCATGGAGGTTAAGAAGTGTTCTTACTATGCCTATTTAATAAAACATTTCCTGATGAAAACAGGACATGAGACCTTTCCCTCCTTCTTCCAAAGGAGGTGTTTGTTTCAAAGAAGGCAGGGAGGGCACAGACAGTTTGATTAGGAACCTTACCACGTCCCGAAGGATGCAGCCCAGCAGCATATTAATCCCGTGCTGTGTCTTGGAGCTAGTGGCAGTCCCACTTCACTCCCTGTCTTTCCCATAGATATTAATGCACTTCTGCTACCATGAAGTTGGCTATTGTTTCAAACCTCCTTTGCAAGTAGGACAAAAGGGGCTTTTAACAGTTTGGGTGGAGAGGGGGATATAAGATAATAGGTCTATTTTTCATAGAAAAGGAAGGCTAAAAATACCTTTTTTGTCCACCTTTTTCTCCTTTTGAATTTGCCACCCCCTTGCTGTGAATCTGCTGGAAGTGCCACTTCCAGGTGTGTTTTGATCTGTGGTCACCCCTTGAGAAGGGCGAGGACATAATTTGCTTCTGTGGCAGATATGAAAAGTGAAAATATCAAACCTCAGTCACAATTTAATAGATTAAGAGTACAAACATTTTCTAAATTCAACCTGTTTCTTAAGCCTAGTCAGAATTCTTTAAATCTTCTTTTTTCAAAGTGAACTCAAAATGTTGTGTTGTTCCTCGTGCAGATTAAATAAAATGTAGGTACCTGACAGCATAAACTAGCAGTGATTAATGACTCGACAGAGACACTAGTCTGTAATCTAGATGAGCAGTGTGCCCCCCACATGATGTTAATGGAATGGATTGAACGGCCTAGCAAAGTCACCTAATGTCTAACTGCCAAACTAAAGTTTTCTTTCAAGACTTGGACTATAGCCTTTCCAAACTTACCTGTCACCTGCCTGTGCAAATATTGAGATTTGAAAAGGCTTCCAAATAATTTGATTTTTGGCAATATTCTGCAGTCATCTCCAAGGAAATTTTCAGCTCCCTCTGATGTGAATTTCCTTTGCTCTCTCATCTGTAAATCCCCACAGCTAAGCTTTAAAGGCTGTTGGCAGAAACTGGAATCTCTAGCTATTTTTCGTTGTTGTTTTGTAGTTGCTTTTATCCCTGGTGAAGGCTCCTGAAATGGTCGTTAGAGCAGAGTGTAGGTGGGGAAATAGCAGTGGACATCCCTGAGCAGATAAGACGGGTACATAAGTGCCAGGTTTCTGTCCAGGGCTGGATGACTCAGCCCATCATCCAGCCTGTCCCTATCGCTTCTGCTTCGCCAGTCCTGACAAGTGGGTCTGCAGAAGCCCACACCTGCAGAAGCACCCGGGCATTGCACTGAGCCTAGTTTGTTTTAGGCAGGATTTGACAGCACTGCTTCCTTCGCAGCACGGTGTTTCGTTTGCGCTAGCTGTTGCCCTTCTGTTCATTCAGACTTTAGGGGGGAGAATGTTTTTTCTAGCCTGTGTTTTTTTCTGTGATTCATATGTCTCATGCCTTCTGTTTTATTTCAGGGCATACATTTTTCTTTCTTTTTTTCGTTGTTTTTTTTTTTTAACTGGTTCGTTGCACAATGCTCAGGCTTCAGTTTGGATAGTCAAGCTGTTCAATATTTTCAGAAAAGTTTGCTAGAAAAGACATTTGCCTAATAATATTTTCTATCTGTTTTCATGACTAAACAAACAAACAAACAAAGAAAAGAAAAGAAAAAAGAAAAAAAACAGCCCACATTCAGGCTTTACTTCTGAAAAGCATTTGGCAATATCTTCAGAAAATCCTGAGAAATCACCAGATGAACTAGAAAAACGGACCTTACTAATCAGATACAGGGAGTAAAGTACTGCAGAGATTTAGAGATACTCTTAGTCTCAGCTCAGAATGTATTTTTACAAGGTATCAGAGGTTCTCAGGGCTCATTGAAACTAAATTTTGCTGTTACTGAGTTACACTTTGTTGTCATTGTTTTCATATTCTAATATGAAAGAAATATTTATCCTCAGATTATTTATTATTTTAGTGCATCTTTTATGCATGCCTGTGCACTCCTTGTGCCTATGCCGTAAGTTGTGCTGCATATAAATAGATCAAGAAACTGTGATAGAGTCTCCAGTTACTGTACGGAATAGCAATTTTCTCTTCCAAGACATAGTTTTGCAATACAATTATGCTTCAAAATGCTCAGAGAGAGAGAGGGAAAGAGAAATAAAGAGAGAGAGCGAGAGAGAAAGAAAAAGAGAGAGAAAGAAAAGAGAGAGAGAGAGAAAAAAAAGAGAGAAAGGAGAGAGAGAGAGAGGGAGAAAAAGAGAAAGAGAGAGAAAGAGAGAAAGAGACAGAAAGAGAGATGAGAAAGAGAGAAAGAGAGAAATAAAGAGAAAGAGAGAGAGATTGGTTCTAGGTGTTTTTTATTTTGGACTGAGGAAGACTAAAATGAAGAGTCCAGGCCAGAGATTTCTGTGAAGGGTTACTCCTACGTAAATGCAAGGACTCTTGGCTTAGAGCAGATCTGCCTTAGAGCAGACAGGGAGTGGGAAACATCCCAGGCAGTTGGTGTTCAGAATGAAATGAGGTGGAATTGGTGGTTCCCAAGGGGCAGGTGGGACATTCCCCTCCGGGCAAGCATGAAGAAGCGGTGAGCCTGCATCCTGCATCCTCACTATATCCTCCTTAATAGCCACGGTCCCCGAGCGCTCACCAGAAGGAGCCCTCCACCACAGAGGACACGCTGGCTGTTTCTTTTGTGGGTGATAGAAGTCCCTTTCTTTTCTCCTCAGCGAAGGGAGGAGGACACAGAACTGAGCACAAACTGGCCAGGCCAACAGCTGGTTTCTTAGCAGGTGCTCAGGGAGGTGAAGCAGTGGAGGAGCTCAAGCAAGAACCACATGCTGCGGGCTGCCAAGGCGCTCCTCAGGCTCCCGTCTCACACGCTGCACCCCTTCATCACGTCCTCTGTCCAACCAGCTCCTTCAAGCTCACATCGCCGAAGGGCATTAGATGTAGTGTTTGCCTGCCGCGTTAAAAACATTTGCAGATTTGCTGTGTAACATGCCGCGTAACAGACCTAGACTTATATTTGTATATTCAAAACTAATCTTAGCAGAATTCAAACAGAACCACATAATCATTGCTAAATAAAGGCTAAGGCAAAGCAGATGTACCCAAAGAGAGTTGGAGCACTAGAGTGACAGATGCTCATTGTGCCACTTACAAACATTAATTAACATTAATATACTGTTCAGCTACCAAATTATCACAGTCCCTTGAGACAAATGGTGTTTCAGACACGTAAAATTCCTAGCAATCTGAGTCCTGCACTGTGCCATGGATTCCCTCCTGGAGGGTTTCTCAGGGCAGGTGGATTTTGGTGATTCAGGAGGTTGGTAGGAGAGTCTTTACGTGGCTCCATGGGCACGGCGAAGGCTTCCTGCTCTTTCAGATGCTCTGTCGTGCAGCTCTTCATTTCTCTTTGCACCGTTCTGGGTGACAAAATGAGGCAAGGAGGATCACACAGCTGCCCAGGATGAACCCCTGTGTTACACGAGGCTAGAAGCCAGGAGCTCCCCTTGTTCTGGCTGCTGGGACATATTTTGTCTTTCCTGAGGAGAGAGAGAAAGCAGCTGAGTCCAAGGAAGCTTTACGAACCATCTGATAGCTGGATAGTAGGCGACATGTTAGTGAGGGAGACTTATTGGGCTGAAATATCTCTCAGTCAGTAATGACTAGGCACTTAGCAAGCTGATTATATGACAGAAATCCCAGGTTTGCTTTTGCACCATAAAGCCCCTGTCCCCTTTTTAGCCAAAGAGGCCCCTTGCCTCCCACAGCACCTCAAATAGGGCAGCAGGGAAGGGGATTTGAGCACGGACAGACAGAGACCATGTCCCGGGGTCAGGCACGTCCTTCAGCACTGGGACAGCCCATGTCAGCACTTGGCTCCAGGACACTTATCAGCAGGAAAACCAAGCACAGGACTCTCAGTCTTCAGCTCTGACAGTCATAAGAAAAAGAGCGGAGCAGATGGTTACAGCACAGCCTGAGGGAAGCAATGGCCTTTATTAAACTTTACAAACCCTCTAGAAATATGGTAATATATTTTGCTACTGTTACTGCCAGTAAACCACACACACGCACACCAACCCACGTAGGGACCATGAAGGAGTCTACTCTCCGCTTGGCAACATACGTTTGTTTGTATTACTAGCTAAATTTATCCAGTTCCAATTAACTGTTCTCTTTAGTATTTTTCTCTATGTAATTATCTCAACACCAGCGGGGCATTGTTTTTCTAATAAGAATTTAAATTTGTTAGATATAATAATGCTAAGACATCTTTGTTCTTGACCAGCAATGCATAACCTGGGTTTGTTTGGCACAGTTAGAAGCAATAGCTTATTTGCTTTGGGAGGAAAAGAGAAAGAGTTGTTCTCTCCAAAGAATGTAACTATCTGGTTATCTGGAGGCCAGAGGCTAGTTTGCTGAAATATCAGCAAAGCCAGTAGTACTGATTTGCTTTTTACATAGGCACAAATAAGCTGAAACTAGTTCTTTAGCTCTTGTACGGTTGATAGGGTTCAGCTGAAGAATTTGATCCAGTTAGGCTTTTATTGAGGGAGAGGACAAGTGTGCAAAACCGTGTCCTGATTTGTTTTTGTAGAGCACACCATAATAGGACTCCAAAAAGACAAGCAGGAGGATTTCCTCATTAGTCAAATTATTATGTAACAATTGTGATACAAAAAGCAGCAGCTTCTGTCTTCTAAAGTAAAAGTACCTATCACCCACAGGAGTTTTCCAGCAGTGCAGTTGAGTATCTTCAGTATCTGAGTTGGCGGCCTTAAGGAAGATGCAAGCTACACCCTAACTTTGATAAAGAACGAACAAAACCCATTTTTTTTTCCCACCCTCTCATCTTCTTTTTCTAGATCCTTTCGGGGGTTAAAAAATTATTCTGTATGAATATTCAGTGCATTTTCCACGGCTTATTTTTGTGACAGTGACAATAAAACATATGGCATGTGTATTATATATATATATATATATACACGTGACACAAAATACATTCAAATGTAGGCCACCCACTGGCCCAGTCTGTTCAGTAAAGGTGGATATGTACTTGTGTGGCTGTGACATCTAAGGCTCTTCTTTCAGGATGGTGGTTACATACCCATTGCTCAAACAAAATTGTATTGCAAACCAGGGTGATACTATAGGTTTTCTCTAAGGTCAAGAAATTATCTAACATAGCCAAGTAATCGTGCAATGCTGAAAAAACAAGGGGAGTGCTGTGGTGTGGTTAAAGCTGGGCTGGTGGAGACAGGAGCTCAGGACTCCTGAACTGCCCTCTGGGCACATGCTGAGGGCAGCTCTCATCCTGACACACGGGTCTGTGTTATCTATAAAACCTTAATTTTGATTCATTTGCAATAAGTAAAGTGTCTGTCATGGGTAAGGAAAAGTATTACAATAATCTTTTCTTTCTGGAGCAAGTTAGAAGATCTACTGCTCTATGTAAGGGGGAAGTTAACATTCTCAGGAAATGCAGAAGCGTGGCTTTTGGCTGATAATAGTAAGAGTTAATATTTAATTTAACTTGGACATCATATTAATCATGTGAATGTATTACATTTTATATCCATCCATCACATTGTCACACCAGTATGTAATAGATATTCTATATGAGCACAGGAAAACAATCCCAGCTTGAAAGAAAGCAGAACCATAATAACATAAGAAAATGTCTCTATTTCAGCCTTTGACTAGAACTATTGATAATCTTAGAGATATAATTACTTTTCTCTCAGTGAATAAATAGCTGTTTAAATGTCCAAACCATCACATACATCAAATCGTCAGCTACTGCAAGAAAATGGTGCGACTTCAATGACTTCTGTTAACATATATAAATTTCTATTATCTGACTCTCTGGGCCATTGAATAGAAGTCCTGCTGAGCTATGGAAAAGCAGACTGCATACTTCTCTGCCTCACTTGCCATCAGCAAAATTGTCACCCACATTCTGATTACAGAACCTTATTATGGATAACGATGTAGAGACAGAAGGAACCCAGCTTGGTTTTCTGAATACAGGGGAAGGGCATGGCTAGGGAAAAAAAAAAGTCTTTTCACATGTAAGTGGAGAAAAATTGCTGCTGAATCACTGGGAGAGAAGAAATATGAGAGCTTAAGATGTTATTTTTTTCAGGCATAATTTTTACTTTAATGGTCTTTAATAGCTTGTATAAGTCAGTGTAATGATGTCAACTGCAGCAGAGATAGAAGTGCAGAAATGTAATAACTGCTTAGAAGACTTGTTCTCCCTCTGTTGTTAATTAGCGATGTGTATTGTCTTTTTCCTTTACCGTTTGCTGATTCAACTCGTGAAAAGGTAACTGGAGTCTTGGTCTTTTTCTCTCGTTTATTTATTATCTACTTTTGCCCTTTCTCCAAATAAATGCAGTCTCTTGAAACTTGCAGTAACACAGGAATCACAGGAATTTCACAGGAATCCTATGATGTCCAGCACTGGATAGCACCTTCCAGGAGCTCTTTTTCAGATTACGAACAAATTAATAGTCCAGATTTATCTGCCCAATGTTTAGAGTCACAAGAGCCGTTGCATATAATGCAAAGACAAGCACCATCTGTCCTAGTAAGCAGTTACCGAAAATACCTGCTTGGATCCAAAGGTCAGCTTATTTCCCGGGAGAAAGAAATGTAGAGAACAGGAGGAAATCCAAACTCAATAAACTCTAGTAAACACAAGGCAAGGTTATACAAACACATTGTGGCTGTTGTAAGATAGGTAGTTATCACAGGAACAGAGAGATATATATTCTATTCTCTGAAGTCATTAAGATATTAAAATCAGTTCACAGTGCTCCTTGTCCCTTGGACTCAGAATAATTTATTTGGGAAAGGACCTCTGGAGGTCTCTGATCCAACCCATTGCTCAAAGCAGGGCCAAACTCAGTATTAAGTCCATCTTCAGTCAGATCAGGTTGCTCAGGGTCATCTCCACTTCAGTTCTGGGGAACCTCAATGATGGAGACCCTCATTTTGTAACTTCAGTGGAGTGGAAGAACGCTTACACGGAGCAGTCACAGAATCGCAGAATTGCAGAACAGTTGAGGTTGGAAGGGACCTCTGGAGACCATCTAGACCAACCCTCAGCTCAGTCAGGGCCACGTAGAGCACATTGCACAGGATATCCCTGGACAGATTTAATTCTAAATGGACCTTGGCCTTCCTCATTGCATCCCTGCATACTCTGAAAAATGTTCCTATATTCCTCCCAAGTGGCCTGTTCATTTTCCACAATCTCTATACTTTCTTCTTCTGCTGCAGTTTTGCCAATAAACTAGACTCATGTGAGTGTTGATCCAGTCATGGCAAGGACCAAAACTAAGTGCTTCTTCCTTCTGTAAATTATTCAGATACTTATTCTCCCTTGTGCTGCCAGAGTGATGCTAGGATCATGTCAGTAAAAATGGAAATCAGCTTCACTGACTATCATGGTTGCTAACATTAATGCCACAAAGGGAATATTGCAGATAATTCTGTAAAGGAACAGTCATTGTCATATGCACAATGTGTTTGAATGTGAAACTTTTCAGAACATGCTGATTTTCATGCATACATGTATACACAAAACCAGAAGATAATGTGGAACTGATCAAATTGAAATAGCTCAATTCAACATTTTCCCCTGTGACATTTTGAGACTTTTATTTCAAATGGATTTTTTTAAAATTCTTTCTTTTGACATTTTGATTTTATTTCAATCATCTGTGTGGAATGTGCAATCTTATTTTAGCAAAACAAAGCAGTTCAGTTGACTCACATGACATAAAAAGAAATACTCAATAAAAATTGAAAATTCTTAGATTTTTGTGCCTTTTTAGTTCCCAGTCTGCACTTGGTGAACTAAGCTGTGCAACTCAAGGACATTTTTTTGCATATAGTATGTGTTCATTTATATGCCTCTTATTTTAATGTGCTACTGGTACTTTAGAAATTCTCACAGGCAACTCCCTTAGGTTAGTGGTTCAGTTTTACTGGATCTTTGCTAATTTAATGTCGCTATCTTGTGATCCTACTGAATTCTTAAGACAGATGGTTACAAGCATTCCACAATAATGCTGGCTTGATGCAAATTGTTATTCAGAAAAAAAAAATTCTCTTTGACAGAGATCATGTAGTCCCATTGGAGAAAATACAGTTTTATTTTTAGAAGACCTGGATGTCTCCTTCAGTGACGGGCGCTCTCTTGCGTTCTCCTTGCAGGTACTATGCCATCTGCTGCCAGCCGCTGGTCTACAGGAACAAAATGACTCCACTGCGGATCGCTGTAATGCTTGGAGGGTGCTGGGTAATCCCAACATTCATTTCTTTCCTTCCTATAATGCAAGGCTGGAATAGCATTGGCATCATTGATCTGGTGAGTAAACAAGGAGCTTCATCAAACTCATATCAAGTCTATTCTGTGCTGTGCATTTTTCTTTAAAAACAACATTGAAAGACTTATCTGAAGCAAAGAAATACTAAAGGAGAAATTTATTTCTGATGCAGAGGGCCTGCTGAACTTCTGGAAGTTGTTTAAGGGGATTTGAGCTGTGTTTTTCCCTTTGCTTTCTGCTTAAACTGGGCTAGTAGGCCTGTTTTCAGTAGGCAGGTTGAAGCCTTCTGCAGCATTTGGCATGGGCTGTGATATTGTCCCCAAACACAGGGACCATCAGCACCAGAGAGTTTGCAAGGCTGAGCAGAGGCAGGAGAGGTAGCAGATGGGCCAGGCACAGCAGGGGACAGAGGGGACAGAAGCGGAGGCAGTGGAAGGGGTGTAACAGCCAGCAGGCTGTTGTTTTAGGGGACCAGTAATGATGTCCCTCTCCTCTGTCCTTGCCCTTCCTCCCCCAGATTCAGCAAAGACAGTTCAACAAGGTTTCCAACTCCACTTACTGCATTTTCATGGTCAACAAGCCATATGCCATTACCTGCTCAGTGGTGGCCTTCTACATGCCCTTCCTGCTGATGGTGCTGGCCTACTACCGCATCTACGTCACGGCCCGGGAGCACGCGCGCCAGATCCGGGTGCTGCAGCGCGCGGGGGCCCCCGCGGAAGGCCGGCAGCACCACCCGGACCAGCACAGCACGCACCGCATGAAGACTGAGACCAAAGCTGCCAAGACCCTGTGCATCATCATGGGCTGCTTCTGCCTGTGCTGGGCCCCCTTCTTTATCACAAACATAATAGACCCTTTCATAAACTACACCGTGCCAGGGAAGCTGTGGACAGCGTTCCTGTGGCTGGGCTACATCAATTCAGGGTTGAACCCCTTCCTGTACGCCTTCCTGAACAAGTCCTTCAGACGTGCCTTCCTCATCATCCTGTGCTGCGGTGATGAGCGATACCGAAGGCCTTCCATCCTGGGGCAGACGGTCCCCTGTTCCACCACCACAATAAATGGATCGACTCACGTGCTAAGGTGAGTGTTTCTCAGACACTGCACAATACCTTCAGTCACTAGAAAGAGTACTTCCCATGAATTTTCTTGAAGGACTGGTCTCTTTTTTGCATTTGAACTATTTGAAGGATTAACTGTTCAAAAATGGGGTCAAGAGAAGCACCTGAAAGCCGCTGGCTGCTCAGAAAACATGGGTCTGTAGATATCAAACACTTGTTGGTGTGCACAGCTCCTCCAGACCATGGTCAGGAAACAGTTCAGAGAATACAGAAAATTGCATGAGCATTTCAGCAAGTGCTGCTATTTTGTCTGGGCTGAAAAGCTTCCGCCCACAGGGAGCTGCCCGCTCTGTTTCATCTGGTAAAGGGATCATTACAGCCCCATGCCACTTCTCTGGTGTTGCCTCTGTAACCCTCCAGGCATTGCTACAGCTGCTGAACTAATGAAAGGAGGAGAACTAAATTCTCCAAATGCCCTAATCCTTGCTGTGGCACTTTGTTGTGCGTCTAAGGGGAAGGGTAGTTGCTATTTTGCTTTATTTTCTAAGCTAAATACCTTTAGCTTAGAAGATGCCTTTGCCTGCCCTTTACTGTAATTGAGTCAAAGCCTCTGGATTCCCTGAATATTACTCTGAACTTTCACCCCAGGGCAGATGGGTGGTCACAGTCCTGCTGGGACTTGGCCTGGTCAAAGCAGCCTGTGACAGCTCTTGGCAGGAATGGCAGACGGTGACAGGCAGGTGTCTGCTCCTTAGGCTCCCGGCTGGGAACTGAGGTCCCAGAGAGAAGGGACTCATAGGGACAGGGCAAAGCTCGACTGAGGCTTGTGCCTACTCCAGGCTCCTGCTGGGTTTCAGTTTGGACCGGTCTGCAGTAAAGCATGAGCGCTGCCTTCTCCTGGTCCAGCCTGCAGGAGACGGATGGGCACTAAGGGATGCCAGTCCATGGTTTGGAAGTTTGGAGTCCAGGGAGTCAGAACATGTTTGCTGATCACTGCCCTTCATTTGGCAGGAGATGGGTTATTGCAAGGGCAGTGCTGGCAGAGAGCTGAACTGTGCGGAGGGGGCCCCTCTCCTGTCCATCTCCCCAGAGCAGAGGTGGTGGCACAGCATCTGGGAAGGGAGGGAGGAGCAGTTATCCCCTGCATTAGCAGAACAAGCTGCCTTCTCTGAAAAACACACAGGTGTTTTTCAGACGTAGCTGCCTGGAAGAGATTTGGTTCTTTTTGTAATCAGATTTGTGGCTCTGCACATATAAACAGGCAGTTGGTAACCAGATTTGTGCTCAGAGCTGATCCTGGCTCTGAAGGCTGCATCCAGTGCTGTGCACCCACTAGCTGGTCTGGCTTTGCAATAGTCCCGGGCTGTGTAAGAGATTGAACAGCAGGCAGGGTCTCTCACAGCACCAACATAGACCTCTCAAGCTTCTCAAGCCATGGAGAGCATTACAGCACATACATCTTCCTCTGATCAGAGGCTGCATTTGGGGCTATGGTCCCAGTGCCCTTGGTCTCTGGCTGGTGGTCTCCTTGATTCTTGGCCACTGATAAACCCTTATTTTGGAGCTCTTTTTAGACATAATGCTGTCCCAACAGCCAAAGCAAAGGCAAAGAGCTGTCTTGCCCCCAGAGCTAGGAGTTGGCCATGGTCTCAGCTCCCCTGGGCAGCTGGGTAAGTCGTGGTGTGCTACAGTAAAACCTGGATCCCATCATGTAGCTGAGATCAGGCTTTTCTCATTTCTAAGTCTTCTCTTCCACTTGTTCCTCTGCTCTCACCTGTGAGTCCTCCACAGAAATAAGCAGCAAGCCCCAGGACTGTCTGTCCAGTTCTCTTGTGTCCTTATAGCCTTGTCAGCTGAGATGTGACAAACATTACGAGATGCCCCGTAAGAATTAAAACTGTGTAGGACCTCTTGTCTGCTTCTAGGTTTTGTGAGTTCTTCATGCATAGGAATGAATTGTCTCTCTTCGACATTTTACAAAGTCAAATCAAATCTCCTGCCCTTCCTTACCAGTCGAATTCTGTACAACAAAATTAGGTACTTGTTTCCTCTTGCAGGCCTCCGCTCCTCTCTGAACTCCAAAGAGGAGCTGCTAAGGAATTCAGCTCTATGCATCATTTTCATCAATTGCAATTATACTCTTTCTTTTTTTTTTTTTTTCATTCAGCTTTGTAGTTGATGAGGGAATGATATATTTCCCTGGTGCAGATTATGTAATAATGATGATAAAGGTTTGGGTATTAAAGGAAAACTAATTGTAATATTTGGACAGTTAATGCCATTTGAAGAATTTTTAATTTTCTGTGCTTCTCTCTTAAGCACAAAGCAGGTTGAACTCAACAAGTATGGATGAGAAATTCAGTGAACCAGGTTCTCTCAACTTACAGTGTGTATTTTCTTCAGTAACTTGGAAATACAAGGGTTTAGTGCTCAGTAGTTGAAACTCCGAAATCTTCCTGTATGGGTTGGTTTCCCAGTAACATAACCAAGAAGCTGCTCAGGGACTGAGCACTTCCTTTCCAGCTGGAGCATTGCTCCTTCCTGGCCAAGAACTTTGGCAAATGGGGATGTTGTGCAAGGGGGGGTGTCATGGCTGTTCTTTATATTTGGCAGGGTGAACAGTAGAGAGAACCAGAAAACAGAGAAGAAAGTTATTCAAGCACCTTGTGCTGAATCTAGGGCAGAGGTCCTCCTTCAAAACCTGCAGAGAACTGCAAGTTTGTATTAAACTGATACGTCCAGACTCAAAGGGATAGGAGTGATTCAGGCAGTAGGACTGGGATTTCTAGTTCTTGCCTGTTTCCAGTCATCAGAAGATCTGAACTTTCCCTCAGCTCTAACCATCTGAACTGCTCTATTTTTTATTACAATCAAGTCACTGGTGCAATTAGGGTTGAGGATTTCCTCATGTTCATTTTGCTCTTGGATTCTCCATCAGCTAGTGTGAGAGACCTCCACTCCCTGGGCTAGATAAGGTATGGTGCAAAGGATGTTTCGAAGATGTCATGAACAGTTTTAGTTAGAACGGGATCTGTGTGTAGCATGGGGAAGAATATTAGAATTAAATATTAATTCAGAATTGCAAAAGATTTTTGATTTTGCTGTTTCTGGAGTTTGCATTCTACAGGTGTAGAAACTGCCACATTTATTTTTCCTCAAGATGTTAACCTATTTCAATTCTGAAGTCCATCATCAATTGCAAAAATCAGGCAGGACATATGCAGATAGTCAACAGAAGTCTGCAGGTGTGGCTGCAACCAGAAATTCATGCCCTTTTCATTTTTCAGTGCAACCCACGTGTCGTATAAAAAGGTGTGTTTCTCTGGTTGCAGCACAAATTGTGTAATTCGTTATAAATATTTGCAATTCATAGTTCTAATAACCTATAGTTTGAAACATCATTCATTGAAAGGGTTTGGGAATCATTTTGAATAATGAGCAGATAGGAGAATTTACAATGAGCACTCAGCTAATATATGGGAAAATTTGGTACAGTAACAGCAATAGATATGCGTTTCTGGATGTCTGTAGCATGTTCCAGGAGCCTGAGCCTGAAAACAAAAAGGCATGATCATCTGAAAAATTCTATCTTCGACTTTGAACTTATTGCTTGCATATCTTTTGTCTCGCACAACACAATAAATTCATGGCTTTTGTAAGTCATTAAACCCAGTTATATCACAAGTGGATTGCAACCTAGATCAGCATTGCTTGAATTCTTGGACAAAACAAGCTCTAAAATTTTGCCACAGTGAATATGACTTTGAGTAAAACATAATTGAGCAATAATGAGAGTAGACAAACTCTGGAACATGCGGGTCAAGGAGGTCGTTTTGGTACTTTCACTGTTTCCTCTCAGAGTGCACTACTCAGTACAGCACAGTCTATCAGTCCCGTCTGGGAAAGCTGTAGTGAGTGGTTTATTTACTCATTTTTTCATCACAGAGAGGCCTTCTTAGGCAGGGTTCATGCCAATTTTATTTCTCCAAAGTAATACACATCCCAATTTTCCTTTTATGAGAGCCAAGAGAAACAAAGAACAAAAAAGCATGCAGCTTGAGGGTCTGGAAGTTCATTATCTTCATAAATATGAAAATAAACCACTCAATCAAGCACATTCCTCTCAGCACACTGAAGGTGCACAAAATGTGGGGAGAATTGTGCATAGCCAATACCCAACACCACCACACTACTGAGTCTCCTATAGATCCCTATAGGGAATATAAGTAATTGTGGCAAGTAAAACTCCAGCACCTGAGCTGGTGCTTCCTGACCGGTAGTTGAGTAGACAACATAGCCTCTCAGAGCTTTACATTTTGGAAGTGTAGCAGCTTCATGGCTTACAGCTTGTTGGAATAAAAATAAATCCGTCTGGTGGTCGGGGAGAGATAGTCACAGCTGCTGAGCAAAGAGGCTCTGTGCTGCTGTGCATTATCAGAGCTCCTTCCCCACGACCCGCCCCAGATAGTGTTCATGAGAGGATGCTCCTGCCCCACGACACAGACCTTGACAGGATGCATTACAGCTGGTTGGGTCCTTGGTTACCTCCTTGCAGCTTCACATGCCAGAGCCATCCCTTGCTGCCTCCCAAGCTGAAAGCATTCTAGCATGGGCTGGTCATCACCAAGGGCATGTTCAGCCTTGGACTGGGGGCTCCTGCCTGGAGTCTTTTCTTCGTTGTCACATTTGTGCCATCTATAAATACATCAACGAGATAAAGACTGGGAAGGGAGAGGGGTGATCTGAATCAAGTTCAGACTGTTCAATAAAGGAGCTGATATTAAAAAAAATCTGAAAAGATTGTGGTAATGTACTTACCCTGAGTAACCACGAGATTATGAAAAATAGATCTCAGTTCTGCAAACTGATTTGATTTATTTTATGAGATTGCAATTTACCAGAAATGTAACACATTTGACTTGGTAGCTACATCAGCGTGGTATATATTAAATAGATCATCTCCATAGTTTCTAAGTCCTAATGAAATTACCTTCTGCTGGAGGCTGTATTCCTAGTGAAGATTCTTAAGGAATGGTTGTTGGCCCTAAGCTGTTTAATTTTAATCTCCTCTCTGGAGGAAAACAAAATAATAATTGATAAAATATGCAGATACCAGAAGATTACAGAAATAACAACGATGAGAAATAGCACCCCAGAGTTAATGTGCACTCTGAATTGCTTGGTTAACTGAGCACATGGAAATCTAATAAACAGCCAGCTTGAAATGGGCTTTGATCCTGAACATAAACTCCCATTAGATACTGCACCTAAAGGGTGAACGTGGCTCTTTCTGCAGTTGTCTGGGACTCGTGTGCAGGAGCTGAGAGTCAGTGCTGCCTTTGCATAGACCACAAGCAGCATTAGCAACAGAATACCACACTGCAGAGGAGAAAAATGAAAACGATTAAGAGAACACCAAATAAGATTTGGAAAAGAGACCATGGCAAAATATTCCTGGCCTGTAAGCTATTTATCTTGCATTAGAGAAGGTAAAGAGATCAGTATTTTTAGAGGCACAGAATCTAACACACATATAACAACAACAGGAGCTGGACAAATCTGCCTTGGAAATAAAGCATCCATTTTTAATGGGGAAAATTATAAACCATAATGACAGCGTATCCTATAACCAGTTTTCTATCACTAGAAATCAAGAATCAAGACTGGCTTTGGAATGATCCCTCTAGTCCAAGTACAGGTATGGAACACAAAGCAAGAGTGAGTTCAGGGAAAACTAGATAATCACAACAATCTCTTTTGGCTGAGTAACATTGTCCTCCAGAAGAGGGATGTCCCATGCCTCTTCCTTCAATACATTGTTTTGTTTTAATAGCATTGAAGGCAACCAGCTACTACCATTTGATAGATGCTCTACAACTTCCAAACAGAAAAACAGCTCAACCCCCCAGCAAATAGGTCTTCGTTCAAGCTGAGACAAATGGTGACAACCTGGGAACAGAGGGACACTGCTGAGCTGCTGCCTGGACAGGGGTCCAAGGCCATCAGTGCTTTTAGCAGTGTGGGAGCACAGGTATATTGGTTTGCATTCAGTTCAGCAGAAAGGCTCTCAGTGACCTTAAAGTGGCCACCATTAAGTTCCTAAATACATTTCTTTTGTGCCTTTGTTCCCGACTTCTTTGGTGTGGATATTTGATGGTATGAACATTACATGCAGACCTCTAGTCTCGTTCTGCTATTCAAAATGAGACTGGACAAAATAGTTAAAATTAGTTCAGGGAACAATCTCGCACTAGGGAAAAGACTCAGAGAGGGGAATTAGATTGTAACAGTCATTAGGTCCTTCCTTTTTCTAATGGTGTTAATCTTAGTCAAGAGACAATTCAGTTTTCATTTGTTTCATTATCTGCAATTCTGAAAAGGTATTCTATAAAAATATGTGAGATCATTAGACTTGAAAACAAATAGAAAAGATTTTTCTAATTTCTTGGGGGAGCTTTCCTGCAATTTTTTTATGAAGCTTTGCCAGTATTTGCAATGAAACTTATGTTCCAGCATCACCAGCACAAATGTACGGCTTGACATCAGTCTTCTCTGCAGTAACGTACTTTTAGTGTAGCGGTCACAAGTACCAAGATTGCTATTGGTGAGGGATCGCAAGGCAGGACTCAGCTATAAATACTATAATGTCTGTGATAGCTCACACAGGAGACACAGGCTGTGTCACGCAGGGTGAGCTTGTGCAGTCTGTTGTGCAGAGGCAAGGACAGAGGAGCCTGGGCTCTGGGGACTTATATGTTCAGCACAACAAAAAGCACAAAAATAAGAGCTGTGCACACTGCAAAGGAGCTGGCATGTGTTGGTCTGGGTGGCATCAAAGGACCTACAAGCTAAGGCATGAGACATCATCACCTGCCTTGTCCTTCCTTCCTCCCCCCATCTGAAGGAAGTTGCGAGTATTTCTGCTTGTCTTAACTTCTGCAAATATATGTATGCTCTGGCAAATGCATACGTATGCACCGCGATCACCTATGACCTTTAAAGTTCTTTCAGACAGCTGATGCACCCCTCGCAGGGGCTAAAATCATGGACCAAAATGCTCGCAAAGATGAGAGCGCGCATCCTGCGCAGGAAAGCGTGTGTGGACACGCAAGTGGCACAGCAGCCTGCACCATGGAAGAGCTTTGTGGTGCAGCAAAAGCCTCCTTTCCCTCAGGGCTTCCCGCTGCCTCTCGCTGCTGGACAACCTGCTCCAACCTTTCACAAATGTGATCATCACCATGCCCCATGGCAGCAGCCTTCGAGCTCCTTCGACAACTTCTGCTCACCATGAAAGTAGGGGAGTTAAGAAGGAAAATGGAGAAAGAAGAATAGAGCTTTATCCAGTCTAATGGCACCAGTTAATGGAAAAGAGTAAGAGAAATACCTGTTTGTAGCAGAAAAAAAAAAAAAAAACACTGGTATGGTGGAATCCACTGCATGCACGGCTGCATGTAAGCAGAGGCTGCACCAGTGCAGGTTTTTGCCCCTGATTCTTAGCAGTGACACCACGCACATCTCACAGGCTTCTTCTGTCCTCCCGAAATATCAGTCTAGGGGACACAGAGCAGGTGCTGCTGAGCTGCCACCAGGCTCTTGTGGTACATGAGCACTGTGCCGGGGAGGCTGCACCGCAGCACCGTGAGTGTGAACAGCTGCCTGTGCCATCGGGAAAACGAACATCCAAAGAACCACCACCCCAGCAAGGTCTTCAAATAGGGAAGGGCTAGTCCAGCACAATTTGGAAAATACAGAGCATTATTTGCACCATTTACTGAAGTGAAGCCAGAAAAACTGCAGGGGGACAGAGAGAAGCTGGAGGCTGGAAATGGCAGTGGAGAATCTGTGTGGGCTGTGCTTGGTGTCTCTGCTTTACTCCCATTGCAGTTTGGGGGAAGGCAAAGCATGTCTGCAATTACTGACGCAACAATCCGCTAGCATGACAACATGCCATGTTGCTCCAGTTTGTGCAGGGGCTATCTTCATTTTTATGGGGTGTGTTTTCTAAAGTTATTGCCAAAATCTTTCTTTTATTTATAAATGTAACAGGCTCATTGTTGAAGTTGGGTAATCCCCAGGATAGGAAGCTGAGACACTAATTTCCTTTCTGTTGGGTTTGTCCTCTTGGGCAAGGTCTCTCCCTCCTCTCCTTTTCCTGACTTGTAGTAATCTATGCAAAGTTTAAATAGTGAGCTGTTTAGACTTTTTTTTTTTAACTTCAAATTCCTCTGCAAAAAGATAAAATGCATTGGAGTAATTCTAGGGGAAGGGTGTGAGATGACCTCAGCTCCCCGTCCCTCCTATACAGCACAGTAGCTACTTGAGATAATAAAACCAAGGTGGCATCATGGTGGCTTCTGCACACGTATCTCATCCGTTCCCTGATCCCAGCTGGCTGGACACCAGGCCCATATTGTCACCAAGCCGCCGACACCTTAGACCAAGCACCCTATATGGACTATCCTGTCTCCTGTGAGACATCTGCACGTGGATAAGCTGATGCCAGCATCTGCCCCGTGTGTGAGGGGGCAGTTACTTTCCTGTGGCCACCGTGCACCTGCATTGCCAGTGACGAGTCACGACACGATGCTGAAACATGGTCTGCAGCACAAAAACTGTTTCACCAGGGGAAACAGAGAACTTCTGATAAGAGGAAAGCTTCTCGTAATTGTGCTGAATGAAATCAAGATATTTATCTTATTTTCTACAGAGGAGAGAAGGGATTAGAGTTTTAAAATACCACAGTTTCCTTCAATTTAGTAAGGTAATCTCTTTCAGTATGTCTGTATATTGGGAAAAGAGATTAGAGCTAAGATAAACGCTTTTTGTTACTTGGATTGAAACAAGATTCATGATCAGAACTTCAATTCTGCATCACTTTGCTTCTGGTAAGGAAGCCACGGTATTGAAGGGCACCTTGAGCTTGGAAGCAATTGAAATGTCAGCTCATTCTTGTCTATTTTTAATTGCATGACTTGTGCTTTGGTTAGCGAAGACAATTAATGTATTCTGATGGGGCAGGATCCCTATTCTTGTCTGAGATTTACCTTTGCTGCTTGCTGGCCTGATTAATATTGCCCTAGAGAATACCCAGGTGCTAACTGAGCAGCTCTCCATTTGCTGTGTGACCCCTGATACTCGAGGTTTCTTGGAAAGCCCTTTCTGCAGGAGGCACTGGGGATTTTGTGCTACACATCACTGGGGAATTAGGCTTCAGTCCAGTAATTCCTAAAACCGCCTGGCTTCCTGACTCTGGTATTCACTTTTTCTATATACAACAGGTACATTACCAGTAAAAACAACATAACCAGACTTCTGGTTCAGTCCAGGCACCCTCTGCAAGGCACCAGTTAATCCATCTATTGTTTATGAAAAAATGGAAAGTAATTTGGTTTACAGAAGTTTGCAAAGAATCAGCTACCAAAAGGTGCTCCAGTGCTGTTGGAAGGCAGTGCTAGAAGGATGGGGAGCTGTTATGAAAAAGAGAAGATAATAGAGGGGAAGAAGCAACAGCAATGGCTAGTCCTGCAGCAGTTCAGTATTTATTCTGTGTGCGATTATTTTGAATTTCACTTCACTGTCTCTTTGATTCAAATGGAAACTTTAAATAACTTACGCTAATTGTTGTCTTTTCCAATTAAACCTCTCTAGTCTTTGACATGCATGACTGTTTCTTATTTCTCTCCGCTTTACACAGCCAGCTCGCAAAATGAACATCATGTCCCCAGCAGTTGGAAACTGCTGGCTTGGAATAGAAATGCCATTTCCCAGTGGAGCCCTGGAAAGCCCCGGCAGCTCTCAAGGGCTTCCTACATACTTCCCTGCAGATGAGTCCTGGCAACTTCCCTTCTCCCAGTCACTTTCCTCCTGTCCAGCCTTTGTGGAGGCAAAACTCAGTATTCCCTGTGCACCCTTCCTGCATGCGCCAGCCTGGGGAGAGGCCACCGCTTTCCTGCAAGCTTTCTTTCCACTTTCCTGCAAAATATAGCGTGAGGAAACAGCAGGGGAATGCACAACAAAAACTGGAAAATCATCTGTCTCACAGGACTCACTCTACAGTAAAGATGGGTTAGATCTCCACACATTTACTTTTTCCTCCTTTCAGGTCTCCTGACAGTAAAGGCCACCAGATACTGTTCCGCACAAAGTTATTTGAATGGCATTTTTAATTGGTTTGGAGGCTTTGATGAGAAAGGAGGACATTATCTGCTGGGAAAAGCTCTAATCTGATTTCACTTGAGCCCTTATCAATACCCTGTACTGTTATTGGACAGCTTAAATTTAATCCCAGCCCTGCTTCCTGAGTCAACATTATGATGCTAGATACTAAGGTTTATCCATCTAAAGTGGAAAACTTCTGTTGGAAATGAATTCTTCCATGTAATGATGCTTATCTGGACCTTTCAACACCCATGAGTCCTGTATTAGCAACACAACTTTCATAGCAGTCTGAACACCAGCCGGGAGCGGTGTGGTAGGATGGGTAAAGACACGTGCAGGTTTCCTACCATCCATCTCCACTCACAGCGAATTCCCCACACCTAACACGAGCTGGAACCGTTGACACAGAGGGGCACTAGGTTTGTGTGCTTATTGCCAGGTGTAACAACATTTTCTTCCTGCTGCAGTGCAGCTTAGGATCTTCTCCCATTACATGGCATGGCACAAAACTATTGAAACCGTATCACTTAACATTTATGTAAATACATACATCACTCCTAATACATATTCACAGTTTGAATGCAATTTCAAAGGCAATTCAAAATCCTTTGGGACTCTCTCCATTCAAATTAGGAGTCTAAAATGTTTTTTGTACCTAAACAAATTTTATTTTGGATAGTGACTTACCATTTACCTACTCCCCCTCTGTATTCCAATTGTGTACAAGAGTTTTTGCTATCTTTCAGCCTAGACCTTTGCACAGCTTAGCTTTATGCTTTATGAACCACTGTTCCTCAGAGACTTCTACCTTTCATCAAAGTGATTTTATACAATGTATATCAGTCTTCACAAGGAGCTCCACAATTATTGTTAGACTGTCTAACATTCTAGAAGCTGACTTTATCTCTAAAACATGGGGCTATTAATTTAAGTATATTTCAATTTTAATGTATTATTTTCTTTTCTTTTTTAAATAATGTTCTTCCTTCCTGACTGCTGTAGGAGAAGCTTTCCAAGCACCTCTTGGACAATGATGTGGATTTCTGAAAAGCTTTAATGCCATAAGGCATTAAATGCCATACGGAGGTATTCAGGGAATATTTCACAAGCCATTCCTCAAGCTTTCATTCATAATATAAGAAAAATGTGGCCATGAGGTATAGTAATCAAAGGGCTGTCATCTTATAACAGGGGTATTAGCCATGTGTTTATAGAGATAATGAAACAAAAGCAATTACAGGAAGTTTTTTTTTTTTTAAAAAAAAAAAAGGCAAGAAACAAGGTTAATACCATGAAATTTGGATGATGTTAAAGAACTAAGTTTTTACATTTTTTATCAGGGAAATGCATAAATATGGTCAATCTCCCACCACCACCCAGGTTTCCTCCTGGGAACACAGGTTTACAGCTTCTCAAACTTCTGCTGTGAGATCTCTTACATCGCTTACCCTTCTCTTTCTTCTCAATCTCGTTTTAACATGAGCTGCTTCATCAAACCTGTACCATGCTTTCCTGTTGCTCCTGATTTTGTTTCCATCTGCTAATAAATAGCAATATTTTGTTTCAAGAGCCCTACAAGTTTTTTATTGCTGATATGGCTTTAATAGAATCAGAAAATCCTTATAATGGGCATATAGCAGCATTATATGCTATTTACCTTTAAGGTAAAATCTGGAATCCCTCTGTGGTTACTGTAGGAAACATTATACTATGGGCTCCCTGTGACAGAGCTGGCACACAAGGTAGAAACATCTCGCAACATTAGTGACCGTTCCTCAAAGCATGAACCAGGGTTTTAGTGCTGTTGCTTGACATCTTGGTTTTCAGGAGGTTTATTTGATTGTGAGCCCCACTGAATTTTCTGAATTTTTTGGAATAAGTTTTCATGGAGGACAATGTCAAGAGTAGGAAGTACTTTATAGCACAACATGTCTGGCAAAGCCTCAGTCTCCTAGGTTGCATGTTTACATTGCCTAGATGCTTATATTGCAAGGATGACCATGGTGAACAGCAGCAGAGGGAACACAGGTCTGCCCAGAACCTCTGGCTGGCTGCTCTCCTTGTTGCAGCACACTATGTAGACCTGGTGCCCTTGGTGATATCAACAGCTTTAGGTGGATTTGCACATGGCTGAAAAATGGTCCACAGCACATGTCCTTGCAGGCCATCAAATGCCTTTGGAAAAAAAAAAAATCAATGAAATTGAAGTAAATGGGGTTCTGCCACTCCATGACACCTTCCGTGATGAGACTTAATATGCAGATCAGGTCTCTGGGCTGTGAGTCCAGAATTATCATATTTAGGCATCGCACATGTTGCCTCCTTCACTCTTCGTACATTCACACTGTGGAAAAGCTTTCCAGATGCTGTAGTTACAACTGCTACACAGGCCTTTAGAGCATCTGATAGAGAGAAGAGGCCCAATTTCCACAAGATATTTTAGACAGCTCTTCGGTATCTTCAGGGCAATATTCAGCATGCAGTTTGATTGCTTTTTGCCATTTTGTCACTTTTCAAATCCTTGACTGTGGCCTTTCTTTTTGATGGGATGTACTGATGGGCAGGTGCTGATGCCAGCTTGCCTGGTTCACACCATCAAATTCAGATATAGGCATTGTTTAACCTGCTGTGAATCTGTCTGCAGTGCTCATCCCTTTTGTTTTCAGCCCTTAGTCAGCTGTAAGCATCTTACCCTATTCTACTGAAAATTTCAAAGACAGTAAATTGGCCATTTTCAGGTTTTTAGCTTTGTTTATGTGTCATAGCAGAGATTATAGCTGCTGCTAGCATCTGCTATTCAGTACGCATTAGCATGTTGAACAGTTGACCTGAATTGTGAATTGATGCAGATGTGTTTGTCTTGTTTTTGCCACCAGTAAAGATGCAGTATTTCCTTATGTATGCCTTTGGGAGTACAAAATATCTTGTAAATACTAAATCAACTATTATACACACCTCAGCAAATCTATTCCAATTTTCACTTCTCCATCACACTTTCTCTTCTTTGGCTATTGCAGGCTACTTCAGCATTAGTATCACCCATCATAGAAGATAGGTTTTTTTTGTTAAATCAGGCAAGCACATTGAAGAGGCAGTTTTGGGACTGATGATATATAATGTGGCACATCTGATGCCTTCATTGAGTGGGAGCCTACCCCGCAAGTTTGCTCCTAACAGTGATTCTCCTGTTGTTTCTCTTCATTTAATTGACATTATTTCTCTTGCTTTAAGAGCTCATTAAACTACACTTCTTGCCTTTCTCACTGCTGACAAAGTGTTGTATATCTCAAAGGTGATGAGTTCCTGAACAGCTCTTGTTTTGCAGAGATAAGCTATGGATAGCTTCTTGCCATTAATCTCTGACCTTCTGGTACCTTGTAATTTGTAGGCTGATTTCACTAGGACCCTTCATATTTTATAGGTGTTGTAATCAGAGAAATGATGATATCTTAATACACAAAATTAAGAGCTCATGACTTGGGAATGCTGTAGCTTAAGTTACATTAACAGCTCTGAACTGCCAGAGACCTGAGACTTCTGTCCAAATCTGATACTGAAACGTATTATGATCTAGCTGGATTTTCATCTTTGATTCTCCAGTTTGTCTTCAGAAAGGCTTTAGCACAACTCTTCTCTCTGTCCAGAAGTAAAGAATGAAAAGTCTTTTGGCAGGCCTTCTAGTTTTCATTTTTTCAGGATAGGGGCAAAGAAAACAAAGCAAGATGAGCGAAGCCTGAGTATCAGCTTCAAAGAGACACTAGAAACTTTTCATTTCAGGTACATGAGGATGCAGCTCAATTTTCTTCTTCCGGCCATGTGCTGGACCCAGCTGTCAGAGAATCCTTCAGTGCAAGGTACAAGTCAATATTTGCTCAAGATGAAGAGACAAAGCCTCTTCCATAACCCCATCTGTTCACAACGGTTCTCTTTGTTGTGAGAAATACAGTAACTGACCAGACTGGCAAACAAGACAGGTGAAGAGTTCTCAAGCAGGGGCTACCACCGCACATTCTTAACTGGCCTTTCAGAAACAAAACCAGAGGTCATGATGATCCAAGGTGAAATGGGAATTTTAAAATTTCTCCAAGTTCATCTCTGTAAGGATGCTGTGATTTCACTATCCACCTCACTGCAGCCTTTTGCATCATGAGCATGGAAGTCATGCAAAAGGACTCCAGAGTGAGCAACAGGAAGGAGGAAGAACAGAAAAGAGAAATTCTCCCCTTGCCCCTTGGCTGCGCTGGAGGCTTCTTCATGCCACAGATGTTATAATAGTGCAAAGCAGAGAACTGAGCTGCCTTCAAAATGTCCCCGCTGGTGTGCATGTCATACTGACCCTATAGATCCAGATCCCTCCACAGAGGTTTGAATGGGCACCTTGCCTGCATCCAGGGTGAATCACATTTGACCACTGGTATGAATATGGAGGACCAATGACAAAATTAACTAACCCAGCTCCAACTTGATCAAAAATATCCACAACTCACAACTGTGCCACCTACTCGCAACTTCATGCAGACAAAGAGGATTCCTTGTCCTCCCGTAGGACATTAGAATATTAGAAACTCATTTCATGATTTCTAATAGCTCTCATTACATGTTTAAGTCTTTGTGCAGCTAGAATAAACTTTTATAGTACTTTCAGTTCTCTAATATGAATTTAAATACTCACTGGCCAGAGGCAGCAAATGAGCAGAAACAGCATAGCAGACCCAAGCGAGAAGGGCAATTGTAGGTGCTGACCTCCATCGCACAAAGCTTTCCTGAACGGGGCTGCGAGGTTGAAACCGTGTCCTGGACGGAGTTTGCTGCAGGACTCCAGACCAGCAGCCAAGAACATTGAGACAAGGGCAAACTGATTTGTTTGGATTAAAGAAACAACGTCCTCAGGAAGCTCAAGTGGCTCCTTCTTTCAATAAGGAATGAAAAATCAATAGTGGGACATACTTGCCCTGTGGAGAAACTTACCGTTTTTTGTTTACCCGCACCTCCTCTCCACTCCCCCCAGCCCCAAAAAAAAAGTTCATTCTGAGGAAATGATAGCATGTAAATAGCTGGTCTTAAAAAGAAGAGTTCTTATATATATATATATATATGTATGTACGTACACACACACGGAGCAAAGTTCTATTCAGCATTTCCTACAGAAAACATTTATAAATCAACTTGCATATGCAGTGAGTTTTCTGACCCTGAAGGAGAACCAGTGTAGGTGTTATCAGATGCAGAGAAAGCTGAAATTGCTTGAATCTGATGCTTTTGTTGCAGGAAATGTAGGAATTGGAGAGAAGACAACATTAAGAGTTTTTCTTTCTTCCCTACAGCTTGTCCTGTTAATAGGGAACGTATCTGGATGATAAGCTGAGGCTGATATCTTTCCTCCTTTTCTTTCACCAGGGGAAGACAGGATGACTGTAGCGTTGAAAAAAAAAAAAACTCAGTAAAGCTGTCTGTGTTTCCAACTATAGCAAAAGCAGGGACTTGTACCATGGAGCCATCAGCTGCACAGTAATAAAGAGTGAAGTATCTCCAGTCAAAAGAAATTTTGCACAAACTCTATCCTTGGGATACATTTGAACTGAATTACTTTCATTTGCTTGAATAGTTCTGCACTAGCAAGGAAAAATACTGTTTTGGTCCATCTTGCATTCATACTTCTTTTTCTGAAGCTCCTTTTGCCCTTTCAAAAGTCAAAACCATCTTACTTTGTTAAAGCTTTCTTGGAGTATCATTAAAATCTATGAGGATCAAGGTCTATCAGTAAGTCTCCAAACTTCTTGTCAATGGGAAACAAATCAAACCCAAAAAAGCCTAAAAATCTCTGAACTTTTCATGAGAACTTTTGCATAGGAAATTTTCTTCCCTGTCTGTACTTTATTGCTTTCCCAGGAACTATTCAGAAACTATACAAGATTGGGAATGAGAAATACAGCTAAGTGCATTACAAGGCACTGGTAAGTTGCTGGTAGACTTTGAAGGACTGTTGAGGACCAGAGTACATTGCTCACAGTGAACAGCAGGATAGTTTTAAACTTTGTACTAGTGCTGGCCAGCAGCCAGATCTAGTTAAAAACTTCACTAAAAATTAAACAGTAACCTCCATAATCTTGCACTGTAGTCTGACAGATTCAAAGAGTTCAACAACTGTCCCCCCATCTGTATTTTAAAAAACAAACCAACCACATTTCCAATACAATAAAACTGCTAAAAGGCTCTAGGATCACCAGGGACATATAGCAGATCCACATTTCCTCCATAAAGAGATTTCCTAGGGCTTGACACAATTTGTTATGAGTAGAAGTTAAGGGGCCTAAACATAAAAATCTTACTCCCTAGCCTTTCATTTAGAAGATGCAGGTTCCTTCCTAAAAAGATCCTCTCTTGGGTCTGAACAGGCTGGTGGTGATGATGAAACTAGCAAGAGGGAAGCAGCACGCAGTTACCAAATCCCATCCTAAGACAGAACTGAAGAGCTTTGGAAGATGAGCTTAGCAAAGCATTGCTGCCACAGAACACATCAACGAGAAGGCAAAAGAACACTCCTGGAAAGGAAGGAGGAAATGCTGAAGGATGCTCAAGATATTTATTGGAAAAAGGAGCCTACCCGATACCTTACAGTTCTAATCCAGCTACGACCACTGCTATAAAGCGACATTTCCCTTTCTTTGGTGGGAGGTTTGGGGATGCATCTGGAACATTGACATGATTGAAACGTTTTATTGGTGTTTATATCAGGCTAGGTGAAGAGCATTTTCCTATTAACCATCTCTGTGTTTTCTTTCCTCTCTCCCCTTACTACCTCACTGTGTTCATCTTTCCTCCTTTCTGCACTAAAAGTGGCTGTTCCTCTATCTCCAAGCTCCTCCTGCTGTTCTGCAATAGACCTGTTCCTGTCTAACCATGAACATGCCCTGTAAGTCTTTTCTTTTATTACTGTAGCTCTGTGTGAGTGTGTGTGTGTGTGTGTGTGTGTTTTCAGTATTCCTTGCAGTGCTTTTTAAAGCATCTTGAGATATAGTTTACAATTCGCAGGGATAAAACAGAAGCTTCAACTGAATACATGTGTTTTCCCTAAGGACATTGAGAGTGCAGGTCCTGAACACAGGACACTGCAGACAGTGCCATGCAGCAGGACCTCTGCCTTTTGGCAATATTTTTCACCCTCCAGGAACCCAGAGCTAAGAAAACCCAATGGATCTGTGGCAGGCAGGTTTCTCCTATTCCCTCCAGTGCTTTTGTTTGTTCTTCATTGGGACACTCAGATATCTAAAAGACAAGCAGCAGATTTTAACAGTTGCTTTGGTACAGCAGAGTTCAAAGTGGAGGCTGCAGTTTGTTTCTGCCATCTGTAATTTTCTCTAACCATATTCCCTGGATAGGCTGCAGCATATGCAGATCCAGAGCCAGGATCAGGCTGCCATCTGCTCCCTATATTGGGTCTCAACCTGCTTTTGAATCTTACAATGCAAAATTCCCACAGAAATAACCAACAGCGAACTGACACCATCCCTTTAAAGCCATGAAAACAAGGGAGCTTATTTTTGCCCTAGCAACAAGGGGGATACAGAATTAGTGAAAATCCTATAAGCTACAAGGTAAGTTGACTAACATAAAGCAGAAAATTCAGGCACAGAGAGAAACTCCCTACCTAAATAGGATGCCAAAATGAATGCCAAGGACATACTAAAAAAATAAATAAATAAAACAACTTCCAGCATCCTTTAACCCTTTTCCATTACTGATGCTTGAAGAACTAGCAGAAGAAACCTGGGTATTTTGAAGACCAGTTAGACTATTCCATGGGCTCACTTCCAGGTAGAAGACTACCCATTAACCACAGCTCCTCAAAGGAGAGATATTGCAGGGAAGCTCCCAGATTCTAGCCATTAGATGTTGCCTTCCCATTAGCTTTCAGATGTACCCATGTATCTGTCCCAGCACTTGTGTTCCTATGCTGAGAACATATCCCTCTGCTCACACTAACTTTCCTAGACCTTTCCACAGGGAGAGCCAAGAGGGAAGATGCCGAGAGAAGAGGGCAGCCCTCAGCGCAGCTCATCTCCCCCCCAACATGGGACAGCATCAGCCCTACCTGCACCCCTCAGAAGTCACAATTTGCAGCTCTGAACCTCACCCAAGAGGCCAGGCCAAGCCAGCTTCTTTCCCAGCCCCTTACAAATACACAGGCAGAAAGAGAGGAAGTACATTTTTCATTCAAAAGAGAGGAAAGCGAAATAGGAATATTCAGAGGAGCCCAGTTACAATCTCTTGGCTTTTCAGCCATAATCCTCCCCCAACTCCAAACCAAGGAGATTTCCTGCTCCCGAATAACACCCAGTGAAATAAACAGATAAGCACAACCAGCATCCTTCTCATGTATTTTTAACACTTTCCCATCACTTGCTCAGCACTAACCTGGATAATCAAGCACTAAAAGAGCTCCTTCAATCACCACCTGCACTCCAGTGTTGCTACTCTCCCACCCTTGCTCTTTTATCTCCTTCCCTCAGCAGAAAGCACTTGCTGCTAATGAGTCTCACTAGCAATCCCCTGCCCTGCCCATCTTGCCAGTCCTCTCCAGGTACAGCTTTCTCCTTTAACCCTTTCCTGGCCAGACTCCATATACAAGTACCCTGTAACACATTTCAGCGGTGGAATGCTCTACCAAAATGACAGCAATCAAGGAACTGCCCCATGGCTCGGCAGCTACTTCACCAGATAGACTCCTGCTACCCTTGCTGAGATGTGCAGAGCTGTATTTCACAATTCGACATTGATAAAGCCAGCCCTTATTTATCGCAGTCTCTGAAGTCACCACTACTTTGATTAGGGCCTGCAAAGTAAAACAAGCAGATTGCCAAGGCAGTCTCTGAACCAAATGATTCATTTGGAAGTAAATTTAGCTGTTCCAAAACATGGAATTATGATGAATGAGAAATGCTGGCAAGCTGAGATGATGGAGTTAGTTAAGAATGATAGTTTGATTTGGAGGTTGCTTCCCTTTTTCATGTGAATTGCTCCATTTGTCTTGTTGTCATTAAGGAGGTGGGTGGCTTAGCCTCAGTGTCACTGGTGTGAGAATTAGAATTTCATCAGGCAGTAATTCCACATGCACAGGAGAATGTGTAGCATTAGGGTTAAGGGTTATGTTCTGGTTACGAAGCCGGTGATGTGCTGTTTGAGCTTCATGAGGTTGACACAAACAAAACATTTTTTTGTCATTTCTATAATTTCAAAATCTTCAGCTTTTGTCTGAAATGCTTTTCATAGCATTTTATATTTTGTTACAAAAATACATAGAAATGGAGAATCGTTTTGAAACATGAATTGAGCCTTTACTTTCTTGTTTTGAAAATGCCAAAACGATGCATTCTGAAAATGCTATATTTACGGGGCAAGGAGGAGGAATTTTGACATGGCTTTTTTTTTTCCATAGATCAGTTCAGTTTCACAAAATACCTTTTTTTTTTTTTTTCCCCACTGAAATCCTCCCCACTTGCTTTTGAGGATGACTGCTTTTCCAGAGATTCCCCATCCTTTCTCCAACATAGGCTAGAGATAGAAGCAGTATTATAAAACTACTTGCTGTTCTTCTGTTTCTCTTTCTGTCCTCGTTTATACCCCCTAGTTGATTTTGTCGCAGTTATTATTGATGAGGTATTCAGCGAGGCTGCAGAAAAGTTATTACAGATCCTGTCTGGTCTTTCTGAGGCTTTAAAGTACTGAGAGGAAAGCTCCTTGTGCCTGTCATAGGAACACAGCTGATTCAAACACTTCAAGTTTAAAAATCAGGCAGCACAAGATATATTTCCAATTTGTAGCACAAAATCATCCTTGCAGATTGCAGGTAGGCACAAGTGCCAGGGAGGAAGGCAAGCTCCTTTCTGTCTTTCTTCCTCCCTTAATGATGCATTAGTGGGACAAGGATAATCGCTGGTGGCAGTTATGGCCCTAGTCGCCCAGCAATTGATTTGGGAAAATGCGTTAGCAACACAAAGGAGGGCCTGAGCAATTTTCCAAAATGCAAATATTTCAATTTTGAAGATTATTCTCAATGAGCAACTGCAAATATCCAGCTGAGAATTGGCTTTCAGGTGGGAAGGACAATAATAATTATCAGCCCTCTGGGATTAATTGGAAAATGCGTATCTGGTAATTAACTCTGTAGGTGTGGCGTGCACGTTGAGCCGTGCAGATTTCCAGGAGAAATTCATGTCCAAATATTGTGCTGTGTTTACTCACCATGCTAGTCCAGGAGTGCAGTACACTTCCGTTACAACATCATAACATTAATTAAAAGTGAAGGGCAGAAAGTGTGCCAAAACATAGGATGAAAAAGGAAACAAAGGAAGGTTTTGCCCCGTAAAGCTGCAGAGTAAAAGAGGAACTGATGTGTGTGTGTGTGTGTGTGTGTTTGTGTCACTACTTCTCATCTGCACCACCGTGATGTGCTCCTGAGCATCTGTCAGGAATAGCTTGCAGAGGACTGGTGTTTTTCCCAATTGCCAGCAGTAGCAATAACAGCAGGAGACTGTACAGGCTGTATCTCCTTTTCTGCAGACAACTGGAATGGGAACTCAAAGGGTGATTTTCCTTCAAGGTGGATGGCAAGGATTTGCCAACCAAAATCATATTTCCATTCTCATTTATTTCACTTTTGTCCCCAGAAATTGCCTTGTGTTTTAGCTGGAAACTTGAGCACTGTAGAAGAGCAGGGCAAAGGACTTGTTCTTCCGCAGAACCGCTCGGCGGGGATCAGATCTGCTGCACCATGGTGCAGATGGCAGCGCCATTTCCAGAGCTATAAACAGTATCATTGTCATAGCTCTTTGAATGGTACTGCCATATGTACTGGAAAAACAGCATTCATGCTTGTAAAGGGCTTTGGGACAGCTGTATTATCTCCCCCTTTGGATGAAGTTGATTCCTGAAGTGTGAATGAAATCTTCATGTGACTGTGGAGTAATTCCCCTCAAAACTTATTCCTGAGTCTCCAAGGATCCACTTTCTCATCTGATTTCTACCCTGCCAAAGGCAAGTGTCCTGCATGGTGGAGAGCTTGTTGATGCATCTGATCTTCCCTTCTCAGTTCAAGAAGAAGCAGAAAGTTCATGGAAATTTTGATAACAAATCAGTCAGGCTCCACATGTTTCTCTTTAGCAAGTAATGTACTTTTATGGTAAAGTGTATTTCAGTGTGTATATGTCTGCGTGGGCGGAGAGAGAGCGCTCCTCTTAAACAGGCAGCCCTTGGAAGCTGCGTGCCTACCCTGCCTGCTAGGGCAGTTCACACTGTGCTCTCCCACGTTTGTCTTGCTGAAGGAGCAAAGTGAAAAAAACAGGATGACAAAGGTGTCTCAAGTGGAAAACCAGAGAGAAGATGTCAGAACATGTTGCATGCAGAGCAGCACTTCAGGAGTCTGAGCACAGCCTGACGGAGAGTAAATATTTTAACGTGAGAAGAAAGACTGAGTTTCCAGGCTTGTGTAGGCAGCTAGATAAAATTCAACAGCAGAGCTTTCATTTTCTAATGATGTATTTGTCCCTCTGCAAATGGTTTGTAACAGTACTTGACTGCAAATGCAGCCCCAGCCTTGAAGACAAGCTTGGGATGGCAGAGACGAGCCTTGTGATCAAGCACAGTGCAGCTCCCCAAAACTGAAAATAAGGATCTGAATTCTGCTGGGAAAACCTCCTTAAACCCTCCAAACCAGTTCCTCCCTGAACTCGGAGTGAGTTTGGATTGATGTAAAATTCGCAGCGTATCCTATTACTCCAGGAGATAACAAATCACTTCTGGAAAACAGGCACAGCAGATCAGGTGGCAGAATACATGGACTGCAGTTCTGGTAGAAGGGAGGACAAAAGTAAACTAGTGAGCGGTAACACATAGGCCAGGCCACATGGAATACCTTGTTGGATGAGTAGTTAAAAGCAGAAACAGAACAGAAATCCACACTCATTCCTGCATTGCTCACGTGCACTAACCAGGATCCTGTATAGCAATCTCCGGACAGCCTGGTGCCAGCAGCATGGTGTATTTTGTGAAGTTCTGACACTTTGCCAGAAAAACACAAGCTGAAACCAAGTGGCAGGTTTGATACCAGTGCTGTCTGCAGGCCACAGATTGCAGTCAGAGCTGCTGGAGCTTGGTACTTTTTTATTATTTTTCACCTTTCCGGGGTGATTTTTCTTGCTGCTGGGAGCCCGGGGATGCAGGGTAGTCAGGGTGGTGCTGCTGTGGGCCTCAGCCTCGGCAGCTAAGCACTGGGCATTGCTGTCTTCACCTTGGTCCTTGCTGGGACCTTGCTTTGCTGCAGTGTGCAGTTCTCTGCTGACCTGGCCTCTTTGGCAAGGAAAAGGTGGGAACATTCAACTCCAGGCTTTGTTGAGAAAATAAATGAATACAGCTTCTGTAAAGGTGTGCTAGCAAGGAATAATCTTTGCCAGAAAGCCACCAGTTGCCATTTCTTTCCCTTAACATGAGGGATTATCTGAGCCCTATCTGGAGATGTTAGGGACCCTAGACTTAGTTTTCATCAGCTGTCCCACTGGCAGGTGGCAGGGAAGGAAGCATCGTATTTGCAGTGATGCCACCTCACACCCTGAAGCAACTTTCCAGGAGCTGTGATCTTGCCCTGGGCTGCTTCTGTCCTCAAAGCAGGTTACATACATATACCAGGTCTGGGGGACAGCTGGTGAATTTGATGGAAGGGATCAGCCCATAGGATGATACATCCACGGATGCTGAGTGGAATCAAACATCAACAGAACCAGTGTAAACACTTCTGGGCTGCAGCCAAGTTGGTCAGCCAGCAAGTGCCAGATATCGCTGCTCCGTATTCCTCTCTTTTTTACTTCAGAAGAGCCCACAGGTATTTGAGACCCACAGAACCCACCAAGGTGCTTCTGATTCTATGTATATAGTATCAGCAATGGATTACAATGACTAATGAGTCCAGGCATTTGCAACAAACACACAGCTTACTTGGCCACCCGTATAGAGACAGACTCTGGGAACTAATTAGTTCTTTGAATTGATGAAATAAACTATTGTGCAAAACACCCCATCAAACAGAGAACATTATATGGTTTGTTACTGTAATTAAATAAAGAGATAACTGAGCTTGAGAGATGCCCACAACACTTAATTAGGATTAATTAAGCAAGATGATTTACAGCTGGAGATGAAGCTGAGCAATGCAAAACTGGCTAGACAAAGCAGCTGCGACACGCCGAGTCCTCCAGGCACATCCCGGGAACGCGGTGTTCGCTGCCGCCGCCGCAGCAGCATCACCAGCCCCGTTTGTTTAGTGGCGCTGTGTTTAGCCCCTGGAGCACACCCAGTTTCTGGCTAGACACAGACCTATCTATTAGCCAGCTACAAGTTAACAGCTTGGCAACTGGAGACATGGAAGAGCAGATAAAGTACTGCCAAAATATAAACAAAATTTCCTTTCCAGGCCCTTCTTGAGACAGAAGATAGATTAGCATGGCTCTTAATTTTGCTGATTTTTTACTCTGATAGCAACACAGTTTATTTGTGAACTGAATTATTGCTCCCTGCACACACAAGCTGTTTAAAATGGTTGGAAGAAATTGGCGTATGTTGGAATATTCAGGATGAACAGATAATTCAAGTGTCAATGGCTCTCATTTCAGGAGCAGTTGTTTCTCCCATAAAAAGACAGGAACTTACTTGTTCTGGGTTAAACTAAATGAAGAAGATAGAAAAAAAAAAGTGAGCTAGAGGTTCTTTTTATAAGAACTGAGGAATCCCCATGCAGACATCCCCACCTGACCTGTTACACTGTCCTCCCGGTTGTGTCAGAGCTGTGTCCCTCATCTGGGTCAGTGTGCCAGATTCTTCACATTCTAATGCCTTTATATAGTGGTGGCACTAAGGGGAGCCAGCAATGATCTCCTGATCTTATTTTGGTTCTTGTTTTACCCCGTACTTTAATGCAGTTTAAACAGCTTCGTGTTTTTTAAACATTTGGGCTATTTGTGATCTTAGCCCATAAGCCATGAGAAAAGGCAAACTAAGCTATGTGAAAGGCGCACTATATCCTGTAATGCTGTCTCTCAATACCTTCAAAGCCCCAAGCCCCCTTCCCTCCCTTCAATTTATTTGTATTTCTTTCTTTATTTCTGTCTGAAGAATAGGAAAATTTAGAAGAGGATAGGTGAGGTATGTTTCCTTCTTCAGATATGGATAATATGGATAACATTCTACTCTGTAATTAATATCCAAAATAATAAATGCCAAAGCTTTCGGTCTGAAGTCTATCTCCAAAACAAGAATATTGAACCAAGAACTCAGAGCTGAGATTCTCTGTATCATAAAGGATATTTGGGATCACTTTCTTTCAGTGCTGAATATGGCTGATAGCATACTTCTTAAGTCGCCAAGGACTTTGCAAATCCTCCCGAGATTATATGAGTCTGTCTCAGGTAATAGTTTCAAAATATCACAATTCTGAATGGAAAACAGTGCTACAGTTCACAGACTCAAAGGTAAATATTTGGGTTTGGTCAAGTATAAATAGCAAGTGATAACAAGCAGAAGCAAAGGACTGTCAGGGTCACTGTGTGAAACCCACATGTTGTGGCAAAATCAGAGGTCTCTGCTCTAGAATAAATTATTTCACGTGTTAAAAATAAATAGTAATGACAGACCATTCTAGGTAGCCACAGAAATGCAAGTGAAGGATTTAGGATGAGCACTGATAAAGTAATAAAAACAAATGTCTGTAAAGGACAACACAGCTCTTATGGTTTTTCTTATAAGGGCTAGGGCCATCCACACATTTTTATAGAATCAGGGACAAGTTTACGTAAAACAGGGACAAAAAAAAAAACACGTTATTTATTTTATGTGTAGCAAAATCATTCAGGTGTGTGATCTTTTGCTGAGTTATTCAGCAAAATGCACCTTAGATTGCCTCCAGGTAATGCAAAGAAGCTTAGATACAAAATTGGGTTTATGTCTTAAGATTGACAGATGATTGTATCTGTTGAGACAAAACTTAAGCCAGTTATATTTGACACCTGCTGGCTAAAATGCAATTTTCTGTTTCATTTAGCACATGTATCATTGCTTTGCTTTTCCTCAAGAATGGAAACAAACATAAATCTGAGCAACTTTTATTTACTAAGGCAGAGACTAAGACAGAGATTTATAGAATAAGCTGCCTCCTCTGAAGCATAAAATACAGAGGCCCAAAGAGAACAAAAGAAGGGAATATCATAACCTTGGGAAGTTTTAACTTATCTGTTTATTTTTGCACTTTAAATTTGTGAACGATGCATAAAGCAGTGAACCTGCTGGCGTTGTCAGTTTGTGTGCCCTGAAAGAACATTTACACTCAGAGGAGAAGGGAAAGAAACCTCAAGATATCAAAAGCAGCTCGGTGTTCACAGCAGGCGTGTGCAAATGTATTTGCCCACACAAGTACAAACACAAAGGCACACACAGGAGGTGGTGGATATTCCATGACCTTATTCTATATTAAGGCTCAAAAATGCCCCAGTTCAGCAGGTTCAATGATGTGTTTCAATTGCTGTAGAGTACAGGACCATGATCCTGTGGTAATGAGGTCCATTGGTTCAATGGCTGGGGTCACCAGTGAGACCTTCATTATGTGAAAGGAGAAAGAAATCACCTCTGTGATCAGCCTGGTTTAGGTAAAAGAGCTCTGCCTGAAGGAACCAGCCTCTGCAGTGGCCAACAGGGCAAAAAGACACAATTTCATCTCTCAAAAAGATAACCTGAACAACACGATTTCATTTGCTCCACCTGAAAGACCTGAAACGGCATAAACTTAGCAAAAACACAGTTGAAGTTTTGCTTACTAAATGTCTGTTTTGAGTTTTATATTTTGGACATTCTTTATTTTAATAAGAAACTAGTATTTCTTGTGCTGGATATACAATAAGGAATGTTCTTAAGTATACTGTTAACAACTCTTAAGCAGATAGAAGCTTTATTTGGGGTGAAAGGGAGTTTTTGCACCTGAGGTTCAACGTGACAGGAACTTTTATTGCTGTGGTTTTTATGCCTTGTGAAAAAATTCCTGCTGCAGAGAATGTTTGCATCTGTGCTAAAAAAAGTGATTTATGAGATTATGAAAAAGGTAATCTTGCAGAAATACAATTTGCCTGTTGGATGATCTGGTGGCTTTCAGCTTATCTATTCCAGCTGACGTTAATCAGCCTTTTTATTTAGAATTTGTATAATATTTAAAACATACAATGACTATTGCCAGAGCACAAGTGACAAGAATATGTATTATCTGTTTTGACAGCTAGCATTCAGATTTAGGTACCATATACTATTGCAGCTCTTTTCTGTCATGTGCGAGTGCAAATATGACATTACTTGCATACCAATTATAATGTATATTCCGTAGACACACTCCAGCAAACTCCAGGGCTTCACATAATGCTTAAGGGGCTTAGACAAGACAGTCAATCAAAAGACTCAATATTTATAATATATTTTGGATTGTTTTCTGCCAGCATTTCACTTTCTGTCAGAAAGAGTAATTGAATAGTTTCACCCGAATCCTGATTTCCCAAACTTGTGTTCCTGCAAACTGAAAACTTAAATAGTGTCAGCAGGGGAAGGAATATGCCTTTACCACCACTTATTGTATGCATTTTCCCAGCTAGTTGCCAGATATTTTGATTGCACCAGGTTCCTCATCCTATGACGAAAATGCACTGATCAACACAGCTCCTAAATACCATGCTACAAGGATTTTGTGTAATAGAGTATCTGAAAAGCAATTGTCTATGGCTCATTTCAATAGACCCAAGAATGAATGTAGTTCTCATTGGGCTCCCTAGATTCTTGGATCCCTCCCTGCTCCTCCCACCAAAAACAAACCAAAAACAACAAAAAAAATAGTGTTTACAGTCATGCCCTTCTCCCTTTAGATTTTTTATCTCCTGACTCTTGCAGAAGAGTCTTTGGATAGTGTCTGGTATCACACATACACAGTCCTGCTAGTAGGTGTTCGGGAACAGTCCTGTTGAGATTGGAAAGGCTGTGTCAAATAGCAGACCATCATCACAGGATGTTTGGAAATACAGCTAAGAGAAAATGGGGACTTTGCAACCTCTGAATCATATTGAAATGAAGAGCCATCAAGGCACCTCCTGTCCTCAGCACATTCCTCAAAACTATCTAAACAGCCAAATAGCACTTGGCAGGGAAAGTGGATGAGCAAATGAAGCCTCATACTTCCTGAAGAACGACATAGGAATGAAAACACAGCCCCTAAGCAATATGGAGTTATTGACTTATTTTGGTATCACTTTTATCCAAGCTAAAAATGAGGAGCAACTTTGTATGAATGTGATGGGGGAACAAAGGTTTGTAAGTTAGGCATTTATACACGGAGCAGAATAGGGATGGGGAGCACCAAGGGTCTGCTGCTCTTAGTGGATCACAGGAAAACGAAGCGTGCATTATGAAACCAAGGTTGGAATACAGAGAACATGGAGATTTTACTCACATTAACAACCCATTCTAAAGTCACCATCTATAATACGGCATTTAATCCTAATAAGATACTTACAAAAGAAGTCCAGTTATGTTCACAGTTAATTAATACTTTTTGTAATTTGTAGTATAAAGTTTTACTGATTCATACCTAGGAAGCTGTAACATAGAAGCAGTCTCAAGACTTGAAAATGCTAATTAATGCAAATCATAAAAATATTAATCAAAAAACTTTAAGGAGGCTAAAGAAGAAAAGCAAAATCCTATTCAACACCATGAAAATGCCCATGAAAATGAACAGGATAGCAAGGAAGGTCATCTTCTAAGTAAAGAAGGAAGCAATATTTTGACACTGAAGGGGCTGAGGAGGAGGATCAGAGCTTGTGCTAAATGACTTGTCCTTCCTGGGAAGAAGGATGAATTTCTGAGAAAAGGCAGCAGCTATTTCAGCCAAAGAAATTTTAGCCTAAGTTCATGAGACTACATGACACTACAGCTTATCCTAAAACACAGTAAATATGAGTTGAAATGCTAAGGGCACCATCAAGGATCTTTGTTATTAATTATAGTTTAATACTGTAGTTTTGTGTCTTTCTTCCATTCCTGAAAGAAAAACAGTTTTCAGATCTTATCATCAGAATGCAAAGATGCTTTAAGATATGAGCAGCTTCTACTTTCAGGATATCTAGAGGCTACCAAGATATACCACCATAGACAATATCCTGGCACGTGCATGAACAGGCCTTACAAGAGGCAGGAAAGAATGATATTTCCCCCAGTAATCAGAAAAACTTCCTGACAGGCAGCAGAGCAGGAGGGAATGCATCTGAGCCTCAGTTGCTGTGAGGAAATTTATGATAGTTTACTACTTAGAAACAAGCCAGTGCTGAGGGTCAACTATGTGCATATACTAGACTTTTGTCATAAGACACATAGTTCTTTATAAAAGCTCTTGTTCTCACACAAAAAAAGTTCTGCTTTTACACACACAAAATAGGTGCATGGAATGGTTAAGATTTTTTTTCAGGAGATTTCAAACAGGGATTGTCATTTTTTTACTAGATAGTTTCACTGGAGAGGAGTTACACATTTCCCACATAGCTGCAGTTAGACTGTGGCACATGTTAGAAAGCAAATATCTGACTTTCTGACCAAAAAGGTGTTTGTTTGACTCTACCAGACATGCAGAAAGTCTAAGGTTCTTAAAGACTGACGGAACAAATTTAACCCTCTGTTAGTCTCAGGGCTCATGGCTGATGGTCTTTGGCCTGAAAACTGTTTGAGAACTGTGAAATCTACATTGCATAAGAAAACAGCTTCAACTGCTTTTGTTACCATTTAATTCTATAGCTTTGACAAATGGCTTGTATTTTTTCTAGTAGATGAAATACCTAATTATGCAAGTTGCAAAATGGACATTTATGAAGAACATAAATTATCTTCCATCTGAATTTTCTTAATTGCTCTTCCTTGTATTTTAGTAATTAAAATACTTAAAAAATAAGTCTATTATGAGATATTCTACCTGTAGATAGTTATAAATCCCTCTTAACCTGATGATGTATGTTTCTAATATAGTTGAGCTCTTCCCAAGACCTATTAGTACTTGCATAATTGTAGGCATTGGGCCTCTTATGAATTCTGCAATAATTATGGCATATAAATGAACTGTAGGCCAAAACCTGAAGATAATTAGAGCATATAATGTAATATCAAACTTAGGCTTAATGAGAGAGAAATGGAAATATAGAGTCAACATGAGAAAAAGAGGAACGTCCCTACCTTCTGCACCATGGCACTGAAAGGCTTGTCTTTGTCATTTGCTTGTTTTCCCTGGTGTTTATAATTAAAAAATGAACTTCGACCATTGAACACAAGTAGTTCTTTCATCAATTTTAAAGTTAGCTGTGTTTCTTCCTGTCAGTGTCCAAGTTTCTGTTTCTCTTGCAGATACATCAACATTATAACATTATTAAAATGTTGTGAATCTGTGCTTGAAAAAGCAAAATCGCTGGACTGACATCCATCATCTTAATTACTGTGTGCATCCTGTTTTTTCATCACCAGTCTTTGCCACAGATAATCTTTCATAATATCCATAGTCCAAGGCCTTTTGCTAAAGTTGAGCAGAACATCCTGTAATGCAAAATAGGGAACCTGATAAATATAATTCAGATGAAACATCCGAAAGAGAAAAATACATAAAAAGGCTGGGAAAAGAGAAATCTCTAAGATGGGACTTAGAACAAGTCTAAGGAAGAAGACTGTCAGCAATGCCTGATATGATGATGTCTATTAGTATATAGAATAATCTCTTGAGGGAAATGCAGTGGAATAGCCTTTTTGGGTGACTGAAACTGCACGTGGTACAGCCCTGTATCAGCAGAGAGCTGGTTTGGAGAAGCCAATATTCTCTCTAAGTCTCTAATGCCTCCTTTACACTGTTAGGATGAGGAAAAGTTTCCTGGAAGCCTCATGGCTGATGTGTCCCTCCAAACCTGCTTCTCTCTGACACCAGATCCAAGGCTTTTTCCTAAGATTGCCTCAGCAGCTTTCAATAAAATATGCATATATATATGTATTGTTTTAAAAATACTACAGCATATGTTGACATTTTGCCATGAAGGCAAGGGATTCTTTTATACAAAACAGAGCCGTGGTGTTGGGTGGGTTGTTCTTTCTGGTTCAGACTCACTTGGCTGTCTCCAGAGTGATGCGTGGTACCCCAGAGCTGGTGGGCAGGATCCAGCTGGTAGAGCCTGGGTGTGTGAGCCACCTTCATCAGCAGTAGAGGTGATCAGAGGAATCCCAGAGGCAGTTCTCACTCGCACAGCTTAACTTGGGTGTTTTTCTCTATATGAGTGACTGACAGTCTCATCCTCTCACCCAGGAAGAGGTGAGAAGCAAGCTGCTAAGAGAGGAAGAGTGTGACATGCATTTGTTATGTGCCAGGGGAACATGGTAGCTATTATTCTAACAGAATCAAAACTGTTAACGGTATAATGAGGCTGATTATTTTTAAGTGAGTTTTGTGGTTTGAAAACTGCCACTTTTGACAGCTTGGGAAGGCACAAGCACCTGTTTATACATGAAAAGGAGACTGGGATTAATCAAGGAGCCACTGGAGCACTGGGACAGCAACAGTGGAAGTCTATCAACTTGAGGAGAGGAAACTTTTTTCTCATAGGAACATTGTTTCTCAGGTGAGAGAGACAGCAGAGGACAATTACAGTACATTTTGGATACATGAATATTTGGTTTATTTAAGGTTCAACTGACCTTGCACTAGAAAGGCCACACAGCTACCAGTGATCCTGTCTCGCAGCAGAGACTTGGTGATCATCTCCTAAAGTGTTAACTTTCTCCACTATGACACTGTTTCATGTCAAACCACTCAACTTATTGAGCTGTGTGCTCCACTCAGGACTCAGTTTATACGATAGAAGCTAGGAAACCTGTAGACAGAAAGAGGCACAAGCCACACAAGCAGCTCATGGGGGTCACATTCTATAGCTCTCATTTTCCAAGTTTCAAGCAGAGGTCTTGCTACTCCTTTTTAAAATAATTTTAATTTCAGGCCTTTCTTAGCAACCTATCCATGTTGTGATTAATAGCTGCTCAACAACAAACCTCAGATGAATGTTCAGTGCAATCTCCACTTTGAACCCATGAAAGCAATGGAAAAAAAAAATCAAGTCTTGGAAAAAAAAAGAAAAAAAAAACTGCCAAATTATACTAAGCCAGCTGGAAGCTAGTTACTGTGGCTCTACCCAGGGTAAAACAGGAGGCACCAAATTATATTCAGTTATCTCTTTTTTCCTATTTAGCCAGGCTGAGAACATCATTACGGTCAGCGATCAGAGTCAGAGGCAGGATATTCCCAGGCTGCGAGGGCGTGCAGGATTTAGTGGAGGAAAGAAGTTGTTCAATAAACAGAATACCTCTTCTATAACTGTAAACTGCGCTGTCTTGGAAAGTATTTGTGACATTTTTTAATGAAACTGTTTTTACACAAGTGATAAGTTATTGCTACTCAAGCACCCAAAATTTGAATCTAGTTTTGACTTCTTGTGCCAAGCACTCTTCATGTCTGTAATGACACATTGTTTGTTCCCAAAAAACCTGAAATCTAAGGACAAGACCTACACAGGAGGTAGTATTGTCCCTGCTTTATACATAGAAATATAAGGGTTAGAGGAATTGCGTGATTTGCCCATGATCAAAAAGTAATGTCTGGAAAAGCCACCTCTGCATTCTTGAGTTGTCTTAAGTCCCTAGACATCTTCTGTAAACAATTTCTGTAAAAATATAACTGAAAAACTTAGTGGGTCTTTATTTGTATCTGTTCAGTATTTGTCTATCTAGTTAGCACTGAAAAAGTTGTAGTCATCTTCCTATTTTTAACTTTTGATGTTTATAAAGAATGCAAATATCATCTTAAGATTTCATTATTCAGTTGCAAAATGAGTGTTTATAACATCATGCAAAAGGTTTTAAATAGTACCCATATATAATGGCATACAAAAAAAGATCTATTCTTTCTGCCCTGTTTTTCTTTGGAGTTTCAGTCATTGCTTCTTTGCTGACCTATGTGAAATGCCTTGGCTGACTCAGACCAGACTCCTTGTTAGTTACTTTTGTAAATCAGTCTCCCTCCTATCTATTTCCTGTGTCAAGCAGAGCATTGTGTTTAGCAACCTACCTGAGAGAACACGATTTCCTTCATTCATGGAAGGATAGTCTTTTGAATAAAGGGGTAGTAGAAATTAAGATGTGGAAATTAAATCAACTTTAATGGGTTTCCATATTTTTTTCCTTAGACCAAATCCATTAATAGAGCCTGGCAATAAAATTAATAATAATAAAAAAAGGACATAATGAACAGTTATGCAGTTCCAGTGAAACAAATTGATTAGGTCAAATTCAGTGAATGTTTTCAGTGAAAGTGAAAGCAAAAAAAGAGAAATAGGATGCTTGAGTGTTTTGACATTATATTTCAAAATCATATTTCAGTTTATTATTTGCATACACTTTTAAATGGAATTAAACATCCTCCTAATAAAATATCCTCCTACTGTAAACAGAAAAATAAGTCAATGAAAGGGCATTTTGTTTTGCTGGAAGAAAAGTATTTCTATTTTATGTTAACCCAAATTAGTATCTCTTCTTGTCTGTCATTACAGTCACATATCCAACGCGCATTATTTTTACACTTCTACTTTCGGAGGCGAGGACCTCCCTCATGTAACTCCAATGAGTTTCCTAGAACTGCACCAGGAATGCCGTTGACCCATGTCTAATTGAGATGCCTGGGAGCACGTCCTCAAATTGCAGTTAATTAAAGAGAGTAAAAGTCAAAGCTGGTCTGTAAGAGTGAGAGAACAGAACTTCAACTAAAGCAAGCATTCTCCAGAAGTGATGGAACAAAAAGAAAATGAAGGATATTGGTAGATACTTTCTTTGTTTTTCATGACTTTACAGATGCAAAGGAAGACTTTTTCTTCTTCTTTCCAGTGCTATCTTTCTCAAACACTTTGGTTACAAGAGAACTGTTTGCTAATTTTAAGACTGAGAATGCATGTAGAAGCCTTATAAAATGTACCAGAGGCTGGATTATATTGTCTGAAGACAGATGTTTTAGAAACCTCTAACTGAAATTTAATAAAGAATGATGAGTGGTTACTTCCAGCTCACAAGGTCTGAACAGCGTTATTTAATTTAAAGGCAATTAACATATTCAGCATAACTGCTCAAGAACGGAAAAAAAATAAACACTTGTCAAGAGATAGAGACAAATTTGTATTTACATTTGACTACAAAGAACTTTAAAAATCAACATTGCTGTCAGATCCATCTAAATAATTTTGCAGTCCAAATGTTTTTGTGAGATCTGGATGTTCACTGTTCAGCTGCAATGGGAAATTGCACTTGATATTTCTGTGGATTTTACCCATGCTTTCCCAAATGATTGCATCATCTGGGCAAGAGGAATAGTCCATAGACTGTTTATTTTTTCGTGTTTATTTAAACTATATATATATATATAGATATAGATATATTCAAACAACAACTCCCTGGCAGGCCAACCATGCCTTCAAATTTGACTAGGGCATTTTAGGAACTTAGAAATATTCTCTGTTTGATGAGAGACTGATGTTGCCTGAGGCATCAAATCCACTATCTCGTTGGGTTTTACCCAGCAAGACACATGGTCCTTCCCCAGGGAAAAGATGGTCAGATGGAGGCAAAGGAAGTTCCCTACTTTGAGGCTTTTTGCAGAGCACAAATTTCATTATCTTCATCATACTACTGTGTCTTTCTGTCCCTGGCAGCAAGGGGGACAGACAGACACTGACCGTGTTTGGTGGGTTGTTTTTCTGCCAGAACTGCAGTAGGTGGCTTAGTGAGTCAGTTGGACTTGATGATTCTAAAGGTCCTTTCCAACCATAATGATTCTATAATTCATAATGATTCTATGAATAGTCTACTCCAAGGTCTTTAATCAGATAATCATCATCTTCAGGGGCTCTATCAGCTTGCAGTAAGGAGAGGTGATCATAGGTGGCTCTGCAGAAGCAGCAGCAGTGACAGCTGCACCATCAAGTTTTGGTTCATCTGCCTTAAATCCTACTTCCTCCAGCCTGTGGAGTAGTTGGAGCAGTTCTCGTATATTTGCTTGGTTTACACTTGCTTTTTAAGTTCATTGGTATCCCATCTGTTTAGAAAAGAAATTCTGAGTTTGCCACCAACTAGAAAAAAAAAAAAAAAAACAGGTCACAGCACAGTCCTGATTTGGTGATGGGACCCAGACCTGCAGGACTCTCACCTTTGGCAACGTGTTGGTTTGCTCTGCATTGAAGGAGCTTAATCAGACATAGCGCAAGGATGATGTAGCATCAACTTGAACCTTATTGCTAGGAAACCTTGCAAGCGTCTTGCTCGTCTCAGAAACAAGAAGAAATAAAAAGCCTGCAGAGGAACAACAGGAGCTATTCATCCTGGAAGCGATGGATATACTGCTAGTTTTGCAGCAGGGAATATGAAATCAAAGTAAGTTGTTCTGCAGCATTGATATATATCAACAGAAAGAGAGAAGGAGCTTGTAATTTACTGCTCCCTCTCGCCCCAGGAATGGTGTTCAGTTGAGAGGGTGGGTGTTTCTAACTTGCTATAATGATTCTTTTACTGATGGCAAAATGTGGAAGTTCAATTTAGTGGCTACAAGCATGAGTCACTTGGCCCAGAAAGTAGAGTTACTAAAGCTTTGTGGAGTCTGAAAAATTTTCTTTATGAAAGAGGGACAGCTCTTCACTGATAATTTAAAAGTTTAAGCATGTGGCTGTACTAAAACCAAATGTTTCATGAACATACGATTAATTTGGTTTATATACATGTTCATTTTTCTACACAATATGGAAGCAAAGCAACATATTTCACTCATATTTGATGTTTTGTGCATTTCAGACAAAAAAAACCCCAAAGATTCACTCATTCAAAATGAAAATTATCACAGATTAAATTACAAATTCCAGAAATTCTTGGTTTCTGATGCTTTTCTCAACTTTCTGATTGTTTCCCAAGATTTTTAAGTTTTTTCAAAAAGCCAAAAGCATCTTTTCAGGGAGATAATAGCACTGCAGTACTTACCTCCAGCTCCTGGAGCCCTAGAGCACTCTCCTACACTGCTGATGCCTTTCTGTTCTTCCAAAACATTCTCGAAGTTTCTTCATGGGCCACTTGTGATTCAGGCTAGTCTCTTTTGGGTCCTTCCATCACAGACATGGTTAATCATGACACAGGCTAGAAAATATGCTGTGCTTACTCTGTCTCTATCACCTACAGATAACCATTTACAGAGGACTGCCAGAAAATAAAGAATTGAAAGAATATTTTCTTCCTGTTCCTGAAACAGGCTAAAGTAAGCAGATGCTTCAGTGTCTGGAGTAACTAACACAGTCATCGTAAGCTGTTTTCTCTCTCCCCCTCTCTCTCATAGAGCATTTGTGAATTAGGTGGCTTGCATTTATAATTACAGAGCTGAACAGATGGTCAAAGACTTATTCCAGAATAGCGTGTTCATTAAAATAACCTACTCTGGGCTGCCAAGCAATTGTTAGCTGTAATCCCAATTTGATGTAGGAGACAGTTATTTATTCTTTCTGTCTCTATAAGTCTATTTAAAAGAGAAGGAAAAAAAAATGAGGCCTGAAATGGACACCATTGGGTGTGAAGCCACAATAAGAATACCATATATATTCCAGATCGGAAAGAGCTGAAGAGTTCTGCAGCTGTGCCAACCCTATCAGAAAAAAATGCAGGGAAAAAGAAAACTTGGACTAACACAATTTTGAACTATAAAGAGAGATGTGAGTTCTTTACTCACTTTTACTTTATTTACTAGTATGTGTCTCCAGGCTGCTAAGATTTATACTCACATTCTCCTCCTTTGGCATATGTGCACTATCAGCTAGGTTCAATAGTGGTAGTTTCCATCGTTAAAGACAGAATACTTGTGCTTACCTCCCACATAGACTACTTTGAGATTCCCTCATGGCAAGAGGCAGACCTTCTTTAGCAGGAAACCTGAGGGCTGTCCTGAGATGAGCTCTTCAGAAATGCTATTTGCAGCTCTCCTATGGCCAAAGGCTTTGCTCTTTTGCATCACAGCAATTGGCATCACCTGCATCCCACAGCTGTGACATGAGCACAGGGTTCAGCAGAATTCCACAGTGGAGAAGAATGTGCGAATGACTGACCTCACTAGCAGCAAACTTGAGATAGAAAAGTCAATGGTGCACAGTATAAATAATTGGAAATATTAATGTTTTCTGGGTGGTTCAACATATTTTCATGAGAGCTGGTCAGGAAAACTTTGGAGAAACAGTTCTTCATCTGAAGTGCTACTTGGTAGGAATCAATTTGGAGCCATTTGGCTGGAGTGGTGGAAAGCTGTTGTCCTGTGAGAAGTGAGGGAATGGACCTGCCTCCCAACACCATAATTCCTTCTTACATTCAGAGCATTTCTATACCGTCTTTTGCCCTTCCCCGCTGCCTTTCAACCACCACTACAGCCTTCAAAGGTGAAAACTGGCTATGCAGTGACTGAGACTGAGAGTTTCCTAGGGTTCTCAGTGAAGTTCCTAGTTAAAAATGAGCAAGTAAAATTATTGTGAAATATTTTGTTTCAATTCTATATTTCATTTAGAGTTCGGGCAATTACAGTGCAGTGGGGATAAAAAGGAGAAAACCTAAAAGAGAAGCAGATAGATGAATGCTCGCTCATATAAAATTGCCAGTGACACATTGGCTAGGTTAGTCACTTTGACAAAAGGGAGGAAAAGGCCTGAACATTAATTTTAGTCTGCTTCGTGGTGTTTTTTTTTTCCATCATGAGGAATTGCAGACCTGCTCTAGATCAGAAACAGGGAAAAGATTTGCAGTTCTGAAAACTTTTGAACAAAGGGAAAAACATTTTCTACACCACTCTAGTTTTACTTTGAAGCTTATTATTTTTTGACCTAGCAAGCAAGTTTTCATAACAGCATGTTTCTCTGATACTCTGTTCTCCCATTAAACTTTTACTCCAATCTTCTGTGAAACCTCCTGGTTGTAAACTGAATGAGTCTATACAAAAGCTGAGGAGTTCAGCATTTGCATACAGTAAGGTCTTTACAGATCCTACGAGAGTTTGTAACTCTTCAAATTTTTTTCCACTTCTTGTGGCTTCTTGTTGGGATAATTTTTGGTTTACCAGTGATGCAAAAATAGGATGGAAATCTTATGCAAGCTCAAATCAGTTCAATCAAATATTAATCCTTCTGAGTGCAATGAAACATTTTGCTTGATCAGTGTTACACATCATTATTTGTTTTATTTTGAAATTTAATGCTAGATTTAATTTAAAATAATTGATTTAAAATGCAGGCAATTGACAAAAGAGATTTCCCATAAAAAAAAAAAACCTTTAAGTGAAAATTTCCCTTTTTGACATTTTTACAGAATTATTTCTTTCATATGGATAACTGGGCAGTGAGAAATCTTATGAAATTCAACAAAGTGCAAGGTCTTGCACTTAGGGAGGAATAACCCCAGACACCAGGACAGGCTGGGGACCGACCTTCTGGAGAGCAGCTCTGCAGAGAGGGACCTGGGTGTCATGGTGGATGACAAGGTGACCATGAGGCAGCAGTGTGCCCTCGTGGCCAAGAAGGCCAATGGGATCCTGGGGTGCGTTAAGAGCAGCGTCTCCAGCAGGTCGAGGGAGGGGATCGTGCCCCTCTACTCAGCCCTGGTGAGGCCACATCTGGAGTATTGTGTCCAGTTCTGGGCTCCACAGGACAAAGAGGGATGTGGAGCTGCTGGAGAGAGTCCAGCGCAGGGCTACAAGGATGATCAGGGGTCTGGAACATCTGCCCTATGAGGAGAGGCTGAGGGAGCTGGGCCTGTTCAGCCTGGAGAAGAGAAGGCTGAGAGGGGACCTGAGCAGTGTCTAGAAGTACCTCAAGGGAGGCAGTGAGGAGGATGGTGCTGGCCTCTTTTCACTGGTGGCCAGCGACAGAACTAGAGGTAAAGGCCACAAACTGAAGCATCAAAAGTTCCACAGGAACTTAAGGAAAAAATTCTTAACAATGAGGGTGATAGAGCCCTGGAACAGGCTGCCCAGAGAGGTTGTGGAGTCTCCTTCTCTGGAGATCTTCCAAACCCGCTTGGACGCAGTCCTGTGCCACGTGCTCTAGGTGACCCTGCGTGTGCAGGGGGCTTCGACTAGATGACCCCTAGAGATCTCTTCCAACCTTAAGCTTCTATGATTCTATGATTTCTGCCTTCAGATCTTCATTCTCCCGGCTGACATGCTGCCAGCTTCATCATGTGGCCGTAGCAGTTTTCCAAGCAGATCTGTCCAGGCAGTGAATCCTGTCTTTGCTTCTCACAGTTTGGCAGGCACAGGCAATGCCAGGGGACCTCCAAATGGTGACAGAGCTGAGCTCCAGGGGCTCTGTGCGTCAGGAGAGGGCTGAGCAGAACCTCATGCTCGGCGGAAATGGTGACTGTTCTGCGTTACAGTTGGAGAAGTCCAAGACCAGCAATTTTTTGGCTTTGCTTCTTAACGGATTGTACAAATTAGTGTGGGGGATACAGTAGGGAGCAAAAGTCAGATGACTACAAACTGCTCCTATAACCCAATGGTGTTTTCTCCCCAGCTCTTGCTGAGTTCACAGGATATAACGCTGGACCTTCTTGTCCTAGTCATGGGCCTGAGGGTAAAACCAAACAGTTTCTCTCTGCTGTGCTGAGAGCTAATTCAACCAGTTAATTAAAGAGCCCATTGGACTGCCGGAAACAGCATGAGATAGAGAACCAATTATCTCCAAACTGGTCATCAGCACAATTAAAATACCACTTGGCAAGAATACGAATAGTGGCAGGGTCTCTTTATAGGCAGCAGTGCCTATTCTTTATGGGACGTTATTCCTGGGTGATGCTGTTCATGCTCAGAGTAATGCTCTCCAGTGCAGTGACAGAAACACTCCTGTCCCAGCCCTGGGAGGAGGCAAATGCAGACGGACAGACAGAACAGACTCTATTTGTAATTGAGCTGGTTGGCAAAACTCATTGTAGGAGGAGAGCTGAACAACTCATTTGCTGCAGATAATTTATTTCATGTGCTTAAGCCTTTTTTTTTTCAGCTCACAGATTACAGCTTCCTCAGATGTATCCCTACTCAAACCTCCTTGACACATTTAGCCGACACATTCAGGGTACAAGTGCTGATTTTTGCTTGCGGCTGGTAGGATGAATCCTGCTGTGCCTCGTGCCTGGTTGGGCATGAGCTGAATGGCCAGGAGTGCACTGGGGTTCCTGAAGTAAAGCTCACCTGGGAGCGCTCTTCCTGTCAATACCAGTGCCTGAAAAATTAATTTTATTTGCAAAGAGCAGATCAGTTAAGGCAGTGATATGAGAAAAAGCATACTTTCATAATCCTGTCCTTTAGCTGACGCTGAACTGCCACCGTGTGACTGACAACTTGCTTTGAACCTTGGGGAAAACTAATCACCTGCAGCACAACATCCTGCCAGGGGAGGATTCCTTTCCTGGAGATCTTGATAAGATTCTTGGAAATCTCATGCCCAAGCATGCCCATCACACCCTCTATGTAGGCTCAGCCCCACATACCTCTGCTCTTTCCTCCTCTCCTATCAGTCCTCTCTCCCTGCAGGTAAAGATCTGGAAGTGCTGTGCTAGCTGCTAGAGGCTGCAGACAAACGCTTTCTGCCACGAGAGGTTTGGGGACATCTCCTGGACTTCTCTTTAGCATCCATGCATCTTTGTAACAAACGCACCACCTGCTACATTGCTGATCTTGCACAACTGCTCTCTGATTACAAGAGAAGAAGAAAGGTCTGACTGGGTGTCCTCTATGAAATCAGTCTGTGCTGCTTCTGAGCAAGCCGTGAGTTGCTCTGAAATGTGTCTGCCTTGTTCTCCAAGCAAGTAGTCTTTTGCATTGCCATTTGTAGCAGACATACTGTCCTGCTACAGGTTTCCTTGACAGATCACCTCACAAAATGTCCCATGTCTCACTTGGTCTATAAAATTAAAATTACCATATAACTTGTATGCTTCATAGTCATCTGCTCGGAGTGTCTGTTCAGTGTTGTATGCAAAATGCCTTTTATTGTTTCTTGTCTTGAATCTATATCTTACTGGTACTACTAGTGTGACTGCTACTACTTTTAGAAAGCTTTATGATCATTATTTAAAGTGATGGAGTGCTGAGGTAAGATATTCAATGGATATATCTGCACATAGTGAGCCCTATTAAGATAACCGTGCCTGAAAATGTCGAAAAACACCGCCTAGTACATTGGAAAGCAAATTTCCCCAGGAATATTTGCTGGGATAAATGCAGACATGCAATGCAACTTATATGCTAGCTTTCATTTTGATCCATGATCTACTGGAAATAGTGGATAGATCATCCGTAGAGTATTTAGATCATTTGCCACAGACATCCCGCACAGTATAAGCAATGACTTTAGGATCCCAAGTGTACTCAGTGGGAAGAGATATGCATCCAGTCAAAGATAATCTTTGAATATATATAGGAACATCTCCTGATATTTTTTTTCCAAATGATTATACCAACATACCCTAAGGTTCAAGCTACTACTTTCCCCTCTGCTAAAAGTAGGAGAACTGATAGAGGCTTTTAAATAACCTTTGTTGATTCGCTGATATTTTAGGTATGTTTTGGATGTTTGATATGAAGGGAAATAATATAGTTAAGTCAGTGTAAGACTCCAGAGAGGAAAGTATTATTACAGACATTATTTTCTTACCTGATTTCTCTGAGATGCATTCGGCTAAGGAAAAAAATGTCTTGTTCCAGTTAGTTTTGCAGCTTACTACTCCTGGCCCTACTCAGAGGATAGTTCAATTTTAATGTGAATGAAATGGACTACAAAGGGAGGGAACTTGGCTTGCGGGGATTTTGCAAGCAAGGTTGATTACACGTGAAATGTTGGAAAGATGTGCAAAATACTTTGACTCCAGTTAGCTGGAATTTTGCTTATCACCTTAGACCTGCTTATTCCTGCTAAGCATTGTGCATCACTTCATAGCACAGGAACAAAGCTGGATGTTCTCAGCAAATTAAATCAACCATTCCCTTCAGAAAGTCATGCTGAGATGGGCAATAGGAACTGGGCTGGTAGAAGAAGTACAGGAAAACAGATAATGGGGAGTTCATTATAACTGAATTCTGCTTTTTTCATTTATGACCAAAACCCGAAAATATCAGAAAAGTATACATGTGTGAAGACACCTCCACAGGGCATTAAACCTGGAGAGCACTGATCTGAGAAGACATACAAGGATTGACACTAAACCCAGCCCTAAAATAGACAGTGGCTACATTTTTAGTAAATGGAAATGTGCTGAAATGCTGGTCTTGGTCTCATGATAATTAGCATTCATTTTGCAAGCTGGTCTCAAGTGATTAATTATCTAAATGCTTGCATCGAATACAGTAATTGAAGTGTTTTCAATTTAGTCCACCCACAGATGACCAGTGCTTCTTAGTTCCTTGATTGGATTTCCTGTCGTTATCAGCTGCACCTTAGGTACATGAAAAACAACAGGTTTTTGTTTTTCAGGGATTATATTGAACGAATCAATTTGTGTATTTGTTTTCCTGACATGGAGCAAACTAGGGGCTCACATTTTCATTAATGTAGAATCTAGATATTTAGAACCTTCTTAGGATGTAATTCTGGGTTTTCAAGAACTCATTTTAGATAAGTCTGACTTTTTAACTGGTGCTAATCAATCTTTATGTATGTTTTCCCACCGCCAGGTATTCTGTTTTATATAATGGTCATCATCAGGAACATGAGAAGCTTCCCATCCACAATGACCCAGAATCCCAAGAGTCCTGTTTCTAATCAAGATCCTAGAAGAGGAATGACCCAGCTGAAGGAATAGATTCCTAACAGGATCCCTAAGGTATTCCTGGACAGTTTCATTCTCATCTGCACTTTCATGGCACCTCCTGCACTGACCTCTATGAATGCCCCACTCCATCCATGCGTAGATCGATGGAAGCCCGGGAAGGTTTATGAGGAGCAGGACGGCTGAGAAGACTCTTCTGTAAGGCTGTTTGGACTTTATTACAGCATCAGTACTTTGCTGCTTGTGCTCTCCAGAACGAGGAGATTTCTGTCAGTGTAAAGACACAACATAGGTAGAAGCCACCACTGGGACTTCAGCCACTTCTTTTCAGCTGGTATCTTTGTACAAACCACCTCTTTATCTGGTGGCACCAGTATTGTGACCACCTCTTTATCTGGTGGCACCAGTTTTGTCACCTTTAAGATTTCTAGTCCTGGCTCAAAGCCCTAACATTAAATGAAAGTAAATGTCTCTTTTATCTGCTCAAGTTCTTACTCACATGCAACTGGATGTTGTTAGGAGAGAAATAACACTACGTTTAGATAATAAAGAGGAAATATTTGCCTTTTTGATTATTGTTATCGGTTAAAGGTTAGTGTGAGCCACTGACTCATCTTACCCTGCAGAGATTTCTTTGTAAATGCTTTTATTACGCTTCCTGGCCAAGCTCATTGGTGGAAGTTCATAGGGCTGAAAAGCTGAAGAGGGGCCTACAGAGACATTTCACAGCCAACAGGGAATACAGAGCTCAGCAAGAGCTCAGTTGCCAGAAGACTGTGGCCGTCCTCTGCCCCTTGCAGGCCAGTGACTGGATGCAGCCCTCAAAGCCCAGCAGATTGTCGACATAGTCCTCAACAGAGCAAACGTGGGGCATTCTTACTGAGGAGAAAGTTTGGTCAAGAGACAGTCAGTCTGTAACAGTTCACTAAGTGCCATCTTGAAAAATCATCTAAAGAGCTTTTCTAGCTACATTAGGGAGATGGACTCCTACAATGTTTTCCATGTTTTAATTTGCTTGTTTTCTTCCAACTCTGAGGGAAGAAGCTTCACAACTTTCAGATACCCCTGTGGGTATGCACCAGAATGTACAAACCTCAGTCTCTAGCTGCTTCCTGCATGTAAATGTTGCTCTGTTCCTGTGAGCATCCTCCGCTTTGCATGGTAGCGGTGGACAAGGCTGTAGACTTAGCAACTTTGGGAGAACTATTTTCATGCAATGGGAAATATGCAGAATCAAGACTATAAAAATCTACCCTTTTTAGATGAAGATCTATTCCTGAGATGCCACCTGAGCCTAAAAAGACAAAATTGTACTTTGCTACATTGTAATCATGTACAGATATTTTTAATGTAAAAAAAAAAGAGTGACATTATTTATTATTTTTTATCAGGAATGTGCATTTTTTTCATTAGAGGCTTCTAGACCCAGGAGCCTTACATATATATATATATATATATATATATAAAAATGAGTAACGTTTCTGTCGCTATGCGACAGGTATTAACTGTAACAAACAAACAAACAAATCCTGGTTTGAACAAACAAAAACATTGCTCAGTATGAAAAAAAATGTGCATGAGAAGAACTTCCCTGCCATGGTGTCTGACTTCTTTAAAATATTCTTTCCACTGTGAACTGCATCATCAATAAAGGTTCTCATGCTTTTCCTTGTGGATTCAAAAGAATACTGGGCAGAAACAGCACTAATCAAAGGGAGTTAGGCACTTATTAATGTAGAAAATCCCTACCAGTTTTAAAGAGATAAAGAACTGATCCTTGAGAATATTTGTGTTGATGGAAAGAATTGAAGGTGTTCTAAAAGAGAAGGTGAGATAAAGAGTTTGAAGGAATTCTTGGTTCATCATTGTGGACACGTCTGTAATGAGCAGAAAAAAAAAATCAGTATTAGCTCAACTCTGTAGTTATTACTAAAATAAACTTCCTTGGGTAAAAAAATGGTCATTGTTGAGAGCTTTGGGGAAAAAAAAATCATCCAAGGCTACAGAAGTTGTATGATTTACATCTCTATGGCATTGTTCATATGGGTTTTGTCTGGATTTGGGCATGCAAGCCTGCAAAAGAGTGTGTCTTGGTTTCATTCCAAGTATCTGATCTCATAAAGAAAATCCTAAAAATGCTTTTCTCTGTCCCCAGTAAAAGGCATCACTATGTTGGTGAAGATTTCTGTGAACGCTGTAAAACCAGCAGCATGGGGGGGATGCAGAAGTAATGGTGTTCCTTTGTTTCAGCTGTTGTTCTTGAAGTATTGTGTTTCTGCTTTTTTGTCTTTTTCTCTATAATGCGCTTTAGTAATACATCTCTTCTTAATTTAAAATGAACTTCTCAACACTGAGTTTTATTCATGAGAGATGTTCAGAAGGCTCTATCCATGGGATCCTTGGCGCACCAGCCAAAATGGTTAACACCTCAAACACAAAAAGGGATCCACTTCCAAAACCATATTCGCAAACATTGATGTTCTGTGTCATCCTGGCTAATGGATGGTCAGCCCCAAATAACCTGTTGTGAGCAATCTGGCAGCTACTGCTTAGTAAGTCAATAATTGCAACAATGCTTCTGTGAACCCAGCAAATGATATTGTCCATCATTAGTAAGTCAGTATTTCTATATATAAAAAAAAAACCATCTCATGGAAAGAACGAGCACTCAGTTTCCTTCCTTCTCTAACAGTAGCTGCTCCAGTAGCTTCTGAGTTCATCTTCCCATTGACCATTCTGGCTAGTGGTTTTGGAGTCTCCGCCTGTGCTGAATAAGGTGTGATGTATTGGCTGTTTCTAAAAATAAAAATTCTTGTATGTAAATTAAACTCTGGCTCATGCTCATTTCTTGCATGGTTTTCATTCAAAACATAAGATTCTACCACGGTCATAGAATATGTTATATCTGTTTTTCCACACACCCAAATAATTGTAATGGCAAGGGAGAATCTGGTCACAGTGCTTTGAAAATACTGAGTGTCTCTTGGGCTATCATTCAGGGTCCTAACATTTCTTTATCTGCCAGAACAGCACTGCATCACCTGCTCCAAGCACTTCCCTCTTCCTCTTCACATTTCCTAGATCACCACTGAGCTCTTTTTCTCCTTGCCTGGGCTGTGTCCTCCTCAGCTCCCCCTTTATCCTGTACTGATGTTTCATTGATATCAGCAGGACTCTCAAGACAAGCATTTGCAAAAGGGAGTCAGATACAATTTTGTGCTGCTCCATTACTGTGAGGATACCAGTGGATTTGACTGAAAAATGAAGGTTCCTTTCTTCCCTCCTTTTCCTCTCTATTTTCTAACTAATAACTATTCTATTTCCTTACATAAATACACTAGTCCTCCATCAGCATTATTGCATTGCCATTTATATTCTAGTAACGTTTTTCATTCTTTGCATGTAGTAAGCCTCAGAAGTGTAAAGCTTGATGTTTAATGTAGCTGTTTTCTTGGATTACAACTGATTATACTGTTTCCTGGCCAGAGATAAAGTCCTAGCAGAACAGCTTGTTAATAAGAAATTGGCTGGCTGGCCTTTGCTAAACCATCTTCAGAAGGCTGACCTATCAACACACTTGTATTCTCGTATTTCCATATTTTTCTAAGTTCCAGAGGAAGCAATTCAGAGATCTGGCATGATATTTGTTAGCAGAATCTGTGCCTTGATATGCAAAGCCAAAGACTCATTGAGGTTGCTTGTGATGAAAGGAGGAGGCAGAGGAACAGGGTAACTACTTCCAGAGGAAGACTGAAAATTTACCCTAACACAGAAGCTACAGGCCACTTTCCTTTAAGTGTAGAGTGTTAGGATACACAACATCATGCGAAAAGGCATCTTTTCTTCTGATGAGTTTTCCATGTCTTTCCTCTTCTGTTTACTCAGAGAGAAACTAAGTCAGAGTCACGGTGAAATTCAGAGGCATAATAAACACGTCACCACTGGAGAGCTGCATTCACGAAACAGAAGCTCCAAGGAAGAGTGCAGAAGAGGCCATACACTTTAATTAGCTGCTTATCAAGACTGTCTGGAGGGATATAAAGCAATAACTGGATGATGCACACTCCGCAAATGTCAGTGGTTGAGGCAGTGAGCAGTTGTGTCGCTTGGTGAGATGCAGGGAGCTATGGCTGAAACCCAAATGTACAAGCAGGTCATGCTCATGAACACCGTGTAGAGAGATGAATCCTTATGGGGAAATGTCCCTTCTACATTTATCCTTCACAGTTCTTTCAGCACTGAATATATTTTCAGTTTTAAGCCTTGAAGAGGGCAGTGAATTAGAAAAGAAAGGAGAAACAGTATCTTGGCAGAACAATCAGAAAAATACTTTCAATAAATTCTCAAAATCTTTTTCAATTATTTCACAAGTCTAGACTGCGAATCTAGATACCTGTATAAGCACAAAAATAAAACACTTACCAGAGTGGCTTAAATTGCAGAATCTGACACCTGTCTAAGTACAAAAATAAAATATTTACCAAAGAGGCTTAAAAATAAAGCAACAGGCTCCATTTGCATTACACTACAGCCTGGTGTCTACACTCCGCTTGCCACATTATTCCTACAGCTGAGAACAGGCTCACAGAAGCAGCAGCAGGACTGACAGTGCTGGAGGTGAAGGGCGGTTGTAGTGAAGGGCAGGAAGCCTCACTTCTTGCCCATGTATGCCTGGCTTCGACTTTTCTCCACGTGACTTGTTTAAAAACTACAATCCCCCTGTATGAGTGTATGCCTGAAGGGGAAACATGGTGCACACATGCAGAGGGTTTGCATTGGGGAAAAAAAAAAATTCAACACTGAAAACCCTTTCTCACTGCCATATTCTCTGTATTTTCTGTTTGAATTTCCTGCTTTGGAGACATCATACTACAGGAAGCAGAAATTGTTCCCCACAAGGCTAGTGGTGTTTTTTTGGTAACAGCACTTTGCAATAGAGAAGGCTTATCTCAACTAGGTAGCTCCATCAAGGAGCTGAAGAAAACTTTCCAGTGGCTGTGACTATAGATGAGTTTTGGCTGTCATGTTACCACATGCAGCACACATGGGTTCATACACAAATGTCCCATTCTCCCTATGACAACGCGTTAACTGCTTGGATGGGCAACTCAGAACAGAAATCATGGCATAGAAATGAATCTGCAGCTGCTTCTAACAAAATGGACCTTCCCAAAGAGCCATAGTTAGACCAGAGACAAAATTCCTATCCTCATCAGCATACAAATTTAACAGGGGTATATCCCATGTAGGAAGACTATTAAGCCAGTGCTGACCTAAGACAATCCTTCCCACTTAATGCTTTCCCTTAAGCCACACGCAGGCAAAATTTATGAAGGAAGTAGAGGATAAAACCTATCCAATATCGCAGTTTCCTTTGCCGTTTTCCTTACCTACCAGATTTAACATTTACAAAACTGTCTTTGAACTGCAGCAACCAGCTTGCTTTGATATCTAGGTGCAGATATCATTGTTTGTGAAGGGGGTTGCAAACTGATTCATAGCTCATTCCAAAGCTGCCGCTCACTAGCCTGTCAAAGCTAAAAGCCCCACCTTAAGTTTTCTGTTGCAGAAAGATGGAGAGAGCAGGATTGCTCAGCCATTCCTATCCCGTGACAGCAGCCTGCTCCTCCTCATGGGGACCAGCAACGAGGTGTCAGATTGGACATCAGTAGGATGAGGCAAGTCTGTCACATCTGGCCTACCTCCTCAGGAAAGCTTGGAAACCAGGTGGAATCCTTCTCTTGCCCTCCAGAGTGTGATGAGGCCATTGAATGAGGCTGCCCAAAAGGAAATAAAATGAAGGCACGGGGGAAGCTCAGACATAAAAGATTATATCTGTTAAAACCTAAATTTGCAACCTTTTGGTTTCAAATAAAGCTGAAAAAAAATCTCAAGACTAGCACATCTACATCAGCTTCTGTAAGTCTGGCATAGAACTCTATATGCTACATGTGACCTTTTGGAGATATATGCAGGACCTAAGAAAAATGGAATTGACTTACAGCCATCTGTAAAAGATGATGCCTTATCAATGTGAATTTTAAGAGATTGAAGTACTTTTTGGTTTGGTCAATATTTGGGACATATACACAATACACCACACTTCTAAACATCTAAATACACTCAACTAACTTGTGTGGCCTCCTAGAAACAAGTTGCTCAAAAATCAAAAGAAGTGATCCATTTCCACGTAGGTTACCTAGAGCTCTGATGGAAGGCAACTTATTTGTTTCAGCAGTTCTTGGCTGCTTTTAGAAGCTCAAGAAGAGGTTATGACCCCATGTCATGGAAAAGACTTGCAGCTCTCACCACCAAGGAAATGGAAAGTGTTTCTGAAAGAAAAGAAGAAAATCGAGTCCCATCTAAACCAAGAGCAAAGCAGCTCTCATAATTCGTGACTTGAATGACTTCACATGCTAAGCCTCTCTTTGCCCAAAGATGCTAACAGATTTACGCCTGAATTTCAGAAAACTAAAGCATCTCAAAAAGCATCTAGCCCAGCCATGTAACCTGCTGGGGCTCAGAGCTCTGGGAGGCTCCCAGGAGCCACACAGCTCCTGGCTCCCCCCGGCTCCCTGGTCCCCTCCACTGGAATGCTGATCCCAGCACGAGGATTCCCAGCTCCCTCCCCGTGGACGGGAGCAGACAGCAGGTCACAGCGTCCCCTGGTGCCGCGGCAGCCGGCCCCGCAGCTCCGTGCAGGGGAGCACATGCCACGTTCCCTGCCAGCTTTCCGGGCACCCCGACTTTGGCAGAGGGGAGTTGTTTGATCTGGTTCACGCTGCAGCTGACAACACTAAAAACGATTTGCAAAAGAAAGCTCCCCTGAGGACAACCCTGCCGCTCGGCCCCTTCGGGCTGGTGGCGGCACAAGCTTTACCAGCACAGCGATCCCAACCAAACCCAGACATGACCACTGCCGTTTTTCACTCTTCATTATGGAAGATGCAGCAGGATGTTTTTAGCCCGTAAGCCGAGGAGAGCCCCTGGGGGCCGGGGCCGTGGCGAGCACCCGCGTGCCCAGCAGGAGCAGAGCGGCTGCCAACAGGCTGGTGCACGGCCGCCCCGCGCACAGGAGCTACCCCGTCCGCGGCCCCGCAGCAACGTCCCACCCAAGACTACGGTGGGGTTCAAGAGGAGAAGAAATACTGAATACAAAAAGGACATGATTTATATAAATACTTCAGAAGGCTGAAGTTAGAGGCAACAGGTGAGGGGCTGGTGCAATAGAAAAGCAGTAATATATTTGCCTATACATGCTGTATTAAAACAGCAAACGTGAGTGTTTCCGTGACTCCGCTTATTCTGAAATACTGCTAGATTGGGTCACACAAACTGTCACTTTTGTCTGAAACTCCCTGGGTGAGCTGGGATTAAATGTACTTGTTAAGACTAAAGACTAGCTTTGATCTGGCACTGAAGGAAGTGTCTTATCAGCATTCACGTTATCTGATGAAGTATACCTAGCACTCTCCATCCTGCTAAGGAACAGAGAGAACACGCTAACCACCTATACGTGGGGGGGGGAAAAAAAAAAAAAAAAAAAGGATATTTCACTAAATCTTTCTGCTTCCACTGACCCCACTGTCTTCCTCCTATCTGCTTCCTATACTTCAAATGTCAGATTCCGTCAAGAATTTCAGGAGAGACAAATGCAAAGAAAAGCCAGCATTGCCTTTTCTACATTGAACATGTTACACTGAAGAGTTTGGCCTCTTCTGTTTTACAGACCTAAAAGTTACAAAAATCCCCATTAGGCACATTTATACCAAAGCAGTTAAACTGTTGTAACACTGTGGTTCAAAAAAAGTGAAATCTGCAGCAGTGATGTGTAAAATTGTATAATAGTATAAGCTAATCCAGTCTAGAGCTGTTTCCACAGTGAGTTAGCAAACAGTGTCATGCAAACTGAACGAACCGTAGGGATGGACCAAGCCACAGCTGGTGGCCTGGCACACCTGCAGGTGTTGGTGCCATCACAGCCGGGCATGCAGAGCACACAGCATTCCTCAAGGCAAACTGGCCTTTAGGGAGACTCAGCCTCCCACAGGCAGACTTACTGCGCCAAACTAGCTAGTTTAACACTAACATTTGCATCTTTTTACTGTACTGATAACATTTCTGTGACTAGCATGGATTCATCTCTTGCATTTTAAAGATATAAAGGTTACGATACCCAGGAAGATAATCAATATTCAATTGAAAAAAGAATTATGTTTTGTCACATTGTAAGCAGGATGTTAAAGATAAAAAAAAAAAAATAGTGACTGCCACTCTACAAGGCATTGCAGAGTCAGGTATATTCACTGTTTGCCATGCTGTCATGTACCTCAGCGCATCAAATCCTTACCAGCAGGACTTCTATAAGGCACACAGAATTGGCCACTTGTACACTGGACTTGCAGCAAATCCTGGGCACACACAAAAACACATATGGATGCTGCAGGAACTGTAGGCATTTTCTGTTTACAATAAAAACAACTGTTCAGGACAAAAAGCAGCACTAGTTACTGACTGTATAGAAAATCTGCATTCATGAGTGAGCATGAATCAGTCCAAAAGCTGAGTCAGATGAATCCCGTGCTTTTCCCAGCTGCAGACTGTTCAGTAATTACATATCCCTTTTCCTTACCATTTAATGTGAAAAAGAGTTTTGAGATAGATATTACATGCGGGCTTATGTTAACGAGAGTGGAAGCAACATTTAGCAAATTCTGTTCTTATTCTAAGAGTAAAATACACTATGCAAATGAAATAGAGAGTGGTATAAAATGCTTTAGAAAATATTTTGATTCCCAGCTATTTTTTTTTCTCCAAAATATTTTCATGAAATCTGGAAAGATTCCACAGATCACTAACTTACTAACTGAATTACTTTTTTTCCAAGTTTTTGGCATTCTTTGCAACAGGCACGGAGAAGTTTTCTCCCTTTGAAAAATGCACACAAGACACAAAGATTGTGCTCAACAGGTTTACTCAGACCAGACTCTTAAATGCTCCAGAAAAAGGCACAGATTAAAAGAGACTCTGATGACTCTCTTGAACACAGCAAATGGGGTGTTCTTTATAAGAAAAAAAAAAATACTGCTATGAATTGTATGGGCTGAAAAATTCAAATATTTCTCCCTGGTCCTAATTATCAGCCTTCATTAAAATGGAATTAAATTAAATTGTATAAACATATGAAATAAAGTCTCAGTATTAGGCAGTTTTTCTTTTGTTTCCTCTATGTACAAACCTTAGTATACAATTTTTACTTTTCATTATACATTTACTACATACTCTTTTCCAAACCAAGTCAGAGCAACTGCAAAGTATGTTTCAAAAAAACCACACTGCAGCCAGAAGGAACCCCCCTGCTTTCCTTGCCAGCAGTGCCACGCAGAATTTAGGAAGAGATGATTGTTTATGTGGGAGATCCACTCAAATATAATCATCTTCTACTGGTTCACCATTAACATCACAGTAATGGATGAAGATTGCCACAACACGCTGGAATACACCCTTTTTCATTTGGCGCAGTTCAGAGATCTCTTCTCCTATTGTCTCCATACAGATGTCTGCAGAGAGCTGTCCCTTCCTCCGGGGAGCATAAATAGTAGCTGTGGAAGGCACAAGAAAATAAAAGTTACAATCTTTCCCAGAATACAGCTCACAAATTAATATGTTTTGCAGGAACGGAGCTGGTCTGTGAAAACAAAGCAAATAAATAACATGAAAGCATGTCAGGTAAGCCAGCTAAATAAAGTATCCATTTTTTTCTAATTCAGCCTGTGCACTATACTATAATTCTGAGTCAATGTTAAAAAAGCCATAGAAGTACAAAGCCAAGAGAGCTTCTTCCTCATCTTGAGCTTCATCCCCTCAAACTGGAGCTAGGTAAGCGTACTGCAAGCACACTATCAAAAGCCTTTCCAATTTAACAAACACCTTGATGAAAAATCTTCCTAGTGAAGTACTGAAATATATATATCCCTGCTACCAATGAAGCTAACCACCTCCCACATGAGCCTTAGCAAGTGCCTACTACAGTACTTTCAAGAAAGGCTGCTTAATAGACCCTGAAGTCTACCTCTAGCTTCTGTTCTAACACACTACTATCCTCTTTTCTTCCAAGGTTCAGTGAACTTCTCTCCCCCCTCTTCAGCTTGCTTTAATAACACCTCTAAAAGCAAAAACAGAGGCAGTACTCAAATCCAGTACTTGTCAGAAATGCCAATAAACTCCAAAAGACACAAATTGCTGGGAATACACAGGGGTTTACTGAATGTCAGAATATGTACATCACAACGTTAGTTTTATATGTGTTAGATATACTCCTTACAGCTAAAACAGCCAACTTCATCTTCCTGTCTACACTATGAAACACCACTGGCACAGGATTGTTTTTTTTCTTAAGATTACTCATGTGCTAATACTCTCAACTACAAGTTGGTAAGAAGAATTCTTGTGACTACGACTCAAAGCCACCACAATTTCAGGCTAAGCACCTAAGTGGCTCTCTAATTTTGCCAGTATTAAGCCTCTCCAGATGGTCACTTCAGTACTACACTTGTCCCTTGTTGTCCAGCTCCCAACACGATTATAAAGAGTGATTTACAAACATAGCAAAAGAACTAGAAAATTGAAGAGTAAAGGAACATATTGTCAGCTTGGAAACAAGCAAGAAGTAGAATTTCTTTGAAGATGTCAAAGAGTACTCACTTCTCTCATCATCCTCGAAATCATATCTGGCATAGCTATTTGGCTCTGCTGTTCTAAGTGACCTCAACCACGGGAAGTCAGTAATCATGGAGTAAGGGGCTCCATCCACAATGCCTGAAAGACAGACAGAAGGAGGATACAAGGATGACAACGTCAATTTATGAAGCATCAGCACTCTCACTGTTATCATGCAGGCCTTCACTTTAATGCAGAAAGTACTTTCTCACTTCGGTTCCCCCATTTACACCAAAGGTCTTCCACTTCCCTCACAATTATTATATTTCTTGCAATTCAATGAAATCACAGTAATTTATCTTAGCAGGAGACAGATCAGCCTTCAAATTGTTACAAATGCTCACCTTCTAGAGTGTAAATATCTCTTCCCCAAGGGTACTTAGTATATTTCTTCAGGTCTTCATCAGTTCGTGTAGCTTCAGGGAAGAACTCATATTTAATAAGCTCTCTAGAGGCAAGAAGGAAGACATTACAGCAGATAAGAAATGTGAGGGGTGGAGAGAAAAGAAACAAGTAGGAAATTCTACTATATAACTTTTCTCTTAATGAGACTCAATCCACAGAAATGCTCCAAGACCCTCATGCCACCTCAGTCTGCAATCCCTTGCTCTCAAGAATAACCTCAGAGAATAGCTAAGGTTAGGCAAGAAACCAATTAAGCAATCTCTATGCATAGCCTTCTGTCTCAAAGAACAGTCCACAACAGCTGCAAGTAAGCAAAACATTTTTCTTTTCTTTTTTTTTTTTTTTTCTTCTTAAATGCTTTAATCATTTCAATTAAACAGTGTTTCTGTTTTCATGATTTTTAAGTCGTTGGTAAGAGCCACTGTATACAGCTTACTGCTCCAGCAAATTTTTGCTCTCCGCTAAGGAGCTGAAATTGATTACCCATCTTTCCTCAAAACTAGCATTATTTCTTGGAGCCAGTCTCTCTCTATTATCAATAGGTAAAACTTGTTTTCTCATTTGAAGACTTTCCTCAACCACCCTGATTACTTCAGCACTGACTTGTTACTGTAGTACAGAACACAGCTGTAAAATGAAATTCTGAAATACTGAAATTCTACCACCCAAGCCCACCACTAATAATTCAGTAGCACAGCCAACAATCCAAGCTTCTTATCTGGCTAACAAAAGACACCAAGTCTACAGCTACTAACTGCAGCATCTGAACAGGAATCAGGACCTTTTCTGTACAGCTGCTGAAAGACAGGTACTCACTGGTTAATATTTGCTATTGTGTCCATCCAACTCCGAATGCGCACCTTGTTGCGGACATTAGGCGGGTTACTGAATTCGTGAATTATACAAATGTGGTATGGATAAGGGCCACTAAATATCTTTTGCTCTAAAGTCAGTGTGTCAACCTGTGAAAGAAAGCAGACAAAGATTTGTAACCAACAGAAAGGGATGGAATTTTAAATTTAAGAACAGATATTCAGCAAAACTCACAGATTCAGGGACAAAGCGTCACAAGAAAGCAAGTTTTAACAGCATAATCAAATACACAACTGAGCACAGCTGAACCTTCCTAGAACAGCTTTGCAAATGAATCCTAATGTGGACAGTAGAATTTACAATTTTTCTGATGTGTTTTGCAATTCTGCAACAAATAACAAAAATTTACAAAATTACACTACACTCTCAACTACATTCATTCTCCCAGAAATTGTCTCTTTTTTTAATACTTTTGGCACTACACTCCTGAAGCTAAAGCAATAGATCTAGTTTTAAAGATAAGACAGCTTTTATATTTGGAGAGGCAAACTAAGTCATAGAAAGCTTTACTTTGCAGGACAGAAGCAGCGTTACAGAATAATGCAGAACACTGGTCAGACTGACAAAGTCAAGAAAGCATTCTGCATCTTTCACCAAGTTTTCTTATTACTTGTTGAATGACCTCAACAAGTGACTCAATGCTCACTTCTGCTACGTGTAATCTGGGGGTGGAAAGGGTGGTTCCCAGAGCCACAACTGCCTTGCAACACTGGCTTACATTAATCTAAAGAGGACACAGCTTTCAGTAGTAGTATCCAAAACATTGTCATCATTAAGTCATAAACTTAGGGTGCAAAGGGTTCAAAGGTTTCACATACCTATTCCTATGTTTATGATTATACACAAATATAAACTGCATTGGCATCATCTAAGTTCTTACAGTTATCTATAGTTCTTTAACTAGAATTAATTTAATACAACATGGATTTTTACAATATCTTCTCATTCAATTAATATTGAAGATCATAACATTAAGTCTTAAAATTCATTAACATTCAAGCCCCAGATTCTGCAGTAAAAGCCTTCATGAGATACGGTTTCAATAAACAAGTTTCCCTGAGTTGTGTTACCATAACATTTACATTTTCTCTACGATGCCAAAAGAAGTAAAAGAATCTTGGCAATCTTTCAGATGTGTTCGTGATGAAGAGAGAGCTGACTGTTTACCTGCTGCATTGGTCGAAGATAAATGATCCGATTCCTTTCTGGTGGCATTCTGAGAATCTGATCCAGAACTTGATCCATGTTTAACTTCTTGCACTGGGCATAGTCAAACCGATTGACGACCGGTGCATTTTCTACCTTTAAGTGCTTCAGTACACGGCATCTTGTAGCTATAAATCAGCAAACAAAATCATTAAAGCACAGAGAAATATAACAGAGAAATAATACCAGAAAGACCTGAGGAGTCTCCTTTCAGAGATTTTCAAATCAGACTCAGATAGAAAGCAAATCAGTAATGCAAGCAAAAGACAAATAATGAGTTGCATCATTAGTTGGCAATTTAAATATATTTTAAAAAAATAGAGTAAATGTTCATTTTTTCCACATTCTGATCAAAGATCTTGTCTGTGAAAGCATAGAAGAAATTCTTTTAAGAAACCATTAAATTTAATCTGACTAACAGTGTGATTTTTCCTTTCCTTCCTTTTACAAAATCCCTTGAAATACTTAATGAACTTCCACGATTAAAAACCACCGGCTTAAAAAATCAGATCATACACATAGTTCACAAAGTATTGTGAAGCTCTGTGATAGGAAACAAGCATATTCCCTTTCTAGTAATCCATCATCAAAATTGAGTTAAAATTAAATATATGTTCCAGTAAGTACACTGGAATATAAAAAGGAATACTTTCAGCATTCTCTGCTAAGTCATAATATCTTAAATCAGAAGAGGATGTGCTACTAAGTATAAATATTGCAGGAAATAACGACCCAATGCTTCAAAATAGAATTAGTCTTACGCCTCGAAACGGGAATCTAAGGCAGCTAAAATGCCATAATTTAAAATAGATTTTTATCTTGTCAAGAAGATGATGATATTCTGTCAGTTAAATAATCTATGGAGACAAGAAGAAATAAGAAAAAAAACATGGAACTCAAACTCATTTCATCAACTTCCAATTATTTTATTACGGTCTTTCAATAACCATCTCTATCTTCATAATTGCCATATAATTTTATCTGTTTATTTTTCAGATATTAATCTTTATTAAATCAGTTACAGCTTATAAGACTCTGAAACTGAGAAACACTAATACTTGGTGTTCTAAGCATCAGTCTGATGAATACAAAATAAGCAGCAGACTGGCTTTTATTCTGTTAGAGACTTTTAATGATCCTAGTTGGAGAGAAGGTACCCAATATTTAAAGAAATAGAACGCCTTGAGGTTCTGCATGTCCTGATGACATTAACTACATACCATGTATGAACATCATTTTTGGGCAATCTTTCAGTACCAAGTCTGTTATTCCACAGTTGGTCAAGGTGATTCCAACAAGGTTTTTGGATTTTAAAGTCAGTACCTAGTGTTAAAAAAAGACACACATCTATGAGAGGGTAGAGCAAAGGAAAAAGCTTGATTTAAAGAGACACTGCCAACAATGAAAGCAGCTGCTGTTAGAAACATTAGAAGGATATTAATAGGATGCTTATCTACATACTACAACAAGACATTTGGTGGCAGTGAGAGAAAAAGGCTCTCTGCTCTGACCAGCAGCATCACAAAATATGAAAGAACAACTTAACAAGAAAAAAAAAGTCGTATCACAAGGCAGGATTTTAATCAAAAAGCAGATCTTAAGTACAACTTTTCAGAAACTCTCAGAACTCTCAGAAATTCTACATTAAACTCTACCGCTTCAATTCTATTTTTCACCAGTGTGCCTCAAGAGAGAGCTGGAAATTAAATGCATAATCTATTCAAATCTCTGTCCATTATGAGCTAGAAAAGATAAAATCATCTTCGAGCTTTACAACAAGAGAGGCATAAGCAGAACAGTGTTCTTTCAAAAACAGTATGTTTTAACAAGAAAAAAGACATTTCTGTGTATATTATTTATGTTAATTATAAAATCTAACACACATCTTAATAACCAGGGGGAGAAAAATAAAATTATGGGCCTTTCCTATCCTCCTCTCACTTGACATAGGGGAGAAAAGAAATACACATAGGTTCCCTTGCAGCAGGACTCAAAAGAGAATCCCGATTTAGCCATTCTGAGTCTCACTGTGAAGGACTCTTGCTCATCTGGAATGAGAGCCTCAGATAAGCACCTCTGCTAGAGCAAAACCCACTTTGTGAATTCTCCTTCCACGACCGATCTTCACTGCTGAAGAATTAACTCAAGTTATTAACACGTACAAAGAGCTTCCACCCTCAGTTCAGCAGGTGATTTGCTATGTCATAACCACACTCATAGTTAAAGGCAGTTACATATCCTTTCAGTTACATATCCTTTTTTTAAATTAAGAACACCAGTAGTCTATGCTGTGCTTTCAAAAGGAAATGCCAAAGAATAAAAGGTTTCTTCCGCGCATCAAGAAAAGCACTGTGCAAAGGCAGGACTTGATGCATCATTGTAGCCACAAGCAACTGACAAACCTTAGTAAGCACAGTTTTAGCTTGTACTTTGCTCTTCTTGGGCCAAAGTATTGCTGCACCTGAGATAGGAATTTCCTGCATAAAGATAGGACCAAAGAAAGCAGCAGCATCAGTTATAACTCAGCTAGCTTCTACATCAAACACAAGCTTGTAGCATATCATTGCTCATGAACTCCTGCAGCTGAGAAATCTATAACAGAAGAAAAAGACCTTACTTGAACATGATCATCCTCAATAACCGGGTCGCTCGTGCTTGTGGACTTGTCAGCTGTTCTTTTCCGCTTTGTGGTTTGTCTTGGCTTTGGCTTGGCCACCTCTGGAAACAGAAAAACAGAAAATCTTTTGTTTGTTTGCATTCTAGGAAAACAGCAGAGGAATTTCCTAACTAGCACTTCTAATAAGACTAAGTATTTGTTAAATGAATCAAAATACCTGTCAGGCTTGAAAAAAAACTGTGTAGCCTTCCTAATACAAAAAGCATTTTCAGGTTCGTTGACAAAATAATTCATGTGAAGTAAAGCACAAGAATGCTGAGACTAGTAGACCAACATCACTCAGCGAGAAAGACGCAGAGTCAAGAGAGGAACAGATGCTGGATTGTGAGGTTAGACTTGGTTTGCTACAACAAACAAAACACTCTTGACAAATACAAGAACCAAAGTAGTTGGAAAGCTTTAAATAATAGAAATAATATTCTTCAAAGTCTGCTCGTCACTAAGCTTCACCTAATGTAAAAGAAGCCCAAATTAAAAAAAAAAAAAAAAAGAGGTCTCATTTGTGCATTTGTGAGCTATTTTAATAAAAGTGAAACTTCAGCTTTTACTTGTAAACAGATGGCATGTTTACAAAGATCAAGATAAAAATGCAAAATATTAGAGACAATACACTTTATTAGAAAAATCATGTCATCAATCTGAGATTCACTTAGCTATAGAATAGCTTCCTAGGTGATTTAAGTTTTATTAACACTTGGAAAATTAAGAGAAATTGGAGAGAGAATTCTGTGTTTGAATCACTCCATGTTAACAAATAAAAAAAATGATTACTTCAGTCTTTCCTACTTCCTAAACACATAGTTCTAACTAGCATATTTAATTTTTCAGTTTCATTTTACTTGCCAGATATCCTCAGCAATGAATCCTGAATATACAAAGTAAGTGTGAAATGTCTTATGAAAAAATAAGATGATTATTTTGGTAAGGAAGTATACTAAGAAGAAACAGAAGGTGTCAGCAAGCTCCCCTCTCACATCTATTTTTCCTTGTCAGTTCCTTCATTACAGTCAGAGGTTTTTGTTTGTTTTGTTGTTCTTATCTTGGTTTATATGATGTGAAATGCACTCTAATAAAAAGACAATTTTCAACAAGCTTGATGATCATGCCTTATCATAGAATCATAGAATGCTTAAGGTTGGAAGGGACCTCTAGAGGTCACCTAGTCCAACCCCCCTGCACATGCAGGGTCACCTAGAGCACGTGGCACAGGACTGCGTCCAAGCGGGTTTGAAGATCTCCAGAGAAGGAGACTCCACAACCTCTCTGGGCAGCCTGTTCCAGTGCTCTGTCACTCTCACTGTCAAGAAATTTTTCCTCAAGTTCCTGTGGAACTTTTGGTGCTTCAGTTTGTGACCATTACCTCTAGTTCTGTCGCGGGCCACCAGTGAAAAGAGGCCAGCACCATCCTCCTCACTGCCTCCCTTGAGGTACTTCTAGACACTGCTCAGGTCCCCTCTCAGCCTTCTCTTCTCCAGGCTGAACAGGCCCAGCTCCCTCAGCCTCTCCTCATAGGGCAGATGTTCCAGGCCCCTGATCATCCTTGTGGCCCTGTGCTGGACTCTCTCCAGCAGCTCCACATCCCTCTTGTCCTGTGGAGCCCAGAACTGGACACAATACTCCAGATGCGGCCTCACCAGGGCTGAGTAGAGGGGCAGGATCACCTCCCTTGACCTGCTGGAGACACCCTTGTTAACACATCCCAGGATCCCATTGGCCTTCTTGGCCATGAGGGCACACTGCTGCCTCATGTCAACTTGTCGTCCACCATGACACCCAGGTCCCTCTCTGCAGAGCTGCTCTCCAGAAGGTCGGTCCCCAGCCTGTATTGGTGTCTGGGGTTATTCCTCCCCAGGTGCAGAACCTTGCACTTGGCCTTGTTGAATTGCATGAGGTTTTTTTACTGCCCAGTCTGTCCAGGTCTCTCTGGATGGCAGTGCAGCCCTCTGGGGTATCAGCTACTCCTCCCAGTTAGGTACAATCAGCAAACTTGCTGAGGGAGCACTCTGTGCCTTCATCCAGGTCATTGATGAATAAATTGAACAGGACTGGACCAAGGACTGACCCCTGGGGGACCCCGCTAGCTACAGGCCTCCAACTAGACTCTGCACTGCTGATCACCACCCTCTGAACTCTGCCATCCAGCCAGTTCCTAATCCACCTCACTGTCCACTCATCTATCCCACACCGAGGAGCTTGCCCAGGAGGATGTTGTGAGGAACCATGTCAAAAGCCTTGGTGAAGTCGAGATAGACGAAATCCACCGCTCTCCCCTCATCTATCCAGCTGGTCATTCCATCATAGAAGGCTATCAGGTTAGTCGAGCAAGATTTCCCCTTGGTGAATCCATGCTGACAACCCTTGAGCACCTTCTTGTCCTCCATGTGCCTGGAGACAACGGACAGTATGAGCCGTTCCATCACTTTTCCAGGGACGGAGGTGAGGCTCACTGGCCTGTAGTTGCCTGGGTCCTCCTTCTCGCCTTTTTTGAAGACTGAAGTCCTCCAGCACCTCCCCCATTCTCCAGGATCTTTCAAAGATGATGGAGAGCGGCTTAGCTATGACCTCTGCCAGCTCCCGCAGAACTCTGGGGTGCATCCCATCAGGGCCCACGGATTTATAGGTATCGAGTTTCCTTAGGTGCTCTCTGACCCAATCTTCCCCTACCCAGGGCAAGTCTTCCTCTCTCCAGGGTGAGAGAGGTGCTTTACGTACATGGAAGTAGAATCTAAGATGCAGGCGTACACTCTTCCACCCATTGTACAGCTCATTATGACTTTCTTTACTTGCTCACAAAGTATCAGTTATTAATTCCCGGCCTCTCGCTGAGATCTTACATATCTGCTCTCTTCTTCCTTTTTGGAAGGAAGGATTTTAATGGGGGAGAGAATCTTATATTTGAATGACAGCCTTCACAAACACTCAAAAAGTCACAACTGGTCTTCAAATGAGCAAACCTAACACCATTTAGTATGGTAAGGGTCACATGCACAACATATTTGCAAAGAAAAAAGTCATTGGCATTCTTTTTTACAAAGAGATTCATTAATTTACTTAGCCATGTCAGTGAAATCTCCTCCACTGATATACTTACCCTTTAATAATTAATCCATAACATGAATGCTTAATTTTATTAACTGTGTGGTTTCATGCCAGCACAGTATTTACCCAGAAATGAACATACGGTCATGGTTCATACCTGACTCTGACACCAGAGGGACATGGGACAGCTTGCTTCTAGCTCTCGTGAGCGGCCGGCGTGGATACTCTTCTTTATGCTCCACCTCATAGTTCCTGGTCTGTGAGCCAGTGCTCTCCTCCTCAGGGGCAGGCCCACAAGCACTCCCACTAGTCCTCTCATCACTCGCCTCAACTGAAGACTCACAGTTTGGCAGAGTCCTAAGTGCAAAATCTGACTTAGTGCTGTTTGGTCCACTTCTGCAGGCTCCACTTGTGGATGGACACTCCCCATCACAACACCCACTAGTCCTCCGCGGCGTGTCCTGAGGCTTATAGCAGGAACACCTGGAACAAACAGAGCTCTCCTCAGCCTCTCTCTCAGCGGAGCCTTCGCTCTTACAAGGGGAGCAGACGCACTGCCTGGATTCATCTGCAGTCGCTGGACTGGCGCCAGCACAGTGGCTATTAGCAGTCTGTGCACAGTCAGGGCTAGGAGAAGCAGCACTGCAGGAGGTGGATGTTCCAGTTGATCCTGTAGCATTAGTGCAAGCTGGGTAAGAATCTTTGCTTTTGCTCCGGTCAGGTATGTCACTTGCTGCTTTCATGTCTGCTTTAATCTGCTCGCTCGTTACTTGACAGCCTTTCTCACAGCTGCTTTCCTCGGTGTGGAACTGCTTTGTCTGGACCACTTGGCTGGCACTGCACCTCTTCCGCAGGGGCGTCTTGCCTTTGCCACTCACTGTTAACGAAAGTTAAGCATGAGAGAACAAGGGAAGAAACCTAGCATACTGTTTAAATAAATGCTGAGTGCTACTCTGCTAGTTGCTACTTAAAATAAAAGGCAGCCTAGAGGCTAGAGACAAATCCTGTGGGGACCATTTTGGCATCACAACTCTCTGATGCTGCATAAACGGAAGATAATTCCATCAACTACTCAATTTCTACAATGCCCTGAAGCTAATTTTGTAGTGATATGCCACTGCGTCTGCTAGTAAGTGAGGTACATATTCACTAGAGAGGCTAATTCTTTCATACAGCAGCTCACTTGTTAAAAAGGTCAAAGAACAAAAATATGAAAAATAAAAAATAAAAAACACTGTATGTAGACTTTCATTTTGTTAAACATAAGGAATCTGAAGAATTAAGTAATAATGTAGATGTGGCTGAACTTTGTTTTTATTAGCAACCTTAGTTTCAGTTCTGGGTATGAAAATGGTGTGAATAGCTAGTATTAGTCTCACCTTACAGTTGAATTTAAAAAAGCATAGCAAATAGTGCCCAAATAAAGATCAGAACTTAAATGTCTACTCCATCTTAACAGTCTCATTCAGTTAAACTAAGCATTAACCAGTTAGTCTAAAACACATTAGGAGCACTACAAAAGTTTCCCAACTTAGCCTTTAGCTACTACAGGTTATTTCAACCTCAAACAAGAACTGACCTTTATAGGACAGCACTCTACAAGTTTCCGAGTTGAAACCACCAGTCTTGAAGTGTACCAAAATGACAGGGGGGATGATGTACAGGGAATACATTATTTATAAGCAGCAATCTAATGGTTTCATTACAGCTTTGATTTGCCCTGGCTTTGCAGAAATAAAACTAGTATTAGGCCATTAAGTTTCCCAGTCCTTGACAAAATAGGAAATTTTATGCTAATGGCTTAGCTAAACATTCATTAAGTCTTAATAAATATGTACTTCATCTGTCAATTGCATATAATTTATAATTCCACCTTGACTTCTTCCTTACTTGCATACATCACTTAGAATTTAAACTGCAAGAAATAGTAAGCTGTGTTGTTGGAAAAGCAGTACTTCCTATGGCATCAGACACAGGAGCCAGAGTTGGTTTCATGGATGTGCAGCTTATAGCTATAAATCCTACAAGAGACAGACGGCCCTTCCCTATATCCTACAATAGACGGGAAGCCTCGTCCTATTTCTATATTCACCATACTACCATGATGCCCCAAGCACCCAGCTCTGAAGGACGTCACTGAACAAGCGCTGCTCAATGGTGAAGAACAGAGTACTGGACATCACCCTGAACTCCGACTTCCAAAGTTCCCATAAAGACAAAATCCCCTTAAAGTATCCCCATGGGGGACCACTTGCAAATCTAGAGCAGCTACAAGTTTCTGCAGACACAGTAGTGGAGTGCTACCATTTTTGATTTGCTTCCCCACAGTGACTACATGATCAGAGTGCTTAGAGAGATGTGCTTCTACATCTCCATGCTAGCACTGTAATAGGAAGGAGGAGCAAACAAATAAGCATGAATTACACAAAGCTGGAAAACTGCATTCAGTTTTTTAGCTGGAAAACTGAAGCTTAAGAATAAATTCTGCCTAGCAGCAACCAGCCCTTACCCAACTCTTTCACACCTGAAGGCTCTCTAGTTTCCACTGGATCTCTGGCTTTCTCTTCTCCATCTGAGTAATTCTGTGCAATGCTGTTAGTGATGCAGGTTCTCGATGTCCCCATGTTTTCTTCCTCATCCTCACTGTCTGAATCATGGACAGTAATAGGTGCTGCTTTCACAACAGGCTGAATGCCACTTGGTCCTGAAAACAGCAGAAAAGTGCTAAAAGTTCGTATTAAGAGTTACACAGGTGTTAGAGCACTGAAGAACTAGGAACTTCTAGGAAAAGTGACAAGAAGAGATGAATTCGGCTGAGCTTGGCCACCCTTTTAATTTAGCCTTCTTTCTGGAGAAGAGTCATTGAACCCCAAAACATAGCACTCTAGCTAGCAGGGGGAATAGTGTGTCAACTATAAGACAAAACGTAGGCTTTCCATAATGTTTCTATTTCAGAATATTTTAAATTCTTCCACAACAGTAAAAGTAATTGCAACCAGTCCTTGAAACCTCCAGGAAAGAGACAGGAATGTTGAGCAGGACAACTGCAATTATCCTTCACCCACAGTAGTGGGTAAGATCCTCTCTGAACAAGTAGTAGGAGTAGACAAGAAAGGGCCCAGAAAATTCATCAGCCCTTCCCCTAATGGCATGTGGACACTTTATTAGTTACTGCTCTTATCTAAAACCAAAAGCATGACCCAGTCACAATGACTTACCTGATCACAAAAAACAGTACAAGAAACCAACCTGCTCAGGAACTATCTTGAGAAAGTGAACGTATCTGGGACACTGTGTGCCACTCAGTATTACTGCCATTTATCTACTAGGCAAGCATGTTGGCCAGCAAATGGCAGATACAAAAGCAATCAAGACTGCTTAATGGATGTCACCAACACAAGTTAAATGAACATCAGAGCAAGCTGTTCTGGCTAGAATGCAACTAGAAAGATATTCCAAGAGTTGCAGTGAAAGTGAAGCCACTAACAGCAGCATCAGAACAAAACAGGCTTATTCAGGTATTTTGAGGCTCCTGTTCTACTCAACACAAAAATAAGCTTTTAAAACCAACATCTCGTGCTCCATATGCAGAAGCAAATGGAAAACTTTAAAAGCAGATTTAAAATACAATAAAATTTGTTTGCAGCATTGTGCTGTGCTAGCAACATTTCAAATGCACCAGACATCCACGTTCAAAAAAAAATTCAAAAATCACATTTACACCTCTCAAAAAAGGAATTCTGAAAAGTAACTTCCTTCTAAAACTGAAATTACCTGCTTGCTCTTCATCGACCTCCATAGGAACAACAGCCTGGCTTTGAGCAGGGACCTCATTCTGGCTTTGCACAACAGCCACTCCTTCTTCTTGTGCCACCTCCTCCATTTCATTCAATGCTGAAAAGATTGAGATAATATCGACAGGAGGAAATGAAAGGAACAGAACCCATAGGCCTATCAGATGAATTCAACTGGTATCCACTAAGGCAACAAAGAGATACCAAGAAATAAGTAACAGCTGCCTTGTGAGTCTCAAAAGATGCACAGAGCTTCTCATGAATTTCTTCTACCTCTTCTCCTTAGCAAAGGCCCCAGCCTAAATTCTGAGTTTACTTTTCCACAGTTTTTGCTCCTCAAAAGTCATGCACTACTGCAGTAAGCAGTACCTCAAAGATTTCTATATTTATTCCTTCATATGACTTCCCTGGTAAAGCTTAAAAATATACCTGTAATATAAAAATATACCTGTGATGCACTCCCAAACCCCAGAGTGGCCTAGAAAACCACTTTCATAGATAAGTATCATGCCGATACTTTAAGCTGGTAACATCTGTACTACAGTAAGTTACTCTGCAATATGCCTGTATTAGCTATAAGACAAAATACAAAGATGCTTTTATCATCTGCAGAGATATCAGAGGCATGCAGACAGCCTTCAGAAAAGCTTTAAATTACATACCAAGAGCTGTAAGAGTAATAATTTTAATGCATACTCATATCTTATGTAGGCTCTTATGTAAATAGCAATGCTAAGCACTCCCTGCAAAAGTTCAGAGATTAGTGGTTACCCTCGGCTGCAATTTGCTGTTCTTCAGCCTGCCCATCTTGCCGCAACTCATTCTCCTCATTCTGGTCATTCGGGTGGTGGTGATTGTTGTGGTGGATGTTGGGATTATTGTTATTCTGGTGGTTATTGTTGTTGTCGTTGTCATTGTTAGAGTTCTGGTTACTGACCAAGGCAGATGAGACGCCAATCCCTGTGCCTGCACTTAGGCCAACACGAGCACAACCCTGAAACAAAGAACAGCTATATTGATTGGGAACACTGGTACTTACCTACACAACACATCCTAATGCCAACAAAAGACACACTGTGTCAGTATTATCTAGGATAGCAGAACAACATGCACACGTTGGACAAAGGACCTAATTCTAGTATTTGCTTACGCTACACATTGTGGAGGTTGGTCCAAGTTTGGCCACCAAAAAAAAAAAAAAATAGCATCTACTAAAGAAAGAAGGGAAATTATGTGCTATGTGATCGTTATAGTTCAACACAGATAGGAAGTTATAATTCTCAAGTCTTCCCAAAACACAGGGACCTCAAGATAGGCCACTGTGAGAGGGAAAAAAAAACATTTTTCTATGCAATCAGTACTCATTGCAACTGTTAGGAAGACTTACATGTTACAACACAGGGAGACAAGAGTGAAGAAATAAAATCTCCAAGCTTTGAAAGCACTCAACTACAGGAACAATAATTCCCCCCCTTTTTTTTTTCTCCCCTCTCTCTCAATAATTATGCAGCTGGTGAAAGTCCTTAGCATTGTGAACAGGTCCCTAGACATGAGAAAGTAATCATATAAAAAGCATCAGTAAAATCAAACTGCATCAGAGAATGACAGAAACAGAGTCCGATCGACCTTATTTTCTCATTGTACGTTAATTCACCACCATGCCTCCTATTCACAAAAGAAATTGCAATGCTCTTTCTCATACAGTATATTGATAGCATATGCAAACCCAAGTCATTCACTTAACAATCATAATTTTAAAAGCATATGTAAACAACGGAAGTTTGAAAGTTTTAGATGAGCTGGTAACATTAAAATGCAAAAGCATATATTGAAGGGCTCACCTTAGGGGGTTCACGGAACATCTGGTCAAGAGAAATAAATTCTAAGCTTGGCAATAACTCAATGAATTGACTGAAAGAATCCAGTTTTATGGCATGGCATCGCACCAGGGTGAGGTCAACCAGTCGAGTCCATCTTGAATGATCTGCAGAAGAGGAAAAGATGCATTTCTTGGAAAACTTCTACCTCACTTCTTCTCCATTATAACCTTTCCAGATTTGAGACTGGGAATCTTTCGTATCTACACTGACAGTTATCAGCATCATTATGGTTCCAAACCCCACCTCATCTCTCTCAGCTTCTACGAAATAGAATAAGCAATAGCAGAGAGGAAGAAAACAAACAAAAACACTACTATGTTTTTATCCCCCATTATATCCCACCAATTTTTAGGTTTTAATAAAGGAAGCAAGTGAATTCTGTAACTGACTAAATTTGTTATACCGTGTTAACCTGCATATAGTTCCTATGAATAATGTCACATGTCATTCTATCATATTATTCTATGGTTACACAAAATGAGTTTGCATTTCCAGGTTTATTTTATAATATATATATTATATATATATTATATATATATATACACACACACACACCCCCAAGTGAACCCTATTCCCTTTTCACCGATCTCTAGTACTTTTATCATTTCTCCAAACAGAAAAACAAAAATCAAAAAGCCACACACAGTTTACAATCTCCTTACCAGACCTACAAGGATCAGAATTCAAGCAGTATTAATTACTTGAAATACGCGTATCAGAAGTGGGATAAACTTTGTGATGTTTTGCTACACTAAGGACTTCTTCCTCACAAATCAATGCAACTAAACATTTACATATGGAACTCCATACACGAAACATGCATGCAGCCAATAAATCTTGCAGACTTGTGCAAGTACATTTCACCACCTCAAGCTTTCCTTTTAACCTCACTATTATGCTTTTTCAATGGGCAGTTTTAAACGAAAAGGTTGGATTCCATGCTTCATGTGCTTTTCAAACTACCTCTCTAAAATTTTAAAAGTGTACCATACCTGTGATCCAATTATTTGGGTTGTGTAGATGTGGGCAGTTGTAAATTACCAGATACTTGATGCAAGAAAACACTTCATTTACAGCTTTCATACCAATGTCTGTAATAATTCCTGGATTTTCAACCACATCAGCCAAGCCATACTTCACTAAGTCCCCATTTGTCATTTTACCTATGGAAAAGAGAACAGCAAATACAGCAATACATTTTAGCAATGTGCTTTTTACAGCATGGTTTTCCAATTCCATATTTAGTCCAGTTTGGACTAAACAGATCATATAATTTCTTCATCTCAGTAAAGCTGAGACTTTGCCACATTCAGTGAGATTCAGAATGTGAAGGTGAAAAAATATATATACACATAAACAAATATATGGCTGTATAAGATCCAGAACCTCAATAGCTGCATATTTATATTATTTTAATGGTTCTTAGAAAATTATTAAAAACAAATTTATTTTAATCTAGTATTTGCCAAACAATTTAAGGATTTTAAAAAAATGTCATACACTGTAGTAAAAACTCATCAACATATCCTAGATGAAGAGTTTCAAATTGTGGGAATTCCAGTTCTGCCATCTTCAGAGCAGAAAAAACACCATCTTTGGTTAAGGAAGGCTGGATCCGCACTTCATGCAACCTGAAATCAATCAAATATGGTTCATATTAAAAGGTGCTCCAAATCACAATTGCTATAGAGGCCACTCAACAAGAGGCTCTCTGGTAGCAGAATGAAAATAATATTTAATAATAGCAGCAATAACAGGTTACTTGCATCTCCATAGCTCTACCTGATAGCTACGGAGCAGTATCAGTCACTGAGCTTACTACAACGCTAATAGCAATGAACTCTTTTCAGAAAAGACAGAATACCGAGAACAAGGTTTATGACAAAGTGAGTCAGCAGGAGACAGACTCTAATTATTTTTCTAGCCACAGAATATTCTTGTCATATAAAATTTACAAATTCTTTGCTCTTTAAACTTTTAAAGGTTGTTCAGCTTCATAATGCTCTGAAACTTCATTACAAAGATGATTATTTTGACAAAGAGAAAAGGAAAATTTGAGGGGCCATACCTTCGTGCAGCAGTTATGATGAGGTAGCCAAGATCCACTTCAAGGGCGTTCTTGCAAGCTCCCAGAACTATAGTGTGCAAATTTCTAAAACCACCTGACAAACAAAAGCCATTCTTTTACTTTAGTCACAGATCATGACCTTAAACTTTTAAACTTAAGAAAACACCTTTTTCTATAAGCACACTGATATAAAATATATTTACATCCAGCTTTCTCAAAATCTGCCAGCTACACTCACCAATAAATGCAATTAAAAAGGTTAACTTATTAGTCAAAAGATAATTCCAGGTAAAACATTAAAACGATACGCAGTGCAGAGCTACACCACAGATTATTGCAACCAGGTATCTTTGCAACCAAGAAAGGGCATATCACAGAAAGAAAACCTAAGCCTCGTGCGCCTCAAGTAATTTTTTTTTCCTTCTGTTCAAGTGCAGGATTGTACCTGATCTCCAGCTATCTTCTACCACATGCTGGATAAGTCCTCCAAGAAAAGGTACACGAACGAGTTCTAAATGCTCCAAATTTCGGGCAGAAGCCAAGCCCGTCACTAAGGGGACATACTTCAAAGAATTTGTAGGTCCTACAAGGAACAGACCAATACAAAGAAAATTGTTCACTTAATAAAACTGGTTATATGGTGCTAAGTCAAAGATACTCATATCAATCCATCTGAATCAGAAAGTGAACAGAAACATGTAGCACCGAAAACAATAGACAAGAGGAGTACATTTCCATCAAGCGTCACGAACGAAACAATGTAATCTTCTGGAATATTGCATAACAACAACAACAACAAAAAAAAAAAACCCAAATACTAAGATTTACATCTGCAGCTTTAACAGTATTAGATCTTCTACATGCCAAAACATCCCTTCTTTAAATGAAGTCCTTTCTCTTACCTGCACAATTCCTCATGACAAAGGTGCGTAAGCTGATACAAAGGAAATCTTTAAAAGGTTGTGGTTTGGTGAGTCTCACCCACTTCAAATAAAGGTGCCTCAGCATTGGGATACAAGGAATTTCAGGGACATTCACTCCTAATAACAAAATAAAAGTTCAAGTCACATACAATTTAAATATGCTTTCAAGTATAAATTCTAAGCTAGGTTACTCAAAATTCATTACCTTGGCTTTAAAAGTTGCTTTCTTTGCTACTGCAAGCATGGGAAGAATCATGACTTTTCTAAACACGAGTTCTTCACCTCAGATTGTGAATACAGTATATTAGCATTTATGCTTTGGACCTGCTATCGTATAACTAATAATTTAAAAATGCTACATGTCAAACTTGCTCCATGGAAAAGAATGACAATCTCACAAAATTTCACAGCCTTTATATTTATATTAAGGCTAGTTAATTTACTTACCTACTAAGTGCAAAGTCTGAATTTTAGCTCCTATAGGAATTTTCAGTTTATTCTCAGGAGGGATTGGAAAAGCACCGTTACGATTACGAAACTTCCCTAAAATGTGCACTTGTGGCATGTACGTCCAAATAGCTTCCACCAGCTCCAGATGAGAGGTCTCAACACCCTGGAGAAAAGCAAGCAAAGCAAATGCTCTAACAGCAGTTTAAACAACAGTATTCTTTTAATTGTGTGAGCCTGTTAGTAATGCACAACCTAACACAGTGTGTAATTTGTGCAGAAATACTTGTCTTTACAAAAGCAGAAGCATCAGTTTCAGTTCACTGCTGGATTTAAAACACCTGTGATTCCCACTGTTGTAAATTTTCAAATGAACATTGGTTTAAGTTGCTTCACATTTGCAGATGTGGTCAGAATTAACTGCTACTCTGTACAGTGAGGTCTGAATACAAAAGCCCTATGAACATACCAACAATGTGTCCCTATTTCTCCCGCACTAGGGATCATCTCAGCCGTTGAAAGATGTTCTCTCTCGAGTCTGACCACTCACCAGCAGATTTGGACAGGCCTGCAAAGCCTCTAAAACTCCAGGAATGCTGAAAGCTTCATGGCCACGGACCCTGCGTCTTTCAAGATACCTGGGATGAAGACCATAAAGTTGTTCAATGTCTGGCATCTTCCTCAGCAGCGTTAGGAAACTGGAATCAGTGAAACCTAAGATGACAATAAGACATTTGGCATTTGTGTGACAGTGGGTAGCTAGCTGTAAAGGGAAAGCCAGTATGTTGTTCTCATTGTACGGCAGTACAATTTCTACAGTGTCAGAAGATGCACTCAGTGAAGCAACAGTTTGTCTTCCATCTCCATGGAAGACTATGACCTAAATTATGACCCAAATATTCTTCTGCCTTGAATTTTGCAGGCTTGCTGTGTGTGTTGTCCAGGGCAGCTACATGGTTACAGAGTTAACTAAATCTCTCCCTTCTGAGATGAAGCACCTCTAAAAGCTGTCAGACTGCAGGCCTCTATCTTTCCTGGAATCCATTTATCAAGTCTCTGGCTTAAAAAAATGCCCAACTGGTTCAGTAATCTGCAGCTCTTCACTATTCACCACAGTTCACAACTCCCAAAGAAATGAGACAGTTTCTTAGAACAAAGGATTGCTTTATTCTAACATGACACAAGACAAGGTTTTTAAAGCACTGCTTAATATTAAGATAAATGTAAGTATAGATAAGTCTGATATCAGGTAGATGGCTAAACCTTATAAACATAACTTTGCAGAGTTTCTAATTCTTAGAATTCACTCATTTTCTCTCTCTCCCCCAACACAAACCCCAGCAGTGTATTTTAAATCCAACAGAAATCCTAATACTCACAGGGTTGACCTAGGTTGCCAAATTTATCTATTGATCTGAAGATGGCTTGAGGTGTGACATCAAAACTTATTTATTCTTACATTGTTAAGTGTTGGCAGATGAGTTGCTCTCTCATTCCATTGTATTTTTTCCTGCCTGCATGCAAACAGCCTCTTCTTGGATTAACCCTTGGATTAACTCCCTTACAATAATCAGACAAACACAGATTGTATTTACAGATTGCTACAGAGAATCCCCATTTCTGCTACAGCAATATTCAATATATACATATATATTTATATATACATACACGTATATACAGACATATAATTTTTCCAAACCACTTAAGGAAGCCACCCAAATCTCACAAAAGCCATAAGGAATTAAATATCTAACTCTTTTTACTGCATTTGGAAAATTTACCCTGCATGTGTCAGCATCAGTAGCAGTATAGTATGGCTTAACACCAGATGAATGCTGTATCTTAAGTGAGTGCATTACTCACCAGTGGGCATGTATTCCCACCAGCGGCCTGCACATAAATCCACAACTTTCACCACTCGCAGATACAGGGTGACTGCTTCCTTCAGCTTCCGGGACAGGCATTCCATGCACATGATATCCTGCAAGGGAAGGTACCTTTGGGAGAGGAAAAAACACCCCTCTGATTTATTGAAAGCAGATCCGTTTGAACTTCTTCCAAACTAAGTAACATCCCAAGAATGACTACATGAAGTCAGACATTTCTAACATCCAAAATATTAATTCAAACAGAATTTTAGGACGCAGCTCTAGTAAGATATGAATTTATAGTTATGCAGAAGCACCTAGCATTTTTGACACAGAATGCAGGATATTTGAGTTACAAAAATACAGAAATTTAAACTTGGCAGTTGCTTCAGTTCTCTAATAAATACTTCTGACTAAAACAGCCACATTTGCTACAATGGTTTCTACACAGCATAATTAAAGGTATTTTCATTTTCTAGTACATATTGTACTCAATTTACAGATTCTCTGGGGGAACAATTGTTCTTAAAAGAAAATTCAGCAGGACATTGTGTCTTGCATATAATTGGCATGGGAGAAGGATCATCTTGGAGAAGGACAGGGCTGTAGGGGAAATTCATCATCAAGATGAATCATCAATATTCACTCATCCAGATGTTTTACTGCATGCACTATGAATTGGATGCAGTAATTTCAAAATGTGTTTCTTGGCTATTATATCTGCAATGAGATCAATAATTAAGCACCTGCTACATACCAGTCAAAATTAAATCACACCACCTTTTTTTATTAATTATTTTTTCATGCCACCATTCATGACATTCACATAAGTTAATTGTCAAAGGGGCCAAATGACTCCTGCAACTGAAAGATTGTTTCTCTCTCTTTTTTATTTACCACTTTACACCTTCTACACATACAGTTTCTGAATATTACATGGCACAAACATCAGTACAGGAAAGCATAGGACAGAGGAGAAAAAAAACAGAAAACATTATGAACATTAAAAAAAAATCAATTTCTCATAAGTTTCTCACCTAAAGATGTGGCAAAGCACCTCGTGGGACAGCTGGTTCATGTAATCTTTTGGCTCATCAGGTTTGCTAGACTCAGCGCCTTCCCTGTTCACTGAGCATGGTTTCACATTTTTCCGCCTGGGACCCATATTTGCAATGGTTTCTGATGAAAAGAAACAGTCAGTATGTTACACAAAATCAGTGCAACCAAAAGAGAAAAGGGGCATAGAGTAGAGGAGAACAGGGCAGTTAAGGTTAGCTTACCAAAACAAACAACAGCAACAAACTAAACAACAAAACCTCTCAGTAAAGACTGATGCTAGTACAGTCACACTGAATTAGCTAAGAAAGATTTCACCAGGAAGTTACAACTCGACTCCTGCATGAGGTCTGAGACTAACATAGCAAATGAATCAGACAAACCAGAAAGCCCCCCGGAGTAAGGCCAATGGATAAAGGGAAGATCACCAGAAGTCTAATCCAAGATCACTTCTTACATAGTTTCTTTACATTTCAGAGAATAAAATGTCTTCAGAGGTACCATCCATGCACGAGCTGATCAAGACAAGTCACAGCAAAGCTGTGCTAAGACTACATTACCAAGCAAATACCAACAAAACACGTTCCACTGACATAGAAAGCAAACAGCCCACATCTACCAGACATAGTATGATGCATGTATGTTTGTATTCATTTAATAACAAAAAACCTACTCCTACCAACCTTTCCTGAAAAATGTCTTATTAAAAGGTCTCAAACTAGCTCTTCTTAAAAGAACGGTAAATGAAACACTGATGTTACTAAGCTAGAGATCAAAGTTCCAAAAAATAAAATCTTGCCTCAGCAGCCATGCAGAATATCATCTCCCCAATTCCGTTTACTGAAAAAGCCGATTAACATGTTCTGTCTCTTATTGTTCCAACAGCATAATACTTTGACAGACTGAAATAACAATGATACGTTTTACTATTTAAAAGCAGACAAACTAAACATAAGAAATAACAAATAAAAAATAAAAACAAATATAAGTTTAATACTAACATTAAACTAGCTGAGTTAAAAGCCCATGCGAACAAATGGTCTGAGAAATGCCTTCATTACTGTGTTTAGCTGAAGAATGCTTTTTGTTAAGTAGGGTAAAGTACCATTAGTTCAGCAAACCTGTTTAACAGGTTAACACCAAAATTCAGAGGATGAAGGAAAATATTAAAATGACAGATTCTGGAAAGCTTCAGTTTTCAAAGCTTCATATCATAGGTGCATGGCACCCGAGTAGAAAGACAATACGAAATGGAAAAAAATTGCTTTCTCCAACCCATATGATTTTTATGCTGGCACAAAACTTGAAAATTAAAAAAAAAAGTGCTTTCACACATTTTCAAATGCATTTTATATGATTAAATCTGTGTTGTCACAGTTAACTTTGTTTAAAATGGTAGCAGTTCGGTATTTCTCTGCAATACTACATTTTGTTATTCCCAAAAAGGATAATGTAATACTCTTTAACCACACAAAACCTGAAGTTGACTTAGAAATATTTATGAGATTTTTACTTTTTAAAATAAGTCAAAACCTAAAGAGTACTACATGGATTCCAGGAAGATACCACCTTATCACTTAATTTATGCACACAGCAGCATACAACTGACTCTAGATTAACACAGATATACAACATAGGGTTGTGTTAAGTGGAGTTTTAAAAGATAGAAAGAGTATGCCATATAAGGCATGAGGAAATTAAGGTTTACATAGACAGACTGGCACAGGGAGAGAAGAAAGAGAGAGGGAGAAAAAAAAAAAAAAAAAGGAAAATCCAGTGAGATTTAGAGGCAACTCACACAGCTTTCCCCACGGGTTTGGCCTGTAGATTAGCTTGCTTCCCTCAACCCCTACCACTAAGAAAAAGTGGAAATGAAGATTTTCACGCCTCTTACAGCCGTAGCCTCTCTGAAGTTGCGAAATACGTGTTCTGCTGAATCCTATTTTTGACCTAGCACAGCCACCCCTATCGCCTCGTTCTGCACTAACACGACCCTATAAAACAAACAGCTCCGCTGTGTAACAACGTAGGCAGAACAGGTCAGTCCTCCCCTGCTAAAACAGCCCACGAGTCTCTTTAGCTTCTCCATGGGGACCAAGTCACCCAGGGAGCAGCTAAAAGGCCCCGGGGACGTCCCGAGCCGCAGGCCGGGGGACCCAGGCGTCCCGCGGCGGCAACGGCCGCGCTAGCCGCCGGGGCAACGGGTGGGCTCAAAGGCCGCGCTTCGCGGGGGCATCTTCCTTAAAATGAGGGGGGAAAAGGCCAAGTTCGCCCGTGCCGAAGTGAGGGGCGACAAGTGGAGGCCTCCTCGGGGCCTGCTCTGCCCCGGCGGCTCTTGGGCGCGCCCCGCTGCCGCCGCAGGCCCGGGCCGGCCGCGGCCCTCCCGCCGCCACTTCCCTCGGGGCTGTCACAGCGCAGGACGGGCCCGGCGCCTCCGGGCAGCGGAGGACGGGGTCTAGGAGGGACAGCACGGGACAGGACACGAGAGAGGCGCCTCTCCGCCGCGCCGGGCCCACCAGCCGCGGCGGGACGAGCACAGCCCGGGGGGCGCCGCAGCCCCCAGCGCAGAGCCCCCGCCATCCCTCCTCCTTCTCCTCCTCCGCCCGGCCCCCGCCGGCCCCTACCTGCCCTCAGCGCCGCCCTGTTATTGTGGCCGCGGGGGAGGGATAACCCCGGCAGCGCCGCCCGCCGCCCCTTCCGCCAGCGCCGCCGCCGCGCTTCCGGCACCGCCGCCGCGCCCCGCCGCCATCTTAGCGTGGCGGAGCGTTCCTGCCGCCATGTTGGGAGCGGCGCCCGTCCGCCATCTTGAGTGTGTCGGCCCTGCGCGCCCGGGCCGCGCTGAGGCGCGGGGAGGCGACGTCGCCGCGGCCGCCTCTGCCAGAACGCGTGAAGCGGGACTTACACCTTCAATTTACTTTGGTGCTACTCATATTTATCCCATCTGTGAAATGTCTTCAGGAAAGGCCTCCTTTTAGCTCTTCCTCCTGGGTGCTGAAAGCAGTTCTCACAGTTGGAGTGAAGGAACTGCTCTGTTGAAGTATTACTCTCATTGACACCTCTGCCAGCTTCAATATCATCGGTGATGCCCATGGAGAACACAGCGGGGCACCTACTGTGTAATGTCTTGGGCAATCTTAGCCACTCACAGCCTGTTTGCTGCCGTGTGAAGTGGTGTATGCTCTTGAAATAAGACTTCTTCCTAACAAAAAAAAAACCCACTAAACATTAGAAAACAAATGAGAGAATGAGAACCACAAACAAATGAAAAATCAGGAAAAAAAAAAAAAGAAACATAGGAGAGAGCAGCAGCTGACGTAGTAACGGGAACACATGGAGGACTGAGTGAACATCAGGAAGTTGAAAGAGGAGCTGGTGCCGCTGAGGCTGTTGCTGGACACAGAACTTCAGCTGTGCAGAACATTGGGAAGGCTCTGTGCTTGGCAAGCAGTGTAGGTTTAAGCCCCTCAACACCAAGTTTTAGATCCCAAACTATAAAGAAAGTAGGCAAAAAAAAAAAAAGCCAAATAGTGCAGTTCATTTTATAGCAGGATGTAAGTCGCATAATGCTGGGGTGAGAGCATTATTTTCCCCCCTTGAAAGTACACTTAGAGGCAATAAGATTTCAAAAAGAGACAAGAGAAGCTTAATTGAATAAAGGAATTTGGGCAGGGCAGTTCTGTTAATCTTAGAGATAAACCATCGAGGATTAGGTGGTTACAAACATAATAGAAACAGAAACCTCCTCCTTTTCTTATGGAAGATACCCAGTAACTTATCATTAAACAGATCAATTAAATGTGGTTCATTATCAGAGTCGAAGATAGATAGATGGTTGGTCCTACTTCCTCTTTTCTTCACTGCTACATTTGATGATTTGTAGCTTAAGACAAGTCAAGGATATTTAAAAAAGAACCTGAAGCAAAGCAATTAGAAACCAGAGATACAGAGCAGCCATCAAGAGAGTATATTATAAAAATAACATTATCATCTTAGTCAGGAATTCTGATTATTTCAGTAACACACATTATTGAGTCACAAAAGTAATTGACCTGAGAAAATCAATGTATTCCCAGGAGGGGGAATCCTACTGTCTGTGGACTCTGCATAGTTACTATGGTCTTTAAAGCTTTAATCCACTGAGAAAGCAAACACTTGGTACTAATTAATGTCATAAGTAGTCATCTTATACCTGGTTAAGAAAAGTTGGTTAACATTTCAGAACATAAAAACTGCAGAGTAACTTAACAAATGCCCTTCTAATTCCAAATAGAAACTGCAAGCTGAAAAAAATCCTCCAGAATCTGCCCATATAAACATATCAATAGCCCCAAATTAACAATGTATGTATCTCTTTGTTGGCTTGTTTAAGTACCTAGGCCTACCAATTTAATTCCTAAAAGCCACCATGGCATAGCTCAAATATCAACATAAAAACAACTTCCCCAGAAAAAGGAGGGGGTGGGATCTCTCCATATTTATGAGAAAAGTGGGACCTCATGTGTCTCATCTGCATTACTGAGTCAGCAGTTGATATTTTGCTTCTCCCTCCACAGCTGGTAAAAAGTTACTCAAAGAGATTCTGACACCCCGGGTTCCTCACACACCTGGGTCTCATCAGGGTTTAAATATCTACTCCTACATTTTTGTGTCTTTTCCACATAGAAATGTACTCTTTTGACAAGGTTTAGCTTTAGAAGAATTAATTTTATTTCCTGAAATTATGCACATCTCTCTCCTTTCCTCCTGCAAAAGCTTAGTAACATTTTATAAAATCTTTGGCACTAGTATAGCACTGGTGATGTAAAAACAGTCACTCCTCATTGTTAACACGTACTTGTTTCATTGAAATGACACCATGCTGTCTCTATCCACATCTAGCTGTTGCAGCTCACATCTACACCGTGTTTGGTAATATGATATAACTTGAAAGTGCAGTTTCATGATGCTTGAACTTAGTCCAGGAAGGATTCTGGGGATACGTGTCTGCTGCCCTTGGAGATTATGGGCGAAGGGATCTCAGTTTGGACAGTTATATACCTGTTTGCAGTAGTCTGAGTTACCGTGTCCAGCAGGCTCTTGGTAATCAGGGGGGTCTACAAAGCCCTGATGTCACTTCCCATATAATGTCCCAATATCTACAAAGCTCTGATATCCCTTCCCATATAATGACCCATATATATTAACTGTGGAAGCCCTGGCAGGTTGGGTGCCTCCAGGGTGTTTTGGCTGCACTGAGTGGAGCAGTATCTGTCTTCCATGACTATAAGCAACCCAGGACTGTCTTCTCTTGCCCTAGTTGATAAGAACTTTTGTGATTTTCCCTATCTGAGAAGGAGACAGTTCAGTTACCCAGCGGGCAGGTTTAGCATGGTCTGTAATGTGCTTTTGCTTGTTCAAAACATGGAGGCAATGCTTAGAAATTTGTATATCCTGATTGTGTCTAATTTCACACAGTGACAAGGCGGTTTGTGTCAGTCTGTGGGAGGGTTGCGGAGAGCCCTTTGGAGCAGAATGTGCTGGTGGTGATGAGAGGTGTAATCTGCTACGAATCCCCAAACGCAGGGGTGGAAACCAGCCACCGAGAGGAGAATCTGAGAGCGGACACAGCCTTAGAGACAAATCCGCCCCTCTGCTTTCCCGCTCTGCGTCCCATTAAATCCTGGATGTTCCAGCCTGCTCAGAAGGGGAGGAGCGGTGCAGGTACGAGGCAGCCGGGGCCATGCCGAGCTTCTCCCAGGAGGTGGCACCTCAGCGGCGTGGATGCAAGAAGAGCCGTTCCCCTGCCCGCATGGCATCCCCGTCCTGCAGGATGCTGCTCCTGGGAGGCCCAAAAGTGCGTGCCCGCAGCCTGGCCAAGTCTGCAGAGATGAACGTGGCATGTCCCGCTCCCCGGCTGCTGCTCTGCAAGGAGAATCAATAGCCCTTGGGAATGAGATGCTAAACTCATGAGATACTGCCTCAGATTCCCTGCTCCTTAAAGAACTGAATCCCAGAACCCAAGTGTTACCAAATTTTAATTATTTTAATTATGCTGTAGTTATCTTCTGCAAAATAGAAAACTTTTTTTTGTTGTTGTTGTTCTTTATTTAATGTTTGTTGTTGTTGTTAAGGAAACCCACAGTATTTGCAACTGAGGAAAGGGAAAACATCAGTCAAAAATATGTATGGAGTTTATTAAGGCATCAGTCCCCAAATCCCAAAGTCAGGCACACTAGCACAAGCAGGCCCAGTAAGTCTGCGTAATGAAGGCTGAAGAATATTGTACTTTCATTTAGTCTTGGCTATTTTATTTTTCACTGGTGGTTCTCTCAGTTCAATAAGACAACAAAAAAGTGAGACTGCAGTAAGAGTTGTCATATAGATAGATGAAGTAGGAAAGTCTAAATAAAACAGCAAATATTAGAGATAATGAACTGCATGCCACAGACCCTGGTTGACTTTTGTGGAACAGTTTGCTAGGTAGTCCTACGTCTCACATTTCTTCATAATCATCGTCACCCTTGGTTTTGTTTTGTGTTGTTTTCCATGATGGATACATATTTGCTAAACTCAGAAGAGCCCACTGTATCTTGTGAGAGAATCCTATAACCTATAGTCCCTTTTGTGCCTGATATTTGCTTTACGTGTTTTATTTAGCCATGTTTTGCTGGGATTTCCTCCTGCTTGCATCCTGCACCCACATTCACTTAGACTGGCAAAGGCTGCTGCGCAGGGCTGTGCTCTCCGCAGAGCCGTGTGGAAGCAGCCTGTTGGTGTCACTGTACTTTTAACAGCTCACAAGAAAACCATGAGCTCCGGGTGTTGCTCCACCCAATCCATGTTTCTGTCAGCTGTATCACAGTACTGTAGCACAGCGTGCAAGCCACAAGTTTACCCTAAAATGGTTGAGGTGTTCAGCATCGCTGTTCCTCAGCATTGGCTTTGAGCGCTGTGCTAAATGCGCATGTTGTTAGCAGCAATAAGGCATTAGCTGCAGCAAGGCATATCTTTAAAGTAACGTAGGTCGTCACAGCTTAATGAGGAGATGAGCTAATTGAAGGAGCTACATGAAAGATGTTATTTCCATTTGCTGAGTGGGAAGTAAGCCTCAACAGATTTTTGAACGCAGATTTGTCACTGGATTGAGAACTCCATTGGATGGGAATAATTTTCAAGAGTTTTTACACTTCTCCGTTAGAAAAATCAGGGCCAGGAAGATTACATGATCTCCCCACAGTTGTGCAGAAAGTGTGTGGCATAAAGAAGGACAGGAATGTTTCCCTACTTTTCACTTTAGGTGTACTTCTGTGCTTCATATTTATCCTTCTTTCTATATTTGAAATACATATTAAAGTGTTCCAACTCTCCAAAGTTTCTAGGAATAACTTCAATTATCTAAGAATAGTCTTTTGTCAAACAGAACTATGAAAATGGTACTTTGACAATTTCCTTATCATAATATAATTTGAAAAGAGTGGTCTTTATCTTATGTAAGGGTTCATTCTCTTGAAAAATGGGTTTGTCAATGTATGTAGAATGTATTTACTCTTTTGGCACACACTTCTATGGTATTCTGTGTATAACAGTTAATACTAAGGTAAAGAAAAATGTTCTGATAGAAACTATTCATCAGCTCTGCTTACCTTCTTGTCACATTCTTCCTTATATTTTAAATAAAGATGATTCAATTTTCCCTAAAAAAAAGGGGGGGGGGGAAGGCCTTAAAATAATACACAGAACTCTATGAGTAGCATAGTTTAAGCCACAGGATTTTTTTTTCAATAATTTTAATGTTGTGGAGGACGATAAGAATCAGCTTTCAGCACACAGACAAACCCAGTGGTGCTAGAAATTAAGAAAAATATTTAGAAATTTAGAGATTGATGATTTGTTCAGATTTAGGTGACATTTTTAGAGGCAAGCAATATGGAGTGCCATATAAAACTCAGAGCTCATCCAAAAGGCATTATGGTGCCATTGCCCATGTGGCACATGATTAACACGAGGTTTATTGCACCTCCGTTTCTCATGTTAGCTACTTATGCAGATGTAACCTTTGATTTTGGAAAACAGTGCGTTTGCTCAGCAGTGTGCTGCACAGACATAACATTTATTGATGATGATCACATTTATTAGTGTAGCCATAATCAATGTTGTTTATCTATTCCCTTCACCAGAGGCTTTGCTTTTAATTTTGTCCTATTTATTTGTTCTGCTGGAGGCAGCTGAAGAATGTTCTAAAGGAATAGATCACCATGAAAATGCCAATTTAGTAAAAGCAAACATTTAGTAGAAATGCAGTTTCCTTTGAAAAATAATTGGCATTTTTTATGACAACTAAATCAAAATACTTCATTTCCATAATGTTAATGGTATGTGTTGTTTGTTTTGTTCTGTTATATTCCATCCTTGATTTTTTCATGCCTTTAGCTGCTCAGGTTTTAACCAGCTTTGCCCCCTCCACATAGAAAAAGAGCCACTTAAACTTTATATCCACATCTAATCTATGTGTTGGCCTCTGTAATACCGCATGTTGTTTAAGTTACTACCTATGCCCAGCAGCAGTTCTCTTCAAGGCATAGTTAAAATGTTGCCTTTTTAAGTTGCTTTGCATCCAGTCAGTGTAATAGCATTGAGTTACACAGCTTGAAGAAGTATTATTTTTCATTAGCTTTTAATGGAGTGGAACCAGAAGAATCATACAATACCTAAAGATTTTGTTCTACAGCCTCCATGTTTCGTGTTATTCTACCACTTCGAATGTATCAGAGAAAGATTCTGGGAGCCGACCGCCTTCTAGGCCGGGCAGATTTTCCAGACAAACCAATCGCCAATGTTGTCTTCCCATTGTTTCCAAGATGACTGTCATTTTCCATTGTACCCTCTGGCTGCAATTCCAGGTGCTCGTTAATTAGAGATTTTCAAGTCAGTAAAAGGAAAAAGCGGTTATTAGGATAGAAGAACAAATAAATGTTTTGTGAAAAATATAGATTCTTTCTATGTATCTATGGTTATCCTTTGTATATGAGTGATTTTGCTGGAGCAGGATAGATCCATCACATTTCCCTGCTCTGGAAAACATGCTTTGTAGGTTACTGTCTGTGCAGTGCCAGCCAAACCTTCCATTACTTCCAACTCTAACATACTCAGCTTCGCCTTTTTAATGCGTTATCTTGCTGCCTCACATAAAAGTCCTATAGATGCAATAGAAAAAGAGCCTATATTTACACAGAGCAACATTGTTGAAACTGTCTTCTGATTATATTCTCTGGATGTGAGACCCTGAAGGTACCCTTTTCCCCAGTACTTAGCATTATTCATCAATTCAGAAGTACTGAACAACTGTAGTAGCTGGAAGCACTCACCCAGCATGAGAAAACCTTTGAGCAGCGCAGGATAAACAGCCTAAATAACATCACACTTGTTCTAGGGCAGGGTAAAAATGCAGCTCTCCTGGATGACCAGACACTAATATTATTGTAATGAAGGCAGTTGAAGTGAATTATATTCCATTATAGTTCAACCGTTAATCATCTGATATTATCTTTTAGCCAGAGACGTGGGATTCTGGGCCGATCTATGGAATGCTTTATGCAATAGCATCTCTGAGGTACAGCTGTCATTTTTTTTCTTTTGCATATGGTGCCTTTAAGGAGCTCGTTGCTAGTGCAGGAGTAAGCGGCCTTGGATGTTGGTTCTGGCTCAGCCATGCAGCTGTGATGTCTATGAGGCTTTGATCAAAGTGGCTTTATGGACAGGCCAGGTACCTTTATTATACTGCTGGCATCTTTTTTCCCCCCAGGAATCTACTAGGTCTAGTACTTCTAAGCCATATGATTTTCAGAGCTATATTTCATTATCTCTCATCATAAAAATGAAGAAGAAAACATCATAAGCCCTTTCTGTCAAACTTCTTCCTTCTCCTCCACATATATATAGCTACTTCAATAATATATGAAGCCCTTTTCAGTAGAGTTACGAATATTCTACAAAACAAGAAGATCATTTTTATTTTTTGCATTCTGTGCCAGTATCTGTCCACCACTGTATTATTTTCTAGCAATAAGGATCTGAGAGTACTTCGTCAGCTCACTCAAGCTACATGCAGTTTTCCTTCCCCATATTTCTGCCGTTGCTCCATCACATAAACTTGACCATCCAGAATGTCTGGCTGCTTCAGCATTTTCTCCAGGTGACATTTATAGCAATTTGCAAATGATCCTCTCTGCTCTGGTATGTGGCACAGGCTCGTGTGCTTCTCAGTCTTGTCTCCAAGTATGAGCCACTAAATGATGCCGTCAGGAGCTGATAAAGAGCATATCCTCCCTCTTGAAGAGTACTGCTCTCCAGTTACTCTTCTTTACTATTTATATCAGAAATGAACTGAAAAGAATAAAAGTCGAGATGGGCTGCGGTGGATATTTATATTGTCTATTTTAGACTGTCTCCTCAACTGGGTCTTTCTGAGTCAAGACACGTTCGGGGCACGGTGACCTGTTGTGAGGCTCTCTCCTGTTGACTGAGTTCTGCGCAAAGCCACAAGCCTTTGAGCTGTGAGAAACTTTTATATTATTACCTTGCTCATTTGCCTTCCTACTGCCTAATTGCTAGGAACCTGTTTCCAGAGAAGCAGAATGCATGGCATTAATTTGTGTCCTAGGATAGGAAGTATTTTTGCCAACCTCCTCCATTCATTCCTCTCATTCAGCGTTAAGAATTAGGTTCCTTACCTTTTTCAGCTTACCTTTTTTAATAGCTGATGAGCAATAAAATTCCACGCTGGCGGACTTTTTTGCCACCACTAGTTTATCTTTAGTTTCGGTACCTGCCTACCTCCATGCCTCCTGCATGCCTTTGCATGTCCTAATCCAAAAGATAATAGGCAGAGTGATTTTTTTCATCTTTAAGTCTCACTTTTCTTATGCTCAAGGTGTACATGGGTGCTACTAGCTCTAAGCAACAGTTCCCTAAGGTAGGGACCCTAATGTGGATTTATCATCTATGTCTATCATCAGAAAACCAGTTAATGCTGGAAGTACTAACATGAGCAGTCTAACTAAGGAGGAAGGAAGAAATGCACAAAAAAAAACCCTGAATAATTTGGAGTTATAGTTTTGGAGGTGACTCAATGAGAGATTTTTATTGCAATGCCCTTCTAAGTCACATGTCTCATCTGCATCTTCAAAACATGACAACTTCAATAGATTCTCAAAGATTTAAAAAAAATATTTTGGTAGTTAGTAATGTCTCTATCTTCGGTCAGAGAGAAAAATAAAGTAACTCCAGTGTTACTTAATTTTACATCTGAGGTAACTCTAATGTTACATCAGGATTTTCACACAATGTGCTACTGTTCTAGTGTTCTGCGTCATTTATCCACTGAAGTTCACTCTGGCTTGAAACAAGAGTGGGAAGATAGCCTTGTGCACCCTCACGTAGTGCAAGTGTCTCTGACCATGTGAGAATTACAAGATTTTCCAGCCCTTTTTTCTTTCATAAGGAAGCCCTTTGTTAGTGGCTCTGTCAGCATGCAGGATTCCCGAGTGCCTGACAGCTGAATTTGGGGAGTTCTCTCCACCAGACAGCTAAGGGAAAGGAAGTATGGCCAATGGGTATTTCACTTCAGGTTTTCTCAGCTAACAGATGGGTCCTTAGAATTAGCAAAGGTTAAATTGCGCTGATTTATACACTAAGCTAAGCCTGAGGGAAAGAACTAAGAGGATAAATTGCTAAGCTCTCCTTAGGTTCCTTGTTTAATATCTTCCCTGATATATCTTCAGAACATAGTTCATGGCAAGGTAAACTTCCCACAGTCAGAAAATATTGAAGATGCAAGGATAAAGAAGCGCATATGACAGAAACATGTTTGATACCTAGAGATACTCAATCCTCCATTTCACTATTCCTTTTTGTTGTTGTTGTTAATTTTTATTGTTTTGAGCTTTATCTTCTTTTTCCAGATGTTCCCAGCCAAGGTGATTGAGTGCAACTTTTACAGTTATTGAACTTTATAGTTTCTCTTTCCTAAAAAGGATAGTGCTAAAATTTTATGTCCTGAGTTCTCTTTTTGAAGGAAGTCTCCTCCAGAATAACTACTATCCCAAAGACAGTAATGTATAAAAAGATAGAGAACAGACCTTTGTGATTCTTCTATACCAGAGTGATACAATGAAACCACTACATGTCTCGTGCTGTTTAGTGTGATGCATCCAACTATTAAATTGTTTGAAAGACAAAGTCAGGAAAGAAGGAATGTGTAATAGCAAATGTGTTCTGATCAGTCTTATTCCAGCCCAACTGATACTTACAATTTCTTATTACTAAACTAGATTATGTCTTTTATACTTGAATAGTCATCCAATCAGGAAATACGTTTTCCAGAATTAAAGCTTATGAACGATTAGTTTTGCTGGGATTTCACAGGAAGAAAACTTTGAAACTGGAATATAAGTATCAAAATATACTGGAAATAAAAAAAAATGGAATATAAGAGCAAAATATAAATTTATTCATGTCTGAAAGAAGACAGTTTATCAGAACTGAAAAGAGTCATTAATGAACACATTTAAATGGACAGAATTTAACAGAGACACTGCTATTAAACTTACACAGAACTTATCATGTTTCTTCATTTGAAGGAAAAAAGCCAGATTGGAGGGTACCTGCCAATAATATGGGGCCATCTATTGAATATCATTAGGATTACAACTTTGTCTGTGGTAATTTGACTTTCTTGGCCGATCTAAACTCTGTAAATATTTTATTTACCATGGAAATAGGTCATTTATGAATAGCAAATGCAGTAAACTTTTCTCTAGAAAGAGGATCCTGGGCATAAAACACATGTCAACATTTATTTTAATATACATGCAGACTAAGAAGCTTAACACCATGAAAGAATCAGGACTGTACAAAGCTAGAAGAAAAATGTCAATTTACAAAATAGCTACAATTTCTAGAGCTGGAAGAGTCAAAGCATTATGTAGGAAAAGTGAAGCCCTTGAAAAGAAGTACTTGCAAAATGAGAGGAAGGACTTCACCAACAAGAAAAGCTGGGGTGATGCCTGTACCACTTCTGTGGAATAAAATCCACTGGGAATTCTAGAAAATTACGAACTGTCACTGTGGAGCTGTGGAGGTTAGTTAATTATCTCACATGGAAACCCACTAGTGCAGAGACAGGGATGCTTATGGCAATGCCGAGGAAGAGTGTTTTGCAGGAAGGACAGAAGTGCCATTCCCTATACCGTGAAGGGGTGAGAAGCATCAAAAGACAAGAGACAGCTGAAATGCTGGTTCTTGCTCTTTGGTCATCATCAGAACAGGCAGGATGAGTGAAATTTAATTAAGGGATTGTGACATGGCAGTGTGAAGCTGTTCTCAGCACTCTGTCACCCAGAACATTCAGCACGGACCCGATTGCTTCATGTGTAAAGCACCTCTGCTTCTCCTGTAGAGGAAAAGAGGACATCGACGTTACGGACTGTAAGCTTAATTTCATAAACCAAAATCCCGAAGCTCTCAAAACAACTTGCAAACAGAGGAGACCCTATAAACACTTGCAGCAGAAAGGAAGGCACTGGCTTATAAAATATTTTCTTCTAAAAAATATTAATTTTATTCCACAGGATTCTTAAATGATGTTTCCAATGCCAATTTGAATTCTTACATGACCTGAATTCAGTCGGGTGACTTGTCAGCATAATTTTGTTCATTGGACTTTTCTCTTTAGAGAAAAACTTTGTAGAAGTTTGACAATTCCTGCTAGAATAGAAAAGTCCTTACAGAAATAACAAGGTCATTTGTTTTGATCAGTTGGACCTTTTGTTGGGAGAAACAATTAGTCTATAAAGATTAAGCAAAGATGCAGTAGAGACTCTGAGCAAAACGGCAGCACTTGGGTGGAATGGAAATACCAAAACCCAACTCAGATTTTGATTTATTCGGGAATAATTACTTAGTATTGTACTTACAGGACTGCCTTGCAGAAGGAACATTTGTTGTTATAGGTTTTCCCATCAGAGCCACAGAAAGGTTGATAGAGCTTTTCACAGTAAATAGGTCTTCTTGCCTGTAGACTCCTGTATTCACTGCAGTCTACCTACAAATAAAGTTTAATTTTCCTTTAAACCCATCTTTCTCACATTCTCTATTCACCTACAGAAATAAAGGAAATATGAACTATTTGGATAAGCTTGTTAGCTGCTATAGAGCAGCAGGGCTTCAGCATCGACTCTAGCTGAACGTAGGTCTCAGAAAAGAGGTCTTCCTTCTTCTAGAGGTGTACGTGAGGGTGGCTGTGCCATGTAAAGAGTATCTTACAGATACAGGAGTATCTTACAGGATTTGCTCTCTGCCTGAACAAAAATAGCACCGAAAAGCAGAGTTGTCACAGTTTTTTCTACCTGGCCCCCAGCATAGGGAAACATTAAAATCTCTAGGGATGTGGTTTAGGATGTGAAAGTCACCAAGGAAGCTTTAAAGCCTTAAGGCCAAGGAAGCTTTCGGCACCAGACTTGTCTGCACCGGCCACGGACCAAATGTCTGATTTCTCCCACTTCAGATTGCCCCTTGCCCAGTTTCTAGCCACATGCTACATTACACACTGCAGCACCTGGGAGCTCTCATGGCAGCAGTGAAGAAACCACATAGCTCAAACTCCAGCAAGTCTCTGTTTTAGCATTTACTTAGTGTTTAATAAGTCTTTTCTGACCCCATGGGTCCTGATGTACCATTACCACAAACTATTTGTCTTTATCCAGAAACAAAGGGGAAAATGACTCACCTCCTCCCTTCTGGCAGCATCTAATATAAAAACAGAATAACAAAAGATAAAATTAAAAAACGTCATTGGCAGGCATTCAGTTTGCAACTGGGATGGTTCCTTTAGTACCTTCTAGCAGCACCAAGGCTCTTACCTCCTTGAAAGTAAATACTAACATCATTTTTCAGTGTTTAATAAAATACACGTGTCAGGACCTATTAAACAAGTGGCCCTCAGTGCCCTGTTTACCCTAGAGAGCCATGTCAGCAGCTAGAACAGCCTCTGCTGTCAGAGGGAATGGAGACTATTGTTCCCCTTTTCATCACAGAAAGATTAAGGATGCAAGAGTCAACACTATGTTCAATGGCCAGTCTGTACAGGATGAACCAGTTGTTGAGTATGCCAGGATTTTAATTCTCAATTCTATCAAAAAATCGTACATAGCTACAAGCAAGTCACATGGCCCTTTATACTTTGTTTTGCTGTCACAAGGATAATATCTTCATTAAAATGCAATATCAAGTATATAGATTATGATGATACTGAAATTCAGATTGCAATATCACTTTTAAAGTGCTTTCCCATGCCAGTCCCTGTGGATTCTAAACTATATGGTGGAAGGATGAAGTCCTGTTTGTACAGGCATGGTGTCTAATGCAATGGAGCCCTGATCTGAGGTGCGGCTTCAAAATGCTGCCCCAAAGAGCTAATCAGTGATAATTACAGCTCTCAGAAAGTAATCACATAACAGTGGCATATCTCCATTATGGTGACACATTCATTACTGTCTTTAGGAATGTATTTTGTTCTTCTGTCCTGTAATAGTCATTCTGTATCTTCCAAAGGATAAAAGTCCATGGCGATGCTTCTGTGCTGAAGGAGCAGGAGGAAATGGAGTATGATATGAAGGCAAATACAACCATAGCATTTATCTCTCTGGCTAAATACAGTTGTTTGGGATACTTGAACTTTTCTACTACAACTCATTTTCATGGAGCAGCTCATATCTTGTGATCAGAGTCATCTAAGGTTAAAAAAAAAACAACTAGCATAAATAACCCACCATGTCAAGTATCAGTTTGTGTCACTGAATTTTGACTGAGTTTTCATCACCCTGGCATTGGATCACGTTTAGCCTACCTCCACAAAAACACTTAGATGTTAGTTTTCTCTGGTAACCTTTTAGTATCAGCTATATTTTGGGGAGTAAATGCAAGAAGATCTGGTTCAAAAAGCATCAATACATAAAGTTTTAAAGCAGATGAAATAAACTAGAAAATTCAGGAGAGAGATTCACTGGAGTTTTCTTAGAAAGCGAGAATTTCTTTTGCTGAAGTTAGTGACACATTATTTGAAAGAATAATCTCCATCAAAAAAGTTGTTTCATTAAAATTGACATTTTACAAACAAATAAGAAAAAAAAAGGTATTTTATCATAGAACCTGCATTCTCCTACTGCTCAAATCTGTCTCAAGGCCAGCAAACTCTCATGAAAGGGTTATTCACAACCAAGTTACGTGGCTAGTGCATAATCAGCTAACTCCTGCTTGGTTAGTTTGTCAGAAGGACCTCATCAAGCCAAGTTCTCCACTCAAATGACAGAAAGAAATTTTTTAAGTAAAAACCTGGCTTAATTCTGAGGTTTTACAGTTTTTCTTCATTTTCTTTAGCAGTTTTTAGTTGCAATGCAAAATGCAGCCCTGATTTGCGCTATCAAAAAGAAACAGGTTTCATCTATTCTAGTTGACAGCTCGTGAAATGTTGCTTGCTAAACAGTGCAAAAGCATAAAATTTCAAATCTAAGCTGCTACCAAAGCCCAGCAACTGCTGCTCGATATCTTACACGACTGAGCAGCTTCCAGTGTTTGAACATTAGAACATAACATTGAACATTAGAACTGTTCAAACACATTAGTGTCATAACATAACATGGAATAAAAAAGGTTACTCACTTGCTAAGCAAAGAACTGCCAGGATGAGGAGCACAAAAACGCCTGTTATCTTCATAGCAGACACTGCTTCTCGACCACAGCCAGTCTGTGCTCTGAGTGTCCCACTGCACTGTGCCTGAATGTACACTGAGCTGCCTAGGAGTGTGTATATATATGTACATGCACAAAGAGCAGGCTCCCTGATGATGAAACTCGCCTTGTGGAAGGTAATTGGAAGAAGGTGTTGCCTGTGTCTTCTTCAGAGCATGAAGGTCATAAGTACAGGGCTGAGAGTCATGCGAGGATTGTGTTGATAAGGGAGATGTGTTGTACCTCAGCTAATCCCCTTGCCTAATTAACTGTTCCATCTTCACAAGTTAAACGAGTGACTCAGTTAGGTGGTTACTTATTGCTGATCTGCTATTGCCATATTGACTCTTACAGCTGAGCATAATTCCCAGGAAAAAAAGAAAAAAAAAAAACAAAAGAAAAAAAGAAAAAAAGAAAAAAAAACTGATTTCACTAAGAGAAACTAAATATCTTTATGTAAAAGACTGTAATAGGTCAAGCAGACTTTGGGTCCTAATAACTCTAGCTCCTATGTGGAGAGCAAGAGAGACACCAATCCTTTTCTCTCTAAGGAATGTAGGCAGTGAATAAATGGTTAATTTCTTAGTAGAACAAATAAATAAATGCCATAGAATTGCAGTTCCCATTAAGATGAGGGGAAAGAAGAACAGATAAAGATCTGGTATCAGTTGGAGGCCTGTAGTCCATTTTTGTTTTTTTTTTTCCAATGCCTTTACTGCAGAGATTCCTTCTCAAGCTTTTCTACCTTATTAGTTTGAGATTTGTGTATGTTTTCGTTAGGCAGAGTTCACAAAAGGCAGGTTGTTATTTAATGTTTGTTTTTTAATAAACTGGGATGGGCTCTGGATTCTGTTCTGTGCTGCCATTTTTTTATATTTTTTTTTTCTGGAAAGCTCCAGGCTTTTCTAAAGAGCCTGAAACAGAATGTTCTCATGAAGAATATTCAAGAAATATTTGTTGGTTGATACTGACCATTACCAGTATTAGGCAACAAAAGCAAAGCTGCCAAAAACCCCAGAGGCTTCTACTAGTCTGAATAGCTTTAAGCAAACTTCAAGACTCTTGAGGACACCCTGAAACTGTAGAATTGCAGCTTGACAGAACTTGCAGCTTACTTGACAGTGGTATGAGGAAACCTCCCATTTTGGTTACATTTTCTTGCCTGATTTTGTGCCACAGAGTGTGCTGCCTGGTGCAACCACAGAATTCATTCCATCACACTAAGGAAAAAATTCTGAATTCACTTAGGAAGATTTTCTGAGGACAAGTGAAGAAAGGAAGACAGGACATTTGCGGCTGAGAGAGCGCTAATGGGAAAGGCAAATTTTGAATCAGGTTTTTGTTAGCATTTGAGACTATCTTACCTTAAATAGAACTTCCGATGGAAATTCTATGTTCGGTGTGAGCGGATCTGTGGTGTGAATGTTTTCTTCCTGGTAATGTTTTTTTCCTTAGGTGTTTTGATTAAGGCTTCAGATTCAAATTAACATTTGTTTTCTTAAGACCTTAAGCCTTGAAGGAGTTGCCCAAACCATTCAGTTAAGGAGCAGTGCAGTTTCGATGCCGCAAGGCAGTGGCTCAAGCAGAGTTTAGGAGCTTCTTGCATTCTGAAACATAACGGCTGTCTGAAAGTTTTGAGGAAAATGCCAAACACGGAATGCAAGATAGAGTCTGTTTCACTTTCTGAAAGGATGTAATACTCATATGCAAAACCTTGAAATGAAATTCTGTAAAATGAATGTCACAATGTTTATGGCAACTCCAGTTTAAAAGGATACCTAAGTACTATATGCCTAGCTTTAAGAATGGGAAGAATTCACATTGACAAACTATTAAAAAAAAAAAAAAACATTCATTGACTGAGATAACATTTCACCCCAGGGATTTTTCTGAGGCACCTTCCAGACTCGCAGAGGCTTGTTTGCCCTTCATAAGGAGCTGGTCTCACCACCTAAGAATTGTCATCCTCAGGCAGGCCACATGTTCATCTAGGCAAGAGTGAGTTCTGTCCCCAGAAATACTCACTACCAGACTAATAAAGAATAGAGAGTGTTTCTTCTCTTGGTCAGTTGAACATGAGTTGACAGTGTGCCCCTATGGTGAAGAAGTCCAAACATGTACTAGGTTGTATGAGTAGGAGTGTAGGTGTCAGCTCAAAGGAAATTATTCTTTCCCTCCTTTCAGCACTGGCAAGGTCACATTTGGAGTGTTCTGTCTAGTTCTGGGCTTTCCAGAGCAAGAAAGACACTGACACACTTGGACAAGTCCAGCAAAGAGCCCCCAGGATGGTAAAGGCTTTGGAATAGGTGACATAAAAGGAGAGACTGAGAGAAGTGGGTTTGAACGGTTTGAAGAAAAGAGGAAGGTCTTAGAGTTGTCTCCAGGTACTTAATGGGACAGTGCAGAGAAGACAGAGTCTTCTCAGAGGTGCACAGTGAAAGGATGAGAGGGAATGAGTGCAAATTGCAACAACAGAAATTCTAATTAGATGTAAGGAAAACAGATTTCACAATGAGAGTGTTGAAGCATTCAGACCAATTGCTCGGAGAAGTTACGGAAATTCCATTTTCAGAGATATTCAAACACCGACTCGTTATGAATTGGCCCTGGCTTGGAGGGCAGGGTGGTAGAACAGGAAGACCTCCAGTGACCCAATCCAGCCTGCATGGTGCTGTGATACTGTGATTCCCTTGGTTAAGTGGTGGCCTTTTGGTCAATTTACTAACTTGCTAAATGCTAATCAACGTTAACCATAGCTGGCAGCCAGGTGTTTAGGGATTTTGCAGTGTATTATACTTGTCCTTACGAGTTAACATTCCTGGTCTTGATGAAGCAGACATGGAGAACACAGTAAGATGTTGGATTGATTTTAGCTACTTTAAAAAAATGCTATTTGCAGAAAAGTAAGTGTTCAGTCTATTTAGTAATATATAATATAACATCCTGGAATTAGAGATGTAGCCCTCCTTACCAAACTAAAACTATTTCTATGATTATGAAAAGTACCCTGTTTTGATTAAAAATTATGAGTCAAATTTTGACCTCATTGGCTGAATGCATACAAGTTTCCATTGGGTAAGGAGGCAATGTTTTCAATCCCTGTATGTTAGTTGAGGCCAAAGAATAGTCTCTTTGATAGTTTACTACTTATATTATTATTGTATCTTTTCTTTCCCTATTTCTTATCTCTCTAAGTTGTTATTTTTGAAGAACAAAAAGTAATTACTTGGCAGCACAAATGCTCATTCCCTTTAATGAGCCTGTTAAAGATAAAGGTATGTAGTGCATATTTCACTGGGAGTGAAGACATACGTCACAGTTATTGATATATAGCTTTTATTTTGGAGCTCTAAAGTACGCCAAGATACGACACGAAATACGTTGCAGCAGCAAGTCATTAGCTGGCTGTTGTTTCGTTCTGTGTGGGCGGGTGTTATCTGGCTGCATTCCAGGAAGTTCTGATGTGCCGTAGCTTGTTCCCATTCATAGGATGAAGTGCTTCACATTGAGGACATCAACAGTGCTGAAAAAAACTGCAGGTTGGCTGGCTAAAAAACACAAAATTTCATGTAACACTCTATATCTGGGAAGACTGTGCAAGCCAAGATGTGTATTGATATCATCAAGAGCAGGAATTGTGACCTCTTAGTGATCCTAGTTCACGTTTCTACATAACCCAGTTCACAGACTCCTTAATTTTGGTTGTGTGGGGGTGGTTAGGGTTGTCCACCCATGTGCAATTACTGGATCAAACTTTAACGTCTTGCTCAATGGAAGCTTTGAGAATGAAATGATCTATTTCTTAAGGAATAAAACTATGCCAAAGTATTTGAGTATTTGCCTGGAGGAGGGTGAATTTCCAGCATCCACACCTTAAGGAAGATCAAAGGACACGATGTAAAATTGCAGGTATCAAGCTGGGACAGATCCCAAATGCAAGTTTCATATGTTACTTTGGGAAGTTAAAAAACAATCTGCAGAGGCTAGAGCTAATCATTTTTCCTTCTTTCTTTCTTTTTTATTTTTTTTTCTCTTGTATCTTCTGATACTTTTAAGATAAGTTACAGGGCTGTTATATCTACTGCCATATAACTAGCATGTAAATCCTTTTGACCTATTTACTTAGCATTATACCATTTATCTGTGACTGCATTCTTCTCTTATAGATGTATACTAAATATGCATTAACAGCTTAACACTGAGCATTGAATGAACTGAACAGAAAGCATTGAATAGGACTTATTTTAAATTGCTTTCTATATTGTATTTTCAAATGTAATTTTCAGGTATTCAACACTTTTATGCTCTGTCCCACTGAAGTCAGTCAAATTAAAATGTTTGAGGGAAGGCTTATTTTAAGGCTGCTTTGTGTCTCGGGTCAAGGTTAGATGAAATGCATTAATTTTAATGCACTTGAAATATTTTGATTTTTGTAAAAGAGAAGCTGTAACTTATGGGCAAGGAGAGGATGTTGTCACAGTACGGAAGGAGGGCTGGGTGGGGAGCACATGGGCCTGAAATATCCACACACGTTCTCTCACAGAACTCACTCCTAATTAAACCTCAGCCTTGGTTTCCCCTCCTATCGTTCACAAGTCCCTGCTTACCTGTCTCTCAAGTCTGATGCACACAGAGGATGGCAGATTCCTACTGCGCCCTCTTAGTGCCTCGTTCTGTACATTAGCTCTTTGTGAAGCATTCTTTAAGATGAGGAGCATTCACAGAAAGCCTTGCAGGAAATTCGTCAGTCTCTGTTTAGAGCAGATTTAGGGAGGTGTGGTAGGTAAAACTAAAGCCACACGCTGAACACAAATAGCTGGGAAGAGGTGCCACCCTGAGAACGGTGGATCGCTGAGTAACGCTGAAGTTTGGGAGAGGATGCATTGTATGATTGTGTATTTTAGACTATCATGTGCTAGAAATAAACTCAATTTTGCCACGATCTTATTTCTGAAGCCTTGATTTTGCAGTCTTTAGTTCTTCCAGGACAACTTTATGCATTGAGTGTACACACCATGGGACTGGTAAGAGGATCTCTAGATTAATTTCACTACAAAAAAGGAGAGGAATTAGGAAAGAGAAGCATGAGAATTAACTGGCAAATCAATTATTTTCTCCAGTGGATGTAAGAAAGGATCTCTAATATAAGGAGCTTCCTAGTGAATATTCTTGGTGTGACATTATTACCTCTTTTACAAACCAGGTAATTTCTCAGACATGGGAGACTGACAATTTCTAAAGCAGATCTTCAGAGGTGCTGGATCCATACAAGACCCAGGAAATGAGTAACTAGAGAATGAAGCCAATTTTGTGTCTGAGAGCAGCCGTCTTACAATGAACTTGTTTTCTGCAGAAGTGGCAGTTTCAAGCTGTGCTTTTTTATTTTTCTGAAGAATCTTGGACATTTCCTCACAACCAGCTCCTTAGTGCCAGGATACCTTCCTGTAAATTCACAGGAGGTTAAATTCACCTTGCAGAATCATGACACTGAAAGCCTATCCCCCTAAGTAAAATAGATCAGTCTTGCATTTGTCTGGATACTCATAAATATAGCCTGAGAATCGCTAAGAGCAGAAACAATGCTGAATCAGACAGACATTGCCATTGGTTTCAAAGGTGCTGAGGTTTGACCCCAGATGGCTGAAGAACAGGAAGGTCTCTCTCATTTTGAATACGGTACCAACAGTGTTAGAGAGAAACCTCAAAGGCCTCAATAAGTAGCTCATTCTCATTTCAGTTACAAGCCTCCTGAAACATGAAAAGCTAATGAACTTCACTGTACTCTTAGATTTCAAAGAAAGAGTCACTTCACAGTCTACAGGAGGCTCCTCATTAACAGACATCCCTCTGAACTGTTGTCCTGTACAGTTTTACAGGTCATGAGTTTGGTAACACGAGTCAATTTGTACTGGAAAAGTTAATATTCCTCCCTAGAGATTGCCTCTGAGGTAGTAGAGAATTCTTGTAGGTGAGTAACAAGTACCATTGAACACTCATATTCAAAGATTGCAAGGAAATCTTTATTTTTTTTCACAAGTATTTAGCAATTCATTTGCATAGCAAGCAGGTCACGAAGTAAATTGCATTACAGAAGAAATAAGATTTAGTTCTCTGAAATATCAGATACTTCCTATATTTCAATGTTTAAATATCTTAAATTACCACCCATTACTGAGACTGGAAAAAAAACGAAGCATGGTCACAATGGAAGGCATTTTTGATTCCAGGAATTCTGGATTAGAGTTTAAGGCCTAAATCCTCAAAAGTATTTGAAAACATTAGGCCCTCCTGAAATGTGGAAGTGTTTTGTGGGGAGTGTAGGCTCCAACACATGCTTCTGCCTCTGTCCAGACCTGGGCACTTACACTGTAAGCAGTTCAAAACTAGGCCTTGGTGTTCAGGGAAGACACCCAGCACACCCTGAGGCACTATGAGAGTAATTTCAAAATAAACTATAAATATCTGTATTCTAAGATTCTCTAAATCTTAAATAGATGCTTAACATTCACATAGAAACAAGTTAGCAAAACGTCTCTGAAATATCAGATACACTGCAGTCAAACTTTTAAAGAATTTAAGCTGTCTCTGGTTTCAGGTGCAGATTTCTGGCTGCTCATGCTCTGTGGCTGTGCCTGTGCCATGGGAGGTCTCACTGAATGTTAAGTCCTCCAATAATCACAAGCATGAAAGGAGTTCTATTTAGGTGATGTGATATTCAGCTCCTGGATCCCTTTTTCTTACATGTTCATAAGAGGTGGCCACAGGATTTTTAACAGCAGCTTTGGAGTGAGTGGATACTGGCACAGGACTTTACAAGTGTTTGCTTTCTCACCAAAGACATTTGCAGTGTCCACCACCTGGGCATCGACAGGAGGTAAACCAAGACAGCTGACAGAAAGCAGAAGGTAACGTTTCTAGGGTCCTGAGCTTGCAATTCGTTCTTCTGCAAAAATATTTGCCATCATGCTGGAAGATGAAGATGGTACTGACACATGGTACATGGCTGCTTCCTGCAGCCAAGCCTTTTTATGCTGATGCATTTCAACAAAAAATAAATAATAATAAATAAATAAATAATAAAATAGCTCTTTCAATAAGTTACTTGCCTTATAAATTAACACATGAAACATTTCAACTAGGAACTGCCAACATCTGACATCACAATATTCATCTCAAGTAAATAATAAATAAATAAATAAATAAATAAATGCAATATAATAATATGCAAAAGCTACCATAGTAGCTGGCAGCAATGTGTCAAAAACACTTCTACAATATATGTTAATATAACATGATGTATGATAGAAGAGTTATTCAAATCTAATTTAAAAGAGCTGCCAGAATCAACATCATATTAATCTATTACAATAAAAAATATGTCATGGTTTCTTAGTAATCCAAAATGCAGATTTTCTTCCAGTTATTCCTATTGACTTCTGCACACTCATTCCTGCTTTCTTAAGGAACAGTGCCATTCTCCTAGAATTTCTTACTGGTGTCTGTAAAATAAGAGAAAGGAAATTCACATGAGAATTATCTTCATTTTCCACAGACACAGATTTTTATTACACTTATCAATTAATGCTTTTCTAGTCAGAGAGATCTGCATCTGCATCTAACTTGAAAGAAAAAAAAAAGATAAAAATAAATTACGTAATTCTTTTTGGTGTTGATCTGAAACAGGCTAATTCCATTTTTCCTAATTAAAAATGTCCCAACCTGGAATCACAGGTAGATATGAATTTAGAGCTGCCAGGGAATGCTAACCAGTGCATAGAAAATGCTTTTTTTTTTTTTTTTTCTGAAAACAGTCATTCCCAAGACTGGCAGAACCAGTTAATGACGTGCGCACGCCTGTGTGCGTGTGTCTGTGTGTGTCTGTGTGTGCCTCTCTCCTCATTTCACTTGTAAAAATCAGCTGTTGTGAATTGCCTGCTGTATTTGGACCTTCAATGTTGTTCACAGGTTATCCAGAAGCAGAAAGGATAGCAAGCTGCATTGGTTAACTCTAGTAAACGCCAAATGCACTTTTGTTTCTTGAAGAACATTTTATACCTAATTAGGCATAATACTTCAAAATACTAGCCAGATCCCTGAACCCACATCCATTGCTTCCTCTTACATTTAAATGGATTCTATTTTTTTTAAAAAGAAAATCTTATTTTAGACAGCCCAGTACAGACACATTTGCTTACAAGTCTGTATTGTCTTACAGGTATTTCATGCAAAATTGTGCAGGAGCAAAAGCTGATCCTGAGGAAACGGAAATGTAAGAAGTTCACAGACTTCTCACTCCACAGGAAATCAGATTTGCTTCTCCGCTAAAAAGGTTTTTTAAGTCTTACCTGCAAAGTGAAGACCACGCACTCCAAGATGAGGTGTAGTAGCGATCCCGAGCCTGCACAGAGATCTTGTCTTTTGGGCCAGTCCTTGGAATCTGAACATGCTGCTCATCAACCTCACGAATCTGCAAACAGAGCACAGGTCCTTCAGTGGATGGTGAGGTCAAGCCCAGAGCTAGGGCCAGATACATGCAACAAGCAGAGGCAATTCCAAATCCACTGGTAACCTGTTGTTTCGAAAGCACCAGTCTGCTCCCACAGGTGTCAACATCATGAGGGACTGTGAGAACCTCAGGCTCACAGAAACCAGAAAGTCCACTTTCCATTGAAGTTACTAAAGGGATCCTAATTCAAAACTGAAACTTAAAAAACAGGGTGGAAAATTAAAAATGGGGTTTATTTTATATCAGGGTTTTCTTATTGTTTTTCTTCTTTTCCCAAAGCATGAGCTTCAATGGACAGAAGTTCTTGATTTTCAGTATCCATGAGATTTCCCTGAGGACTTTTGGCTGGTACAAGAAGCAGTCCTAAAACTGGCCAGTTTCACTGCTTAAGATATAACAGACAACATTGTGAAATTCAAAGAGTCAGCACTGGGGGAATGGCCCCATCTGCTGGTAAAAGTTTACTTTTTTGTTTGTTTAATCAGCTGACCTACAATTACACATATTGGCTTAATTTCCAGGTTGCTGCTCCCAAGAAGAGCGGCACTGCAGGTACAATCTTGCAGTGTGGTTCATGGACTTCGTTCTAGTTCTGCAGTTGACTTCTTTGTCAACCCTAGGCAAATCACTAGAATGCTGTTTTTCAAAGATATTTTGTGATTTAAGGCTAATACTTAGCCTTTAGTAGATTAGTAATTTTTAGTTAATAAATAATAATTGGAAGTGAATGGCAAAGGCTCTAGTCTCCACAGAAATGCTATCAAATGAATCATTGATTCCCTATTTGATCATTCCCCTGTAAAGAAAATCTGAGCTAGCCAAGTACAAACAACATAAAAGGAACTCAGTGCAACAGATCTTAGACTTCTTGATTTTGAAATTGGGGTTTTCCCAAATTAGGACCCACACAACCCCACGTGTGAATTAGCAGAGACTTTTCTCACGCTACACAGGTATGCAATCTGGGCATGGTGTTAGCTCCTGGTTACGTCAGGATTGCATCTGCTGCAGCGTGTCTGGTTTGGGCCTTAGAGCTCCCTGAACTGGGAGGAAGATTATTTTCTTTCAAGATAGAATCTTACCACATTTGGGGCTTGGCATGAATCTTGTGTACTAGGCTTATATTATTTGAACTGTTTGTTAAAGCAAGAAAAGCTCATTTTGAGTGCTGTACCTCTGGGTTCATTTTGTGTCTCTTTGTGCTTTCAACTTTGACCCTGAAAGTCAAAGGGAAGTAGGACTTTGGTGTGCTCCAAGTTTTGGGGTATGTCCAGGTCACTGTTCCATTTTTGGCCACGTAGTGACATTTTGGTGGATCAGGTTTTACTGCAAGACAAAATATAGAAGGCATTAGGTCTCATTAGCAGCATGGTATCAGATACTGGTGTCCTATTGCTGACATTTTATAAGAATCAGCCCCAGAGTCTCCAGTAGATTAAGACAAGAATATGTAAGATCTGTGTTTCACATGGAAAATTAATCGCACTCCACGAGGTTTTACATTTTATTTTTTATTTATTTATTTTTTTGCCTGGAGGGTTGCAGAGGGCTTGGTCAGACAAAAGACTACCTTCAAATCCTGCTGACTGTTCGGACATTTAGCAAAGCATCAGTTCCCTTCGGATCCAGCCTCACCACTATGTGAGCCACTGGTAAGTCTGCAGCTCCAAGAGAAGATCCTGCTCAGTTACTGATTGCTTTCTGACTGGGAGACCCGATGTCCCTTCCCAAACACGTCCCTTTCATACAGACTGCTATGGAAATTTCTGGGAGATGTGAGAAAGAGAGAGTAGGAGGTCACAAGCTATGGAGATCTTGGTTCTTTACTTCCTCCTCTACTTCCGGACTGCTGCTATGATTTGTTTTCCCCTGATTTACAGTACAATAGGGCAGGGATTCCCAAGTGTAGTTTAGTTAATTACCATTATTAGTTCCACTCTCAGTGACAACAAGAATAAAGCTAAGAATAAACAATGATTTCTGGTGTACGCACTGATATCTCTGATGAAGAAGCTGCTCGTATAGTTCTCATACTCCACCTCATCGATGACCTCCAGGAACATCTCAGTCGGCTGGTGCTCTTCAGCGAATGGGCAGTAGTTCTCTTTCTGGCACTGGGCTGTGTATTTAATCACTGTGTCACCAGTGTGAGCCACAGGGCTGCTGCAGGTTACATCTTGAGAGCTGAACAGAGAGCAAAAGGAGGTATTGGAAATGCTGGCTTGTTCTGAGAAGTTTGGTTCACACTGGCATCTTGTAGTTGGTAAGATTATATTTCCTGCTGCCTGAATCATTCTATGGCTTCACTGTAACCACTGCAAACACAGTCTGGTGGGCAGTCTTACATTTTCAGAGATTGATAAAAAGACATGTTCCCCCTTAGCAGAAGAATCTGTGTTTAAACTTAAAACAGGGTATGTCCTTTTCTTCTTTATTACCACTGTTCCATGACAAGCTCTGGTATTTGTTTCTCAGCCCTCTCCATAGCATCGCTGGAAAGAGGCAGGGTTAAAATGCATTCATTGGGAAACAAATAGCAAAAGCCAGCTATAAAATGGTACCTGAATCCGGCTCTATTTTCGCATTCACTGAAATAAAACACTTTGCAGATATTTCCTCTTTAACAAACTGAAATAGCCTCTGCCTGAGTACTCCATGTTTTGGAGAAACCCCCAAGATTAGTGGGAGGTAGGAAATCCCCGGAGGGTTCCCCTCACACATTTCCCTCACAGGTTTCTGCAGTGACCCTCAACTGAGGCCTGTCAGTGGACATGTGGTTTTTGCAGTGGGCGAAGCCTCCCACTGCTCTAGTGCCACTGGAGCTGCTGAGCAGGGACTCGGTGCTATGATTGCTTCTACTTTTGGCTTAACTTCCTCTCTCTCCCCTGTATGGACAGTTTTTGCTATTGCTTAAGTGACTCTGTGACTGTACAGAAGAAGCTGTAACAATCCAGTGTGGGTTGCTCCATGGTCAAACCTTTATTAATTCCTGAGAAATTTCCAAGCTCTTATTAGTTAAGTAGGTCTCTGTGACTGCCCCAAACCCTTTTGCACATGTTCACACTCTGGGAGTGGGATTCTTCCCCTTCTTTATGTTCTCAGTTGGCAACCCACAATCCAGAATGTCCTCCACAGAGTAATACTGAAGGCTACTTTACGAGGTGGATGAGGAAAGTACAAGCTCTTACCCTTTGAGACTTCTGATTGAGAACTTCATGCTTGGACTCTCATTTTCTGTCATCCATGAACATATGAAAATTCCAGAGTAATTCTTTGCCTCACATTTTAAAAATGTTCCTTTTGGTTCTAGATGGAAAAAGAAAGAAAGCTTTTTTTTTTCCCCCCAAGTCCAAGCAGAGAGAACACAGTAACTCAGCACCATCCCATCCACTTTGGCAGGCAGACACAAGCTTAGGCTACCCAGGGTACAGCAATTTCTAGTTAAAAAGCCATGTAACTACATTTAGCGGTCAAAGGCTGGTCTACATAGCAGCACATTGACCACATCTACACGGCTGCTGATAGGAGCTAGCATGTACCCAAGCTGCTGTGGATGCCTGATGAGCCTGTCATTAAAAGCTCTATGTAGACAAAGAGATTATTTCTTTCACAGAGAAACTTTGCAGCAAACAAAGCAAGTCGATTGCTTCCTCACCAGAAAAGTAGTAGGGATGTATTGATTTTATTCCATGATTTTCATATCAGTCTAATCACTCCTACTGTTACTGTATTCTATGGGTCTAGAAAGTCCTTAATTAATCCCAAATGACAACCCATTCCCATTTTTTCAAATCAGATGCAAAATACACACACGAATACAAAAAAAGCCGTTACTTGCATTTGAAATGGACTCATTTTAAAGCATATATTTCTCATGCAGCTCCCCAGAGAGATCCCTTGGGTTTGCAAAGTGTAAAGCTGAACAAAAACACACCATAACATCCTATGACCTTACCTTTAAAACTTGTCAGAATTGATCTCATCATTTGTCCATCTGAGTCTATTTTAGTTATGAGGAAAAAACTGTAGCTGATGATTTCATGGGTGTCAGCTGCCAGACAGGTGTAGTTGCCAGCATCTGGGAATTCTTTGACTTCAGCAATCAGTGTCTTTCCAGTTCCTCTCACTTCTGTGTCCTTTTTCCAGTAAACAGACAGTGCTTCATTGGTTGTGTTACAGGTGAGCTCTACTTTTGTGGCTGGTGCCTCATCGCTCCACTCGGATTCGATGACATATACTGGACATTGCAGAAAAGGGAGTTAGCAACTGTTCACACTTTGCAGTGGTAATAAGGATTGAACTGAACCCTTTATTCAGCTTCACTCTCCAGAACTGACAAATGTCTTCCTCTATTGCCCCCTGGGTCCTACTGTCACTTGGAAATCTTCCCTGTAAGAAGTTGTTTAACTTAAAAAGTTACAGTGCATCTAGAAATGGTTGATCAGTAGAGATAACCTTTTAATTGAAGAAAAAGGGGTTTTTTTGGTATTTCAAGAGAATCTTATAGTAGTTCATAGCCCTAGGAAGTAGGCAGGTACCTCCGTTTTACAGAGGAGGATGCTGGGGCACACGGAGCCCCTGATCCCTCCTTCACATGGCCCTTGGCCTTTGCTGGCAGAGTGGCCTATAGAACCCCTCGGTTAGCACCAATTCCTTGGCTCCCAGAAAGGGCCTCCTCAGAGCCAACGGCTGGTGAGGGAGCAGTGGGACGGAGGACAGCTCCAGGAAAGGGATTCACCCCATCTGATGCTTTATTCCCTTTTATACAAGGAGTGATATGGATTCCTAACACCATTGGTCAACATGGAGTGATTACTAAGAGCCACAGCAGAGATAAGAGGACTGCAACAAAGAAGCAGTCTCCTGAGAGCTGTCTTGTATCTCTGAAGTACCATTGGTCACTCCAAATTAGGAGAAATTCCACATAATAAAGTAATTTTGAAATAATTCCACTAAAACTATGTTATCTTCTCCTGTCTCTTTGCTGTGGTTTCACATGAGAAGTAAAGTAGTAGTCAGGTTGACTACAGAACTTCACCTGCACTTTCATGTGGCAACGTATCTCAAAATGTAACTATTTTGAGCTACTGCTTAGATGCCACTGCTGTTACAGGCTCCCAAACATCCTCAGAGACTGTTTTGCGTACTAGAACAGGCAAAAATCTGTTTCTTGTGCGTCAACACCTCAGAAAACATTCAGCTCAGGTAAACACAGTTTCAATATTGATCTGTAAGACTTTCTCACTAGGATATTTCACTACCAAAACGAGAGCATTAAGACTTCACAACAGAGAAGAGACACTAAGAAACACAAGTCAAATGCTGTAACTAAAATGGCGGAGTACATGCAACTCTTCTTACCAAACTGCTTATGGATATTTGAAGCACAGGCAGGGTAAATATTAAAGATTTCAAACAGAAAGATATAAAAGTATACTTTCAATATGGTGACAAAAATATCTGAAGTTTTCAGTACAGTGGCATTGCTCAGGGAACCCACAGGATTAATCCTTTCTTAATATAAAGATACTGAGAAAGGTAGTTGAATTATTCTTTAGAAATAAAACACTTTGCAATCAGACTGAGAATGCTTTTTTTCCATATTGATCAAGAATTTTCTTTGTGGATCATCCCTTTGAAAATAGCCCAGATTATGGAGCTAGTCTGGGTGAAGAAGAGCAGAAAATATGACCATCCGAATTTAGCCTAATTTTATGGTGAGTAAATTACTTTAAAGTCAATTTATTTTTTGTCAAATTAAATTAAAGTCAAATTATTATTGACCCTGTACTTTTTACAAATGCATGTGCAATTCATCTGCATAAACTATTTTTAAATTCTGGATTTTTCTGTGAAGTGTTCCTTTGGACAGTTCATTCTTCACTGTTTGTGGGCTGTTACCTAAGTCACAAGACAATGTTTCTGTTTCTTGACTGCATGACTGAAACTTCTGAAACAAGAGAACAGGGAATAGGGAATAAGGCAGTTCCTAATGCAAATATTTAGATTAACAGCTATTGTGTTAGAAGCATCCGCATGTTAGGACTTCTAATTATTTCCATTAATACCAATTAGTTAGCTAGTTATTCACAAACAAATAGTCATAACCTTAGCCAAGGCATTGTAGTTAATAAACTGTGCTTTTAAACACAAATATACTTTCCAGTCTCTTTTTTTAAACCATTCAGTCATCTATAGATCTCAGTATATTAAGACAGCTTACCATTCTCCCTCAGCTTCCACTGTGCTTCCAGAAGGGTACCAAAGGAAAATAGTGAAAATAAGACGAATAGAAGGTGAGACATCTGTAGGGAAAAAATAAATTACTAAACGTCATATTGATTGTGTGCTGAAGCCAACAAGCTCAATGCAGGACAGAATAATCAGAGAACAGAGCAATTTCCAATGTACCAAGATATCTTCTCCCACTCTAAGAATTCCTAGATATATCAAAATTGCATAGCCTGTTTGTACTAGGTTTCAGGCCAAAACTTCGGTATGCCATTTACATACACCACAAACCAGCTTAGAGGAAATCACAGAACTCAGAAGAAACTGTTGCATGCATAACCCTTGGCCCTTATCTGGTCAGGGGCTCAGGGGCATTGCCAAGTCTCTCAGTTAAGTATCCCTTACCAAAAGAAGTCCTGCTAATACTAGCGGGGTTACTTGCATAAATAAGTCTTCGGACTTAAAAGACTTCGGACAAAAAATCTTTGTACATTAAATTCCAATCACACAAAGCTTTTAAATAGATTCCTTGCTTTAAGTGTGTCAGTAGCCCTGCTAAAGCAAAACTATGTATAGAATAAAGTATTCAAATGCTTTGCTGGACCATGTTCATCATCTTTCTTTGCAAGAACAAGTGACTGTGGTATCAGTAACACCACATTTGCAAAAATGGCTAGATATGTATATCATTGCGGTAGTGTTTGCTTCAAACGTACATTTAGTTGAGATTATATAGTTATATTTCTATGTTTATTCAGGTTCTGGATGTCAAATTATTTGTCTTGAATTCTAAATACAACTAGAGCTCTTCATGAAACACAAAATATTTTGTCAAATGCTGTGGTAACCACCAGGCACGTAAGAAAAACTTAATGACTGTTATTTAAATGGCTTCAGGCATTTTTCTTTAACTGTAGAGTAAGCCAAATGGAAAGGAGAATGACGTAGAGACATGGATATAGCTTTAAAAGTCTATTTTGACTATCAATGGGAGTTTGGACGCAGATGAAATAAGACAAAATTAGGTAGTTATTTTGTTTTTTGCTTTCCTCTCCAAGAAGCCCTTTTTTTTCAATGAAAGAGAAGCATTTCTCATGTTTTCTTCTCGTATACTACAAGCCTTTACATCCAGATTTACGAAGGAAGGGTGTGTATATATTTTGATATGCACCAAATCGATAACTTCCTGGCAACTAGTAGCAGTTCTCAATGTTGAGGAGAAGCCAGCTGTGTCTGGATCAATGCCAAGCAAAACATGCTCTCTGATTCTGTATCTCCAACATCACAGCTATTATTAGTGGGAACAGAAGCTAGGAGTTTAGCATCCTGAAAGAGTATCTAAGCGAGGAAGCAGCTCACAGTGTGTCTGACACTCGGAGGGAGGCAGAAACCTTGGTCATGAGCTAGATACTATCAGGCAGCCTGTTAGCCACATATTGATTCATTAACAGGCAAACACTTTCTTAGCTCCTGCTTACTTTCTGCTGCAGTAAGGCTTATCTGTAATTTGTGAGAGAAAGATACATTTGCATCATCTTGGACGTTGTCTGCTCTTGCTCTTTTCTATCATCCTCACATGGCATCTGTTAGTTCTCCGCATATAACTGATATTTGAAATTTCAACTAAAATCTTGGAGGGAGAAAAAGGGAATTAAATATGCTTTCTTTTCAGTGTTAACCTTTCATCAAAATTGAAACATCGAAAATAGAAGTTTCTTCTGATTTTAGGGAGAAGCTGAAATATTTGATTTTTTTTTTAGTAACAAAGTTAGCAATTTCCATGGAAAACTTCAACTTTCCCCCACCTGCCCAAACTCACCTTCTCACAGTTTTATCAAAAAATCAGTCAGAAATAAACTCAATTTCTGAACACTATTAATCAGTGCAGTTGCCTAAGAACTTCCTAGGTTAGGACAGAGAACCAACATTAGGTGTTCCTTGTGATTCAGAGCATTAACTTACATAAATCAGCAGAGGTCTTTACTGAGAATCCCATATTAATTCCTGCTAGAAAGAACCTCTGGAGGTCACCTGCATCCATCCCAGCTCGAAGCAGCGTACCAATGGAATTATATTTATTTAAAGCAAAGAATGGTCTCACCACATATACATATTTATATAGGCACACACCCCAGCAATACGATTGGTATTTAAGATTGTTATCTTACAACATTAGTCATTTTATTAGTTATTTAATAACGCTATATACTTTACATACATATGCTATGTGGTTGACTTCAGGCACATAAGCATATAAACACTATTCTGAGAAAAGTCTCATGAAAACTTTAAAATACACTTTCAAATAAATTACTTCAAGTTTCCATTTATTTCAACTGAAGGCAGCTGTGGCCAGACTTATGTTATCCCACATGAAGGACAGCAGGAGAAGAAAGAAGTTCTTACCTTTTCCTGCGGCTCCTGCTAGCTGAAGCTGCCAGGCAGGTTGGTTTCGTGATCTGAAGGAAGCAAAGCGCTGGCTCTCTTATAAATGTAAACTCTGAAAGGAAAGGGATGCTACGTTTCACCGCAATACCACAGAATTGCAACACGCAGACTGAGTTCCCTTTTAACATAGTGGTAGAACTAAAAAAAAAAAAAAAAGAGAGAGAGACAGAGAGAGATAGAGAGAAAAAAAAAATTGGGAGTCCCAGGTAAACTTTAAAGAGGAAATGAGATTGTTACAGTGACCTTTGCGATTTGCCAGAGGCACTTCCTTTCCTGTCCGGTTTTCTGTCTCTCATACCGCCAGTCTCATCAGCTGGGGAAGAGTAAATAACGAGTCAATAAACTTCCAAAACTGTGTGATGGGAAATACAGCACGAAGACAGAAAGAGAAAGTTAAATAAACTAATTCTACTGCTACCTGGTAAGGGAGAAATACATGAACTAAAATCCCACTTACCACATCAATCAGAATTAGAGCTAGGGCATTTTTTTAATTTGTTCTTTTAATATTACATTTATTCTAAAAATTGAGTCTTAGGCCAACAAAAACAAAATCTGAAATTGCCATATTATTTTATGGTGGCATTTTTAAAATAAAACCTATTAAGCCACCTTTATAGAACATATTTTAAAAATAAGGCAAATGTTTCTGTTTGTTTAATTGAGAAAGAGAAAACAATTCTCTTTCTTAGGCAGGCAAAACCAACTGAGTTGGTCAACTAGCCTTATTCTTAACCTAAATGATAATAAGACTGGAACACCACCAGCACCAAGAAATACATTGCTTGTCAAAACAAAAATGGAATTCAATCTGATATACTTTAAAATTGCATAAAGAGATAGACCTCTATATGGTGAACTTTCTAGTGACAGAAGGCTCTTACATCTGGGAGATCAAAGATACAATGTAGACACAGAGCAATGAAAGACGGCGCCTGCCCTCCTGCTACAGTCCATGGCCTTTCCAAGGTCCTTCACCAAGGTGAAACAGCACAAGCATGGACAGTATGTTGAATATTTGGTGTCCCCAAATATGTCAAGAACTTAAAACAAAAGGAGGAACAACTCAAAACAGCAATGAGAAAATTGTATTTTTCTAAACCCCAGTAGTTCTCACTGCATCGAGTTCCTGTTCACTGTTATCCGTTTGGGAGGCACAACAGCTGAGACAGAAGCACAGCCTCGTGTTAAGTGAGGGCAACTGCACTGACGGCTTTAAATGAAGGTACAGAATTGCTGTCAGAGTCCTTGCCCTCCTCAGCATCCTCTCCAATGAAACACGGCTCAAAAGGGGTCACACACCTTGGGCAGCGAGCTTTAACGCCCTCCGACCCAACAGAGCACTGTGGCGGGGGCCTAACAGCCGCCCTGCTGATTCCAGCATGTCCAGCCTTTTGCTCCCATCCTCAGGTCCAGACTTTGCTCTGCCAGAGCCTGGGTGAGAGCAGACAATGGTTCTAAGATAGAGAAAACTGCTCAGTTCACACAGTTTATACCAAATCTGGATCAAAATGGTTGACTGGACCAGAACTAGGACATGGAATTGGGCCTGAGCCAGTGAGCTGTGCATTCAAGAGCCATATCAATAATGCAACAGAGAAATTACAGTACTGGACACCTACAAAATTTTAATTAATATCTACAAATTTCTAAATAGCCTTCTATAGCTAGTCCCACAAAGCTCTGATCGCACGGACAGCCACACGCACACACACTAAGTGGAAGAAAGTGTGGGTTACAAGCACACTCTGCTAAGGCACGTGCTAGTGAGAAAGGACCTTGTGCAGTTGCCTGTGGACTCCCGAGATGTGAGCCCCAACTTGTCACTGTTGGTTGGACTGTCACTCCACCTGGAGCACGGCTACTCGCAGGGTATCACGGGCCACGCTCCGCCAGGCCTAGATGGTGGTCATGGTGCTGGTGGGGTGACTTCTGGCAGCCTTGGGCCAGGTATTTTCTGGTGCTCTGTCCCAGCTGCCAGGTCTCTGTCAAATATTCCTGGTTCTTTCATACTTCTTTTCAAGATTCCTTTGTTTCAAAGGTCACTTTGTAACTCCCTCGTTACCGGTTAATCCTGTTGCTGCTTACCTTCTCTTTCACAACATCAGTTGCCCAAGGCAACTCAGGCAACTGCCTCAGGCAGTTTTAAGGGCTTTTAATATATAACATATAATGTTATTCCCATTTTTATCTTAACTGATGTTGTTATACAGGCATGTGGCCTTGCAAGGGTGGGCTATAGCCCCCACTTGCCAACATGGGCTCAAATGTGTGGAAGACAGACATGGCAGGAGCAGATGGGAGAGCAGGCAAAGGGAAGGGGGTTCAGGCTGTTCCAGTTGACTAAATTATCTCACTCTTGTCCTAATCCCTGAATACTCTTTAAACACATGCTGAAAGGAAGCTGGACTGAGCACTAGATCCCCATTCATCTGGTCTTTCTCACAGAAGAAATCTTGTCACCAGAGGAAGGAGGAATCCTCAGTACGGGGATATTCAGGGGACCAGAACACACCAGAGCATTTTGTGCATGAGTACCCGGGCACCAGGACTACAGGGTGGGCAGTGCTGCCCCTCTCCTCGGATGGTCTCAGCCTATCGTGCCAATCACAGCCTCCAGGAAGCACTTTGGGCAGCTTTTCCTTTCGCAAATCAGAATGGGCTGAGTCAAGTTTAAGCACATTATTCCTAGTTCAAGACTTCAATACAAGAGCTCTGTCTGAACACAAAAGCCAGCCATGACCTGAAGTTGAGAACCGCGTTCACAGCCACTGAGCAGATAAATATGTACACAAATAACCACACATACACAGTGCTTATTCGCTTTCCAACATATCTTAACCTTCCTGTTTGCTTATATCAACCATGTCTCAACACATCTTAACTTGCCTGTTTGCTTATACCAACCACATCTCATGGCTTTTCTTTTTTGACTATATGTCAAACTAACGCTTAGCTTAAACCTCTGCCCAGCCTGATGGTTATCTTTGAATACCTGCTCAGTCTCATAGGATGGATAAAGATTAAATAAATAGACATTTACAGGGTGTATGTTCCGTATACACATATGCCTTCAGCACATATATTTGTCTTAGCTTAATTTTGATACAGGACAAAAGGAATAATAAAATGCCCAACCTTTATGTCAAGAATTCTGGATGCCAGTAACGGAGTGTAGATAGATCTGTATGGAATTTCCATGCCGAGACCATTTGCAATGATCCATCAGAGTGGAATTTTTAAATATTAAAACATAGAGATTGTGAAAATATCCTTTGATGACAGTCTGGGTTTCCATTATGAGCTCATATATTCTTAAGGGGAAATTTGGAGAAGGGCAGCTGCTCTCCCATCATTTTATCCCACTTCCTCTATGTCAGTGAAAGAGAGAATGGTGGAAGCTCTGTCAGTGCTTTGCTCTCCTCTAAGGCATTGGAAAAACTCCTTATTGGCAGAAATGGCAAACTGAAAGTCTTTACATTAGCAGATTTTTTTTCTACTGAATACAAGGATCTATTTGAAAAACGGTTTTAATTTCTTTTGGAGGACTGACTTTTGTTTGCTTATTGGAACGACACATCTATTCCATCACAATCCAGGAAAAATTTCTTTGCATAGTATCAGCAAAAGGAAGATTTACAAAAACTGTATAATCAATATGGTTTCTCTTTATGGATTTTCCTTCAGCACCTGTCTGTCTAGCTTTCCAGGGTTATCAATTTTTAGGTTGATGCCAAAGATCAAGTTTTATTACTGTTATTATTAATGTAGTAGCAGTGAAATGGGAACTCTGCTCTTTCATATAATTAATTTATTAATTTAAAGGGTGATTTATGTGACTTCATCAAGAAATACTGCATAATATTAACATATCAGGGATCTTTATTAAAAACTCTAATCCCAACCTATTTGAACCCAGATCAAACTTTGGATGAAATGTGAAACAACAGAGGGAAAAATATATATCCAACTTATATTTATATATGTATAAGCTTTATACAGTATTAGTATATTTCTAGTTTGCTACAACTAGTGGAACCACCCAAGAAGGGGAGTTCAGATGCGTCTCCTTAGTGGAGATGGTAAAATGTTTACCTCGTTCATTTGCTAAGTTGATAGTTCCCCCACTAAATGCAGAGCCAAAGCTGTCACCAGCTGTTACTGTGACCTAATTAATTGCCCTTATGACCAGGATGGGTTCATCACATTGCAGTGCAGTAATGCAGGCTTCTCATTACATCCATCTGCTGGTAAATACAATTCTATACTCAGCTCCATGATCTACATGCAAGTTGCTCACCTCACGTAGCTTCATGCATTTCTTGAATGCCAGTTATTTGAATTCCATTGTCCCAATTCCTTATGCCAGGACATAGTGTAGAGCATGGGGGAAATAACACATCAAACTGAAAGTAAAGAGAAAAACCCAGTAGTAACTAGAAGACTTAAATTCAAGCAACATTTTCTTATTTGACTGGTAACTTCTGTGCAAAACAGACAGGCTAGTTAATTTCTGTATCATTCTTAAATTGCATGCACCATTGTTTTCAGGTATTTGCTGTAAGGTAGTAATGTTGAAGGATTAAATCCTGGGGGAACAGATTCAGTAGATTACTGTGTGTCCCGATATTTGATGAAATATTTGTAATCTATATTAAGCTAATTGGAATTTTCTGCCAATCCAAGATGTACCAGAGAAAGGGAAAGATAATAGAAAGATAGTCAGACAGACCAACGGACCAACTGATGGATCTATAGTTCATTTGATTGATCAATGGCATTATTTAGAGTGATAGTGTTTTAAACCATGAATCACTCTGTGTGACGGGGATCAACGAGTATACAGGGAAGGACTGTAGCCTTTCCACATAATCTTGAGGGGGACAGGCCAGCCAGGGCAGTCTTTTGCATTGTTTAAAAACCTGCAAAAGTGTGTATTTTCTATACCAAAAGCCAATTAATGCATTGCATTACATTGTTGTTAGGATCAGGCAGTGTAAAAAATCATTTCAGCATGGACAGTTACTAGAGGGAAGCTGTGATGTACTCTGTAAAATGCTTTGATATTCTCATACTGCTCTTCAGTCATTCCTTGGCCACAGACCAATGAAGAAGAAAAAGAAAGTGGAGAACTGCAGAGCAAGATTGAAAAGCAGAAAAAAAAAATACACTAAAATTCAGTTAAATTAAATTACGCTCAACTTTTGGAAATGTATTAATCATCTGAAATTAACCAAAAGCACTCTTCTCAAGCATCAATTCATTTTTTCATGTAAAACGTGTCTGTTTGGCTAAGTATAATTAGAGCAGGTATTTCCTGATACGTATTTTTGATATATGTTGAAATAACTTAGTGATGAATGTCAGTTCTGTGGAGCAAGGGACAAGATGCTTTTAGCACACATTTTAGATAAAAGGTTCAGTGAGGGACCTCAAGGAAACAGGCTTAGCATTAAAAGAAAATTGCAAAGATTAAGTATGCCTTACACAGAGAGACAGCTATTAGTTATAACAGTATCTTCCAGATATTTCATATTCCAGTGGCCGTTATATTTTAATTTTCTGTAAATATGTTGAATATTTCATTTTATTTAGTCATGTGTCCCTTTTTAGCATACAGTTTACTGTTTTTGGTTGGTTGGTTGGTTTTGTTTTGTTTTAATTATAATCATTCTGTCTCAGCATCCCTAAGAATTGTTTTTGGAACTCACATTAGCAGACCAACCTTTGAAGCCTTCACAGGCAGCAATACAAAGTAAACAAGAACCTGGAGGCAACATGAGACGTTCTTCTCTTTTAATTCAGTATGAGCTTGCTACATCCCTTGGCCACATGCAAAAGTCTTTGGAGGAGCAGGCTGCACATGAGCCATAGACGAAAGACTACAACTTTTGCCTTGGCTAGTGTAATCCATGGCAGGTCATTTGTGGCCTGGGTGAAGGCAAGAGCTGAGAGAGAAGTGCTGTTCATTTCCTCCCATTCGGTTGGGTCAAGGAAAATTGCCAAAGGCACTGAAAGATATTTTGAACTACTCCAATATTTTGGTAGTATACTGCAAAAAATCTTGGAAGTTTACAGCTTTCTGGGACCTGGAGTCATTCTTTTCCAGTAATCCTGGAGCTAGCCTAAGGAAACCTAAAACATCAATGGAAATGTCAGTGAATGATAGTTGTCAACATTTTCTCTATTTTTTGAACAATAAGAACACTGGCCATGAAGATAAAGCTTCTTCAGGTGGGGGAACATGACTTTCTCCAGGGATGGCCCAAGCCTTTTGAATGAAACCCTCCAGAAAGGCAGCAAATGTCACTACATTCCACTCCAAATGCACTTCTTTTTTTTTTTTTTTCCTAACCTTGCTCAAAACTCATTATAAAGAATAAATGAAATCTCCTTCTTGCCCTCCTAATCTGTCCACAATTCCTCCTCTGGGGAGAACAAACCATGCGGATTCACAAAAGCTCAGTGCTCAGATAGAATGTGTACCATCATAGCATGGAGAGGAGAGGAGAGGAGAGGAGAGGAGAGGAGAGGAGAGGAGAGGAGAGGAGAGGAGAGGAGAGGAGAGGAGAGGAGAGAAGTTGTTCCAATGACCAAAGCTATATTTACATGGTATTTCACAAGCAGTTTTGAATCCTTGGGAAGAGGGCACACAGTTCAGGCTCAGCTCTGTGCTAATGACTGCCATATAACTTGTGATCAAGCTTAGGGGCTCAGCAGAGGAAGCTGAGGTCAGTGTGTGCGATACTGTATTGACAGCTTTTCCATTTAACTCTAGTGCATGTCTGTCAGTACGAAGTAGGATTGTTATGAAAAATACTTTGATTCTATGCTTTTATCACGATTTTGAAGAGGAAGGTGAATATAAATGAAGGAAAGTCAGGGGCATACCTAGAAGAAAGAGAAAACATAATGATTTGCTACTTTGCTGTATAATTATTAATGTGCATGTATTCCTTTTATGCTAAAGACTAGAGGCACAAACCGGCAATGGGGCCACATCTTGCAACGGTTTCCAGATCACAGTATGATCATGATCCAGGCAACTGGTTGCATCATTTATTACCTGTCAGAAAATTCCAAGTCCCTGGTAGTTGTGAAAAGACATTTTACATTATGTAATGAAAGCTTTAATACCTCTTATGACTGTTAATGAATGAAGTCATTCAAAACTTATTTGGAAAGCAAAGATGTTTCATATGTTAACCACTGAAGCATCCTTCAGCTTCTGAAAAACAAGGAAAATTTCTGAAATGACTCCAATAGTTGTTTTACAATATGACTTTAGCTTCTGTAATTACTGTGAATGTTAACATTGCTGAGGTCATGTTGTAATAAGTGGGACTACAGTATTACCAACCCTAAGCACTAAAAATTCAGGACCTTCAACATGTCATGACCTCCAGCAGCCCCAGTAGTGTGGGGCGAAGAGGGAGGCTGTGCCCTGGCACTCCCATTACACACCAGCTATGGAGGAAGGTGCCTGGGAAGGGATGAGACCACAGTACTCATGAGCTGTCCTCAGATATATCTACCCAGTTATATTTAAAGAGTTTTCTGTCTTTACTTTTTTTTTTGCTTTTATTTTCTTTTCCTGATAGAAGATAAATGTGAATTAATAAGAATTTTTTAATTCTTACAGTGGAAAAAGGAATGGTCCACCTTTAAAGAGAAAATACTTAGGCTTAATCCTGCTCCCTCTAATACAACGAGTGATTCAGCTTTGGCTTCAGTGGAAATGGTCTTGAGTCCACTGTTCACAAAAAAAAGCCTCTTCGGTTCCACAGCTACAGTACTTAAACATGAAAAATTGTTTAGACTTGTCTGGCAAGTAAATTTGTTTCAAACTTGTTTGGGACTGACTTAGTTGCCTGCACAAAGTTAGCCCTATATGTCTACTGTCTTCACCTGAAACACCAGGAATCACTGGACTTAAAGTTGGGAAAAACTTCCACTAGTTTAAAATAGGTCAAAAGTAGACCTGAAGCATGTTTGTGCATTTCTCAGGTAGCAAGCCAGGAAACCCATATCTATCCTCTGGCTTACTTAAGGAATGGATAATGGATAATGGACATGCTGGGTCTTCTCTAATATATTTTGCAGAACAGAGATTCTCAAACTGTCCAACAGCCTCTTTTAAGAGGCTTATAAATGAGCTTTTTAAAAAGCAATCTCCTCCCCAGTACTCTTAAATTCTCAACAGAGATTTGAAATTCCACTGGAAAATTTGAAGAAACATGAAACCTACGTTATCAGGGTCCACTTGAGTCATGTAGCACAGAATTTCAAAAACAGAAAGTAAAGATAGTCAGTTCTCTCCGTGTAGGTAGTTTCATGTAATCACACAGCAAACCACCGTGTCCCCAGCAACATGTAGGTAGAAGCTGGAAGCATGTACGAGAATCCATATCCATTACCTTTGTCCATTAAAAAGGTGATCAGAGTAAAACTGACCTTTAAAAAGGAAAACACAAATTCCTCAATAATTTCTTAATATATTTGTTTATATATAAAAAAGTGGAACTCCAAAAAAAGTTAATTTTTGACTGCCATTTCTTTTACTGCTGAAACACACTTCCTGTAATTCTGCATTATACAGCAGTCCTATCTATTTTATCTTATACTTGTATACTTTTAAAATTATCCTTCCTGAAAAATTGTCCTTTATTAGATATACTAACTGCAACCATATGTCAGGATACTATTTGGTGATTTTATTTCACCTAAACAAAACTAGTTTTGTTTGTCAATTTTGAAAGTTGTGAACATTCCTTGTTATGAGAAGGTTTATGACATTAATCAGTTATTTGAATTAATCAGGTTATTTGAAGGGAGGGTCAAAAATTCTTTTTAGAATTTCCTTTATCACTAATATGACATCTCTGCAGCCAAAATTAATTAAATAGAAAGAAAGCATAAAAAGAGTCTTTTTCTGACTTATTCCCAGCTGCACTGACATACAGACTGCACAAGATTAATGGGAATTGGATTGTTTCATACTTAACCACAGCAACTGCATTTCTAGCCACTACACATTTCTGGTTGAGATCTTTGCAGAAGGTTTCTCGACCAAGATACAGGTGCAGGTGTGGGTGTCCGTATGCTAGCTAAGAAGAACAGAACAACAACAACACAAAGTTTTATTTCAACATGCCCCACTATCCTCCTGAGTTTGCTTTCTCCATTCCTGGCCAGCGCTCGAGTACGTGGCTTCTGCTCATGCCCCGTGGCACAAGATACATCACAACAACACTCCAGCACCCCAGCTAAAGACCTAGAAGCTTCAGAATTAACTGCAATATTGTCACATACTTCACTGTTGTTGTTATTCTTGTTGTTCTGTGGATTTTCTCAAAACAGCAGCTTTCAGGGGTTACAACAACAACTAGTGAGCTAAGAGGGTGAACACTGAGCCAAGTGATATGGCCCAGTGTTCAGATGCCAGGAAGTGACTATGAGGGTTAGGACTTTTACATGAAGTTGCTTCATCCAAGAAGCAGGTCTCTCCTGCCCCACGTGCAGGGATGCAGGAAGGTGAGGAGCAGAGCTGTCCTTCCCTGTCCTGTCCATCTGCTAGCAATGTCATCAGATCCGGGTGTAGAGGAAGCAAGACGGAAAAGGAGGTGACGATTTATATTGTTTTTGATCTAGGCAAAAGCAGACACAGCTTTTCATGTCATTACGGGCTGTCTATTGAGAATCTGGGTGTCAACCTACCTACGGTTCCGTGTTCAGGGCAGATTACTGGCAGGTTAGTAGCTGTCATCCAACAGACAAACAATTAGGTGTCGAAGCAAGGAGAAAGCCTTGCATGAGGGAACTTCCACTGAGTACTTTCCCAAAAGAATGATGAAATTGCTTGCACGGAGAGCACACGGCTGTTTCTCCTCACCATCATGCAAGAGCACGATGATGCGTCTGGAGTTGCTCATCTTGGGAACTACGTGCCCTCACTCCTCCCTGTGTTCTGACACCATCCTGAGCAAATGCACCACAACAGCTCCATGGAAAACTTGCCTGTTACCCTGATGAAACAGTTGACCAACGTCCGTAAATTCCTGAAGATGGGCAGGAATGAGATCTCTTTTAAAGCTGTCTAAGAAGACAGGAATAGAGGAAATTAAATGGTTTATATTAAAATGTGTTCATAGATTTCTACACTTTTGACACAAAAATGAAGTAATTCAATAACTTTTTTTGGTGATCTTATACATGGGTCTCCCTAGGCAGCAATGCTGGTGGTATATACTCTGTTCTAGTAATAACTGACTCCAGTTATAACTAGCACTTGAAATGTCTTGACATTGGAGGGCTTGCTTGATCCTGTGTTTTATAGGCAGACCATTTACAGCCTAACCTTGCAAACTGGAGTGGCTGTGCCTGTCTCCCAGAGAGCCCAAAAGATGAGACACTCAGCTGGACTCTGCTCTTGTAGTGAGACACAAAGCATGACATTAATGAGAATAGGACATTCTGGGTTACAGGGAGCAGGGTGCTGTCCTGTTAAGTAACTAAATGACACCTGCAACTACCACGCAGTGAATGTTGACTCTCATTCTCTCACTTCCTACATCAGTCCTCACTCTATCTGGCTGGAGAATGAACAAGGTGGAGATCACAGCCCATCTCCAGCTCCACAATAAACACCTGCAAAGCTGCATAAATATTCATTCCACCTCCGCTCCCAGTACCACTTGAATTACAAGCTAGTGGATCCCCAAATGCATCACTCCATTTTTTATTTTACATTTTCAACTGGCTCTTTCTGTTGCCTCTTTCTGTAGGCAAAATCCCCTAGTGCACTCCGCACAGCACTCCTCACACAAATTCGGTCTCTCTGTGTGAAGCTAACTGACATTACCACTGAGCATTGACGTGATGAACATAGCATGGAGTTTCTCCTTACCTCCCCCAAGTCTTTCCCCAGCATTAGAAAGTAAATCAAAAGCAGGTTCCAGCCACAAAATTATTACTTCTTTTCTGTGGTGATAGGAAACACCACCTGAAAACAAAACACCTAATGTTAACTCTTTATTTCTCTGACTTTGTTGATTGAGCAAGGCATATGTGACATGCCACCATGTAAATTCCTCTGATATTGTGAGGCAAAGCTGTACAATTTTCCAGTTAGCCATGGAATTTCTAAGGTAAATGCAAAACACCAGGAGAGCCCAACATTGCTGAGCCTCTTCCATAAACACACATGCCCAACTACCTCAGAAGTTAAATATAGTAGTATTCCTATGCAAAGCTTGTATGCAGAGAAGCACTAATAGTAATAGAGGTCATAACTCTTCTGTGGCAACTCTCTCTAGTTATAATTAACACCTGAGAGTGAGAATCAGTTGATTGAGTGAGATCTTTAGTCTAACTATCATAGCAATAAATCCTTTTGCCAGAGGAACTGTTGCTTGCCCAAAGAAAACAACATGTTCAGATCAATCACATGCACAGATACCAGGAAAAAAGAGCTTTTACCAGGAAATGTATTCCAGGATAGGATGCATAGTGGTGTAGATATATCAGGTGGAAGAGAAATTTCATAAACTAACTTCTCCCTTCTATTTTTTTTTTCTTTTTGTGTTCAACCATCTAAATTTAACGGGCATATGACTGCACCATGGGCGGTGCCATTACAGTTAATCAGCTAATCCTCCCTAAGAAACAATAGAACTCTGATACACCGTTATCCAAGCAAAAATGTACTTTCAAGCAGGTAGGATTAATCCCATTCAAGTACTCAAAGTTCAGCAAATACGTTATGATCAGAACAGTGTTTCATCCTCAAAAAAAGAGTAGTGATTTGTAATAGAGAGACTCTCAGTCTATTGTGATCCTATTAACAGCGTAGAAGCAGTATTACCAACTTTTCACACAACTAACTTAACATCCAGCAAACAATAAATGATCCAAGTGACAACAGCAGCCGAAGCCCTTTGCTCTTATCATTTTGTGTTCCGTATCTCTATCTTGTGTCTTTTAGGGTGACACCTGCTATCTGATCCACTAGGATCCAGGATCTGCAAGGAACTTCATGCTGGCAAAAAGGTCCAGGTTTATTGCAGTTTGGGGTCAGTACCTTGAGTCTGAGCCATCTTTATGAGCCAGCTGGCAAAAATACCACAAAGACTGCAGCACAAGAAAATTGCAATCCTAGGGTCTCACACAGCTTTCCACAGAAGTTGTCTCTGCAAAAATGTGTGCCGTTTTAAGAAAATAGGAACTTTGCAATCTGCTATAAATAACCAGAGGCACATTTTACTCAGAAATACTAGATGGCAGGTGACTGGGCACAGCCATGGGTTTGAGAACAGTCATCAGAGCTAAAATCTCTAGTAGTCATAAGTTTCCATGTAGCAATACTATAACTTCCATTTCATTATGAGGAATGAATTTGCACTGATGTTTTTCACAGTTAGTGGTTCATGAGAAGGAAGAAATGGGAAGAACTCCAGAAAAACTATGTGATCTTATATGCAACGCTTCTTGTAAGACAAAACTGCATCACTTGCTCTATGCTCACTTTATTTACAAATTATCACTTGCTCACTTTATTTACAAATAACAGTTTTAATGAAAAGGAGAGGCAGGGAGAGGAATTCAGATTCCACGACAGAACGCTGATATTTGTCACAGCAGTGAAGGTTAAGTTATGTCATCTCAGGGATTGGACAGCTGATGCATCCTGTCTCTGCATTCACACATCTACATTCATAGGTCTACTGGAGGTACCTGTCTTGGAACAGGTGTCAGCAGCACGTATAAATCCAAATGATGTAGACAAGGCAACAGTAGATACCATTATGTGTGCTTATGTATGGTTTGTATAGGTTATGTCTCAGTTATCACTAGTCAATATTCAGACACTTAGCTATAATGGTATGACCTCAACGCTCTTCACATTCATGTCCCATCTTGTAGATGCAAAGGCCTTACCAGTTATAAAATCCAGTTGGATGCAAACCAGTTTCATATTCTGTCCCGTGGAACTAGAAGGTCTTCTGACAAGTTTCCCTTCTCCATCGCCATCTTTCGTCTGGAGACTCAGACCTGCCCCAGGCCCATGTGGGAGGATTCCTGCATCTGAGCTATATCAGGAAGCCCAGGATGGCGCAACCCACTGCCAGTAATGCCTGCCAGCATCTGACCTTCACTGCCAGCTTTAGACCAGAGACTACCCTGGGCTGACATAGAAGTTCAAGTTCCCCTTGATCTCAGTCATGGCGAAAACCAGCCTGGCAGTGACTCTCTTCTTTCCTTGATGTAGCTACTTGGTTGTTATGAATCAAAGATGTTTCCTCTGACATCATCTCAACTGGCAGGAACTGCCATTTTACAGAAAATGAAGCAAAAACCCAGTGGTTGCATGAGCTGAACAGGCATAGTGATACTGCAGAGCCATGCCAGCATGATGATGATCAGACCCCAAATCCCTGGACTTCACTGGTACTGTTCATTAGTTAGAGCACACGGAGAGTGCAGAACAGTCAATATCCCATTCAGCAGCTCAGACCTCCCAGACCTCCCACTAGAACCTTGGCCTTCTGCAAGCCAAGGTTCTAGTGGCCATCAACTGCAGCAGGGTGTGAGTCCTGGTATCTGCGCTATCTGTTGTTCATAACTGTGCCACGTATAAAAGGAAGACACTGTAATATGTTCAAATCTCTTCAGGATTTAAGGAGTTTAAAAAAGCCATGAAAACCCAGAAACCTCTTTGAGACTTCCCTGAAATCAGTTTAAAGTTTTGTTGTAACATTATCATGAAAACTTTGACCTTTCAGCAAGGTTCGGCAAATTAACTTGATAGACTTGTATGGTAAAGACAGTATTTTTATGCTGTTTTATTGAAATTTGGCTATTTTACTACTGCTTCTGAAATACCAATTGATTACCTTAATCAACTGATTTTTGTATGTGCTACATGCATCTTTAAGTTGGACTGTGAGCCTTCTTAAGAAATAAAATATAATGAAATTAGTTAATATTCCAATTTCAGCACATTTAATCAGTGAAAATTTCTTCCCAGATTTTTGGATCCCTTTTCTCTCTCCTGATGGCTTTATGAGGTAATTAGACTTTCTGATGAAAAAGAAAATCCATTTTCCTTCACAATTTCATCAAAAACAAACCACACATGTAAAGTTTTGAGTTTTAGCAACATTTTCTCTGTGTGAGATTGAAACCTTCTGCTTGTTAAAACAATGTTAAAAACGCGAGCTTTGGAGAGCTCCACTTTCTGGACAAAAGCCCAATATGGCTGCCAGTGCCTGTGGCAGAGCGATCCAGCCTGTCCCGTGGGCCTGTCCTGCTCCTGTTAGAGGCCCCGGCAGTGCTGTTGACCCACGCTGTCCTGGCCATTCCAGAGAGAATTCCCCCTGGGGCAGAGCAGCTCCATGCCGACACCTGGCCCTGGCGGCAGTCGCCATGCCAAGGGCTCTCGTTTGCTCCTAGGCCTCTCAGCCGTGTCCTCAATGATGACAAGTGACTGGCCACAACGCTCCCGCACGCCGCCAGGGGAAGCAGTGGCTCTGCTTGTCCCACCTGGACGCTCTCTGTCTGCAAAACCTTTCAGGGTTCCTCGTCTCTCTGCGCAGAACATAGAAGATTTGAACATACACAATTTGTAACAGCTAAAGGCAGACTGGAGAGCCTTGTCTCCCCTTATACACCGCGAGGGAGCTAACAAGAGCTTTGGGATATCTTGGCAGGAAGCATTAAGAAGAGCCAGCTCTGTGCTCTGGAAACCACCACGGCCTCTGTGGCACCAGGCCTGTTGATTTAGTCAGAGCAAACACTAGTTTTTTATTTGTTTGTTTATGTTGTTGTTGTTTTTAAGTTTTTTTGCCCATGCTGTCAATGACTTTGACCAACAGAAATATTTTTTTAGTGAGGACTCAGGGAAAAAACCTCCAGGCTTTCCATTTTCCATAGTTTCTCACACCTACTGACCATTTTCACGGTCCAGACTATTCCATGCCTTTCAGTGGAAATATGTGTCTATGAAAGCCAGCATCTAATGTCAGATTGTAGTGCTGATTCTTCAGATTTTTTTTTTTCCTTTTTGGACTCTCCTGTTGTGGAGAAAGTTGGCAATTCTCACAGAAACTGCTTTCTCTGCCTCAGAAAGTAAAGAAAACATTTTCCTTTACACAAAGTTGTACGAAGCCCAGCAAAGCTGAAGCTTGTCCAAAAAAAACCAACCAACCAACCAACCAACCAACCAAACAAACAAACAAAAAACCAAAAACATGCAGAGATCACCACCAAATCTCTGGAGATGATTCCTTTGGAAGACAAAGAAGAATCCAAAGATCTTATTGGTACTAAAATGACAGGAAAAATAAGCAATTATAGTGGGAGCAGATGGGAGACTGGAGCAACACCAGTCCCACAGATCAAGTGACACCAATGATGAGACTGCCCAGCAACGTGCAGAGCCCACTGGAAGGGAAGGGGAAGGACAGCCATGGACACTGCAGGTGCTGGCTTGCTTCCACGCTCTGCATGAACACACAGCATCAGGGCAGCTCACAGCGGGAAGGAAAATACTCAAATTTTGGATTGTATGGACTGTGGCAGCAACACCAGATGGATGTAGGTGTCTCACATCACCCTCACAGCAGCCATGAGAGCAACGCTGCTCCTATGGTATTTCTCACATGCTCCAGCTAATATGTGGCAGCCACAGACTCATCTCTTGTAGCCCTTCGCTTCCCACGGAGCCTATGTGCTCATTCACTGCAGATGCCTCCAGAAACATGGCACAGGACTGTGCTGCTCACATTGTCCGCACTCATCACAAGATGAAACAGATCCACACGTGAGCGCTGGCATCCAAGATTACCTGTGTATTATTTGAAGCCATTGAGATGTACTGAATGTTATTTCAAGACAGTGATTTTTTTTCCCACATGCATACAGTTTTTACAGCTCTAATTCTATCATATAACTGTTTTGAAATACGAAGAGAATTCTGTTATGTTACAAGCATTGTTGTTTCCTTCTGAGAGCAGCTGAGGTGGAGTACACTGCCACTGATTTGCATACGCTCTTCGACTTTCGTCTAGCAAAGCTTCCAGTTGCTGCCTGGTTATCTAGGGATGTCATACGCAGCTCTAGTCAAAACAACTCTGTGGTTTAATTTACATATTAGGGGAAATAAAACAATATGATGAGTCAGAAGTGGAGCTCTCTTATGTAATAAAATAACAAGCCTTTTAAAGAAGACACAAGTCTGTCTTGGCTGTAGTACTTCCCCCAGAGCTGTCTGTAAGACTTGAGCAGACCACAAAACCCAGAAACCTGAAACTGGCTCCTTATTGTACAGGAAAACAAGCTGTCGTAACAGTCATATGAGTATTAAGATCAGAGCAGTTGTTAGGTTTACCAGTGATGTGGTGGGTTCACACAAGCTATCACATAAGTTTCCTCTTCCCCCAATCTCTGACACAGTGCATATAATGAAACCTCAAGAACTGAAGGGAGATCTCAAGGGAACTTGGAAATTTTCACCCTGAATTCTCTCTCCTTTGACATATCTAACAATGCTTTCACACAGAGAGAAAATCTATATGAGAAACTTGTCATTCTTCTTTACCTAAGTCAACGGTGTTGCCACTTCTAAATCATCTTTGAGGAGATTATTTGAATCTCCTTTGAGGAGGATGGTGCTGTCCTCTTTTCACTGGTGGCCACCTACAGAACTAGAGGAAACGGCCGGAAACTGAAGCATCAAAAGCTCCACAGGAACTTAAGGAAAAAATTCTTAACACTGAGGGTACCAGAGCACTGGAACAGGCTGCCCAGAGAGGTTGTGGAGTCTCCTTCTCTGCAGATCTTCCAAACTCGCTTGGATGCAGTCCTGCTGCTCTAGGTGACCCTGCGTGTGCAGGGGGCTTGGATTAGATGGCCTCTAGAGGTCCCTGCCAACCTTAAGCATCTATGATTCTATGATCTCCAGAAGCAGACTTGGCAGTTCCATTGATGGTTGTATCCCGCGGGTATGAGAGCATTGTAGTAGGAGACACTGCCATCACACCTGGCCTGTTCATGGAGTGAAGGATTCCTCCACACAGCTACCAGACAAAAGGTGGAGGCTGAAAGAAAAGGTTCAAGACCTTTAGATTCAGACAACAGAGAGAAGATATATTTGCCAGGGAGAGGAGGGTAATTTGATACAAAGAAATATAAAGACTAGAAAATCCTTGATTAGAGTGATTAATGCCTTCAGAATTATGAGTCCTCTTGCAGGGCAATAGTACCTGATGTAGAGTTTTCTTCACTAGTTTGTGGAGATGGGTTTTATCTGTCCCTGCAGGAAGCACAGCTATGCAAATTACTTTTCTCAGTACATCAGGGATAGAAAGAACCTGTAGGCTCTGATGCAGACTCAGCACTACCATTTTGTCATTTTGTCCTGCTGGTAGGAGCATGTGGTACCTGATTTGTTTTTCCACAGTTTTTTCCAAAGACCAAAAATAAAAATTCACTAGAAACACTATACACTGAATAAAAAACTATATATATATATACACATATATATTGTTTTTAAACAGTAGGTCATTGGAAATGACCCACAAGTGGGTGAGGAAAGTTTCAGCGAGAGCGCGGGAAAGCTGGCATAGGTACAAGGGGAGCGAGATGCGATGGGCACTTCGAGTGCTGGCTTTGGCACCCTGCTGGCTGTGGAGTCTTGCTGACCCCAGAGACCTGTATCCCATGTGTGTTTCTGGAGAGAAGGTGCTTTAGCGAGCAGGGACCCAACTGGGATAACCAGCACCTGCTCCTATGCTTGGTCTTCGCCCCACTCCCTCCACTCAATCCAGTCCTCTTCCCTGCTCCCAGTTCCTTTGCCACCTCCTAGCTGCATTCCTTACTTGATATTCCTGTTAACCAGACTCTCCTCTTTGTCTCTCATCACAGACAGGAGAGTCTCATTCTCCAAACTTACTGCTGGACTCTGAAGATACTGGGTCCCTTATTGCCTTTCAATCTTTTCCTGCCCAGTTTCCTCAAGTACCTTTCCTCAGAACCTCTTTTGCTATGAAGATTATAATAAAAATAAAGTTGCAATCATGTAATTTGACTAGAGCTCATAGAACTCAGTTTTGCATTTTACACCCAATTCTGATCTTTCCCCAGATTCAAATCTAGGCTTTGGATGATGCTTTTTTAATTGAGGAGTCACCTACAATGTTTACACCTGCAGTGATTTTCACAAAGCCCAAAGACAGCAGAAGCCAAAGTTTATTAAAACTGTCTTTGTAAACATTCTCATTAAATCTGGATCTCGTTAAAGTTTTGAGTTTTGCTGCTGGTATTTGAAACTTGAAATGAATTCATGAAAAATTCAAAAAGAGCAACTAACATGTATTTTCCAATGTGGCTATCAGTCTCACTTCTGGTGTGCCAGCAAAGCCCATATGACCAATGTAAATATATAATGACATAAATTATGATGACATAATGGTATAAGCAAAACTAAATCTTGCCAATGGGTTTACAGTAAGATCTGATTATGAGAAATGAAGACTCATTCAAGCTGAAAACTTTGCCAGAGAAAGAATGTAAATTGTGTCTGATATAACAAAAATCAGGAACCTGTCCTCAATAAAAGAACTTGCATTGAAAAAAACTGCAAAATGCATATGGAAGTCTATATGAAAATTAATGACAGTCTCTGCATCTTTTCTTCTGTGACATAACGACATCTGCCTAACAAATTAAATGTGAAGACGAGAATCATTAGGGATTTCCTTTTCTCCTAAAAACTGTAAACAACCATTACACTGTAAAAACTCAATTACATTTTATCTCTCAGTTGCAAATGCAGTTTTTGGGCAAATAGGTGAAGGTCAGCAGAGGTGAGGAAGAGAGAAGGAAAAGGACAAGGTTTGTCCTATACAACAACCAACTGCGATATTTCTAGATGATAAAAATATAACGTATATAACGTACAGTGATTTTTGGATGTGTCAGGTAATGACAAAGCAAAGGACAGTGTTGAAGTTTTTGAACTGAAATATAGTAATGTACTTTAATAATGCAGTATTAAATTCAAGCATGCACAGCACCCGACTATCAAAACTCAGTAACCAAAACCAGTGCTACTAGTTTACTGCATGCTACCGATGCAAATTCCCTTTTCTACATAATATTTGCAAACAGCATCATTATTTTAATACTATTATTTTAAATATTTGTACCTTCTCTCCAATAATCTCAGTGGATTATTACTAAAAGATTAAGTTACTTGACTAAAATGTCACAAACACAGATTTGTTTCTGTCTCTTGCTGTGATTTCAAGATCATTTCTTTGTTTACATGAATGATTTAAAAAATTGAAAGAAAAGTTTCTGACTTTGGGGTTAACAATATTGAGTTTTTACCTATAAATCAGCAGTTTGAATCCAACCTCAATCTACAGCAACTGAATGTCACTGATGTGTAATGTTTAGCATCACAGAACATTTGAGTGGTTCACTTTTCTCCTAAATAAGCCTCCGTGTTAGAAAGTATTAATGAGACCAAGAATGCTTTGCCCTTCTCCAGGTGAACAAGCAATGTAAGCTTTACATACTGGGCTTCACATCTCACAGGAGGATGGAAAATGTCCAATCATGTGACCTTAAAAGTCCTCCTACAAGACTGCTAAGGGTATGAAATGGGGGAACTCACTGGGGCAATTTCCTTTTTCCTTCTTTCATTCTCCACATTTGTGTGTGTGTATGAATATAATTCCTTAACTGAAAAAAATCAAGCTTAAAAGAGAAAAGGTAGCTGCCACTTTGAAAAGACATATCATGAGTTTTGGCAATGGTCAAAGTCCATATTTTTCACCCCAAGGAACAATGAAAACCACAAAGAAATTTGCCACACGTTAATTTCTTCATATCTCTCTGTATTACCTCTTTAAAAAATAAATCAGAAGAGACTCTTGGATCACCAGGAGCAATAGTGATTTCTCAAGGTAGCATCAGAGACTCATTTCAGAGCTTCCTCTGAACAGCCTCTTCTCAACTCAGGAACCACTCCTCTGAACACCTTTAAAATGGAAGGGTATAAGACCACAGTATCTCACAGTAAGAAAGCAGGAAAGACCCAGGACATTAGTTTTTTGAGGTTCCTCCAAGGACTACACCTCCTGATGCCAGAAAAAAAGGCAAAAGAAACTCCTCAAATCCTTTGGGAATTGCACTGAAAAGTTCTCCCTGAGCCTCATCCTATTCACTCAACAGTCTCCCTGAGTAGTGACTCTGGGCTACTGTTGCCTTACTGGCTTCAGTAAAAGCAGTAATTTACCCCTTCTCCCAAAGAAGGTCCTTGTTATCTAGGAGGGTGCATGGACAAAATAAATACAACTTTGTACCTGAAACAGGGGTCCAGGGGGGTTGGCTGAGAGCAGGACACCCCTTCTGAGACAGAAAGGAGAATGACTGGTGCATTCGGCATGCAAAGTTTTCCCAGAATCTTTGATTTTGTTATTTTTGTCTGCGGGGGATTCTTTTGAATGTGGAGGAGGCAGGAGATTCCCCCTAAATGTCTACTTCCAATTCACAGATGATATATTCTTTTATTTTAAAAAAAATCCAGAAGGAAAAATAAATACTCTTATTTGTTAAATTGTGTCAGAAAGTGCTTGATTTTTTTTATGCCTTGAGCAATGATAGAAGTCATCACAAACAAATATACCACAAATATATTTCACATTCCACTATCTATCTCAACCCTTTTCTCTCATCTTCATAAACATATGCCCACAAGCTTCCCTAGAGGTTTCCCTGCTGCTAAAAGAGAACTATTTTGTGGATCCCCTTGTTGAAACACTGTCAGAACACCACTGACATAGTATTCCCAAATCAGAGTCTCGGTTCTGCAATATCTTCTCTGTAGACTTTGAAAATTAGACAGTTTTGACAAGAGCAGTGTGGTTTGACTAAAAAAAAATCGCAAACCCATATTTAGAATTGCAGAATGATATAACCCTCTTGAAGTGAATGAAATTCCATATTTCTTTTAAGAATTATAAGAAATTGAAAGCTATCAGAAAAGCTTTTTTTTTCACTTCTGTGGGGTCTAGAATCAAATAGAGATAGTGAAATAAGCATCTTAACCCACAGGCATCATTTTTTGTCATAAATTCCCCCATCTTAGAGGTAATTCTCCAATGCACAGAGCACATCCCAAACCACACTCTCCAGTTGCAACGCTGCCTCTTCTGTGGGTCCCATAGGGTTCAGACACTGGTGTTATGATCCCCTTCCCACTCTTAGCATCCTTTGGTTAGCCAGTAAAATGATCCCAAACAACCTGATGAAAATATCAGAATTTAAGAGGATGTCTTGTTAATGTCTAGCTTACTTCACATCGTAGGCATCACCATGGATAAGGGAGGGAAGGGAAGCATTGCCAACGTGTGAATTTGTGCCCTTAATTCTTCCCTTGCTTCTTACCATGTTTAAATTCAGGCAGATTTACATGTTTGCACATCCCAGTTTAGATTAACATCCTAAAATCAAACATACTTCCCGTGGCTGAACCAAACAATGAAAGCAATACGCTTTACTACTGCATCTGTACGTTTTGTAAAGGTCTCTCGAGAGGTCAAGGGGTGTCTTATCTCTAGACAGTACCTTGGCTTTCCTTTTTTTTTTTTTTTCTTCCCTCCTTTCTTTCCTAATAGGTCTGACAATTTAGTCCACAACTGTCTTAAGCAAGTATCAGAATATGATGTTCTAAATTATTACAGGCAACTGCAAACTTGCCCAACCACTAAACTGAGAAAATGTGAAACGTACTTTCTACCTTATTAAAATGCTGTTAAGGACTCAACTCTAGCATCCTTTGTTATGTTTAATTAGGCAGCCAGAGAACACAGCTGGCACAGGAGAATCTCAGTAGCTCATACAAGCAGGGAATTTTAATCAAGCTGCCAGGCAGGCATGGACACTTGAATGTGCCTTTCTGATCCTGTACAGACCCTGTTGCTGTTTCTGAAGCTACTAGTCATGTTTAGGCAAGGAAAATCAACCACTTTCTAAAGGGTAAATGCCTCTGTTCCTGAGGGGAAAAAAAAAAAGTAATTACTCATACAAGATGCCTCTTTTCTGAAATTAAGACTCCAGCTCTCCTATGTGAGAAATAATACGTTCCGTTGTTCCATATTAACATTTTAATGAATTTTAGACTTTCTTACACACTGTGGGCTTACGGAAATAAGGTCTTGGCAAGATGGTGTGAGAATAAGTCTCTGTCAACAGCAAAAGCTGTAATGGTGGTGGATCACCATTGTTGTGCCGCCATTCAGAGGGACCTGGACAGGATGGAGAGTTGGGCAGAGAGCAACCTCATGAGGTTCAACAGGGACTAGTGCAGGGTTCTGCACCTGGGAAGGAATAACCCCAGACACCAGGGCAGATTAGGGGTTGACCTGCTGGAAAGCAGAAATCCCTCTGCAAAGAGGGATTTGGGAGTCCTGGTGGACAAGTTAATCATGAGTCAGTAATGTTTCCTCGTGGCCAAGAAGGTCAATGGGATCCTGGCTGCATCAGGAGGAGCGTTGCCAGCAGGTTGAGGGAGGGGATCCTGCCCCTCTGCTCAGCTCTGGTGAGGCTGCACCTGGAGTATTGGGTGCAGTTCTGGGCTCCACAGTACAAGAAGGACACTGAGCTTCTAGAGAGGGTCCAGCATAGGGCCACGAAGATGATTAAAGGACTGGAGTATCTATCTATGAGGAAAGACTAACAAGCTGGGCCTGTTTAGGCTGGAGAAGAGATGACTGAGAGGAGATTTGATTAACACGTATGAGTACGTGAGGGGTGAATGTAGGGAGGGCCGGGCCAGGCCCTTCTTGGAGGTGGCCAGTGACAGGACAAGGGGTAATGGGTACAAGTTGAAATATAGTAAGTTTAATCTCCACATGAGAAAGAACTTCTTTACTATGAGGGTGACAGAACCCTGGAACAGGCTGTCCAGAGAGGCTGTGGGGTCTCCTTCTCTGGAGATCTTCCAAACCCTCCTGGATGCCGCCCTGTGCCACGTGCTCTGGGTGTCCTGCTGGAGCAGGAGGGTTGGACTAGATGATCTCGAGAGGCCCCTTCCAACCTCAACCATTCTGTGATTCTGTGATCACAACCTCCTTAGTAATAGATAAGGTCTGCAATGAGAGACAAAACTGCCTGATAACTTGCAAGTGAATTACAAGGTAAGCTAGTATGGCACCAGATATGAGTCTGCTCTGAAAAGACTCACCTGTAGTTGATTGATCAAGGTCATTGAAAGGCCACTGAACACCATTCAGGTGTTTCTGAAATTTCATCTCCGAGCCACTTTGCAGCACTCCATAGAGTGCCTGTGTGTGGCTCAGCAGTGTGACCATCTCAACTACGCAGTAACACCTCAGGGAACAGATTAGAGCACCCACGCAATTCTCCATAGGATCCCAAGGTTTTCTTTCCGCCCACCCTCCTTCTCTTTGGCTAAATTCTGCATTTTCTAACTGCAGAATTTTTGCCTTTGAAATCAATGAGTAACTGATTCAATTGGTGTAATTGAAGATTTCAGAATTCAGGACCTTTTAGGAACATTTTCAAGAAAAGAGAAGTTCTGACAGTTCAGAAACTTCCTAACCCTAGTAATTATTTCAAGGCTCAAACAACAGTCCCTTCTTTATGATTTTTTGGTTTGATACAATGATGAACATCTACTTATGAGCACATACACATCATAGGTGTGAAAGTAGGAAGCAAAAGTACGTAGGTTGCCAAGAAACAAACAAATTTCCTTAAGTAGGCTGGAAAAAAAAAAAAAGGAAGTATTGATAAAATTTTCAGACTAAAGAAATTTGGTCATTCAGTAGTAACATCCAGTAAGAACAAAGAAATTGTTTAAAATAATACAGGAACTACTACCATTACCTCAGCCAGAACCACATTCAAGCAGATATAACAGATACGATATTTGCAAAAGACAAAGCAACAATAGACCAAAAGGAAGGTAGTTTTCTCAGGATACTTAGCATGACTTTGAGAAAGTCATGGTAAAGTGCTTTCTTCAAAGATTTCTCTTAAACTATAAATTTTTAGATCAATCCAAATATACTTCAGGGCTTTTTTTAATCCCAGTATGTCTTAAGATCCCTATCCATAAACACTCATAGAGTATAAAGAGAACAAACCACAAAGTTCTGTCTAGAAAAAAAAATCAAGTAGCTTTGATTATGAATCTGAAGACTTTCATATATTATCTTTCTATCAGTGTGTATCAGAACAACACATAGAACTCTGTGCATATCTGAGAGCCCTTATCAGCACCATGCAGATAAAACAGACCCTTCTGTCCCTCACCCCTTAGTACTTAGCCCACAAAGGTAGGAAACACAGTAATTTATACTCTCCATCAAAAAAGGTTTGTTTAGGAAGATTTTTCCTCTAGGAAGCAGCTAGCACCTGTGTCCACCTGTGTCCTGTCACACTCAAAATCTTGAAAATAGGCTAGGCAAAGCAAAAACATTCTTGACACAAGACAAAACAAGCCACAGTAAAATAAAATGAAATAAAAATGGAATGTTTTTACTCAAAAATAACTCAGAATGTATTAACCTTCAGTGAGGTTGCATCAGGGGGATGACAATAGGCTTTGTGACCAGAATCTAAACTCTCTGATCATTATAGCACTACGCTACATTACATGTAGGGATTAGCAGTAATTTCCTCCTATCTCTAAAGCTGAAATCAAAAGGGATAGCGAATGAGTAATTCAGGGCTTTTCTGTCCTGGCACTGGCTGGCTTTACTGTGGCTGGAAAAGTTTGAACATTATGGCGGTATTCTCAGTATTCTCAGCAGCACTGGAAAATTTCTGCCTTTAACATACAAAAAGACAAGATATTTCTGCTTTCAGTGTGCCATGATCATTCTTTTTGATGAGAAATTGAGACAATTTATTTTCATACAAATTATCAGCTTGAGTTAAACACAACAGAAAGCTTTATCTTAAGATCCTACAGAGGACATGACCTTATCTTGTGTTCCTAACTCAGGAGAATTAATCAACCTCTCATGACATACCAAGAAGTTAAGACTTGAAATGCAGAGACATGCAAGAAGCTCTCATCTATTAGAATTCTGTCACTTAATTTGGTCGAGCACCTAGGTGGGTATGAGGAAGGAGAGAACAGAAAGACAGGGAGCCTTTGATGACCATGTAAATGGCATTTGTCTGGAAAGGGTCAAGTAAAGACGGACGACTCTTTGTTTTGCTGTTTTAGATCTTCCACAGAAGAGCTTGCAACTCACAGAGATCCGTGTGAGCTGATGGCATAAAGGCACTTTGGAAGATCTGAGTCATTGTCATATTGTATGTCTCGAGCTTGAACTGAAAAATCTTGTCTTCAATGGCTTGATTTATAACCCTCATTTTAGTTTTGGAAGCTTCAGACAGCTCATAGCATAGGATGTGCCATCCCATAGCTGGGCTGAGAAAGATTCTCCGTTTAATCCCAGACCAAACATGGCAGAGCCAGACTCGTCCTAATTTCCCAGCAACATAACTTTAGCCTGATAGTTCTTTTCTAGTCACATTTGAACTCGGGCCCTTCTCTGCAAGTGTGAGAAGTATAAATGGAGACTGGCATGATGCCTCCCTTGCTTTCCTCTCACTCAGAGCTTTTCAGCTTAGTATTAGGAACAGCATTATTCTGCCTACACCAACACTTGTCCTACGGAAAGCATCGAAACCTGCTGACAAAGGACACAGAAATAATGAAAACAGTACTCTTGAAAATGGAAGTAGTAGAACTACTGTAGTACAACAGAACTTCCTGGAAATTCCCCTAGTGGTTCCAGACCACTGCGTTCTTTGCAATGAACTGTCATCCAGGACAGGTTGCACTGGTTCCTGTAGTATCTTCAGAAATGCTTTAGCAAAAGCATTGTCCTTCTGTGGGGGGAAAGGGGAAACAAGCAGCCTCCCACGGACTAGTCTCTATCAAGCAGGGGATGAACAAGGAAAGTCCCTCCTTAATAATTACATGATGTGGAATATCACTATGGTTAGAGTCACAGTTATACTAGCTCATATATTACTTACATAGCAGGGTTGTAGTGAGATTCAGCTCTGCTACAATTGCCATTTTGCTATCTAGGACTGCTCAGAATGAAAAAGATAATCAGTACACACTGTGACATTTGTGCTTTGAACTGGAAGATTTAGACCCACTGCCCACATGCTGTGCTGCAGAGAACAGAATATATAACTGTATGGCTAACTGCCTGAATTGGCATTTAGAAATAAGGACCACCTGGTCTAGCAGGCCACAACTATTTCCCCACCTGAAGCCAATGTCTGCCCTGAGAGATCCCCTCAGGGTTATTGGAAAAGGGATGAAGTCCTTTCCTACTCACATTCTCTCTATATGACTCCTCTGATGGACAAGTCTTGGAATATGGTTCTGGATGGTCTTCAAGGACTGTAGTGTGAAAGACAGAACAGTCTGTCTTTGACAAATAGAAATCCTGGATAAACAGCCAGACTTTTCACATTTGATCAGAAAAACGTGTAGCCAGTTGAAGGTGTGTTTGGTTAAAAGCCCAAGGTTGCGGGATCGCTACGTGAACGCAGTTGCAGGTGGCAGGGGGTAGCAGAGCTCAGTCACTGCTCGCGGACCGTGCCCTGGCCCGGCGCTCCGAGCGCCCGCAGCGCCCGGCAGCAGCGCCCGGCAGCGGCGCAGGGCACGGCGGGCGAGCGCCCGCTCCGCAGCAAAGTGTCCACATGCTCCTGCCATGCTCAGAGCACAGCACACGGCTACCTGACACCTGCAGATAACCAATGCATGGGGCAAAGAGCCAAGAGATTGTGCACATTTTGTTTACTCTGTGCTGATGGCAGGATGTGATTTCTTTTTTCTGTCATGCCACTGTGCCCACCAATCGGACCAGGACACAGGACACATCCCACAAAACAGCTGCATTGGACTACACTGAAGTTCCATGAATAAAGATGGTGCTCTTTGGGGCAGATGCCCTCATCTCAAGAGCAAAAGAAAAAAAAAAAATCTCCACCTATTTGGCATTGTTCTTGTGTGAACCAGACCTGAGAAAGTGGCAGGCAAAAGCATTTGGTATCGACCATTCCAGTCATAAACAACTGTTGATCTGAATGCATGTGTGACTGTTTTGTACCTCACAAATATTCAAATACTTGGAGTTCCAAGTTCCAATATATCCTGAAAAAATTTCTTATGATATTATAGATTTATTTTAAAATCTCCGTCAAGAATGCCTGTTGAGTTTGCTTTGTTATGTAACTATTAATGATTTCCAAAAGGAAAATAGTGATATTAAACCTATCACATGAAATGTGTAACTAACTAGTGGATGGTTATGTAAATTTGATGGATATGTTTCTGTTAGTTACAATAAACAATGCGATCATACTGAAACAGTGCAATTTCAAATTGAATGTTCAGTTCTTGCATTCATAACTGGAATCATGCTGGTTATTTATGTAAGTTCTTGTGTCAGAACAGAGCTAGTATCACATAACTCATTAACCATGACAGTACAAATAGCAAAATTATGAATACTCATTGAAAATTCTTTATATAAGTGAAGACTGAAACATATGAAATTTAATGTAACTGTTTTGAATGAAATATGCCTTTGAAGCTCACTATTTCTTTGTAAACAATAAAATTATGGAAAGTATTTTCTTGGTTTAACTGGAATTAAACTGATAAAAGCCTGTTGATTTCCTAACAATAATGAACATATGATTTTTACTGTTGCATAAAATTAGAAAGAAAATAGAGAATGAACAACTAGAATAATTGGCCAATCCCTTGACAGAAACACATAGATCAATTTAGGTGCTATAAATTTCTCCAAAACTCTTTAACAAAATTTGAATTAGAAATAGAAGCTGAAATTTGAAATAATTTTATTCCCTGGGGACCTGGAATGATTGTTCCTCTACATTATCCTCAAGTAAAATTGGAAGTTTTTAATATACTTCTTTCATAAGTTTTAAATATTTAAACTCCTCTAAACTGCCTTTTTGCCTTTTCCACTCATCACCTAGTCTGAAAAGATGTCAGAGAAGATGAAAAATAAACCTTTATCCATTTTTTAAGTCCTATTTTTATCTTTCTATTGTGGCTCTGTATCTTTCAGTGCTGAAGATTGTTCTGTCTCCCTTGGCAAGAAAACACTGTGTTTCTCTCATCCATTTTGATCAAACATGAAGTGATTGGGATTGTTTTTGTATGACTTGCCATTTCTATTGTTTTAAAGAAAATTATGTACACTGTGAAACATGTAGGTTTAATGGCAATGCACAGTCCGTGAAAAGACACTGCATGTAAACCTTAGCTAACTTCTTGTCTTTACTTTAGAAGATGCTGATGTTCAAAGACTCATCCACTAGAGGGTAATATAAGATAAGGGAAAACGACCTAAAATTCCAATGCCCTTTTTCCAGGCTCAGATTTCAGTTACAATGCTTATCCAGATCAGATAAAAGGACTCATATCTTCTATTGTAGTTGTGCATTTCAGTTATGCATGGCCTCTAACACTAAATATAGAAAAAGTTCTAAAGACATTTCAAGCAGTTTTCTCCTAAATTAATACTGATGCTTTCCTTAGCAAAACTGCAGCACAATAAAGAGAAATATCATTTTAGCCAGGGTGACTTGTGACCTGGATTCCAAGAAGGAAGATTACAGGGTCTATTGGGAGCTTGTAAGCAAACTAACTTCAGCACATGGACGTGTATTTTCTAAGAGTGCTTGGTCACACCAAGGAGCTGCTGCTGCTTACAGTAGGGCAGTGTGTAAGAGCCACAGCCCAGGACCAGGTGCTGTATACCGGGAGAAGCACTATGATGCAGCATTCATATCAGCTTCTCTGCTTAAAAAGCTACATTGTCTAAGGAGACATTTTTTAAAGCCTAATGTATCCTCAGACAGAAAGTCATTAAGACAACTATTTAAATTCCATTTAATAATTTCTATGTTGCTTCCCAGCAAGTGGGCCTAAATCCCCCCAAAGCTGCTAGAAATTTTTACAAAGTGAAATTTGGCCTAATGGATGGGAAAACAGATTTTCTAGTGGAATCACAGAGAGTAGAGTTAGAAAAGACCATCCTATTGGGCCCCAAAAAATACAAATGAGAGCCCTGGGAACTTTTCAGAGACTTTTCAGGTTGAATGGAGGGCCGCTGAATGCTCCTCAGATACCAAAGACTGGCTCAGGGATAATAACGACCACCCTACAGAGCTCATTGACTACATTACAATGTCAAGTGCCTGTCCTCTCTGTTTTCAAATAAACTAAGAAGTGAGGTTGCTGCAAGTTCCTGGGGATAAATACCTCTGCCCTGACTCATACAGGAAACTTCTGAACAGCATGCAATGGCTGATATGTTCTCAAGTCTCTATGTACAAACAAGCCAATACCAAAAACAGCACTGAATGTTCCAGGCACTATACTATGCAAGCTGTTTGATTTTACTAGGATTTAATTTCCCCAACTTCTCTTATTTTTTATTTATTCAATGCAAAAGACCTTACAAATACCGCTTATGTCAGTAAGATAGGTACTGATCAAGGTAGGAGCTGATCAAGAATGTCCATGCGTCCTATGCCTGACAAACTTGTATTGGATTCAAATCCAAGACTGGCAGAGAGTGAGGTCCCGGTGTTGTGGAAATACTGTAAGAAACTATGAAAATAAAAGGTATAACCACAATTAGAAAGGTACCTTTGCTTTTTTACCTTTGCTTAGTTACTTTTGCTTTTCTCCCTTGGAACACCATGAATTTCTGTGGAAAGGTCTTGGAATTCTTGGTAGATGTTTTTTGTGGGTGAAAAAGGGGAGAGGTGCCAACATGGGGAGAGCAAGGCGATATTTCATACCACTTATCTTTAGGATCTAACAACATCTCTGTTTAGGGCCTACGCTGTCAGCATAGCGAGAGAGGGAGAGTCTTCATCAGGCACGGCCAAATTTGACGTTGCTTTGAACCTTCCTTTCTGTTGCATCTGTCTGTACTCTGCAGGTCAGCATGCAGCTCCGAATTCCACACTGGAAGACCCCACCAGGTCCCACTAACAGCCTTCAAAGCTCAAGCTGTGTGTGCTGCCTTACCCTTGCATCCCACGAGAGCCGAGGAAAATTCCACCGTCTGGGTCTTGGGAGTCTGCTCTGTGAAAGGTGTCCAAGATTTTGCAGGAGCGCTGCTGTTTACAGCCAGTGTTACTTGGTCTAATAGCTCTTGACAATTTACTCCATAGATCACAGGGCTTCTTCCGAAGTAAAATCCTAAAAGATTTCCTGAGAGGAAATAGACACAAATTAATAACAAGCTGTTTCTCTTTTGGGAGAATTATATGCTGATAGACAATGTGTAAGAGACACCCTTAAAGTGGTGAGATCACACTTTGGTAAGATGTGGATGCTCTAAGGTTGTAGATTTTTATCTGCTACGCTTATTTGAGAAAGCTCAGCCAAGTCAAATCACTCCCAAATGTAAACTTCTACTTATAACACCAAAAGATGCCTTCAGCAAATTAAAATATGCCTAGAAGCCCACTCAGAGCTTTCAGGTTTAACCAGTAATCATTCTCCTGCAGTATTCACAGCTCAGACTCAGCATTGTTCCACCACATAAAAACACTTCAATAAAACTAATTAAAAAAAATAAATGAGAATTTGAAAGGCACCTAAAGATCAATAGTTCCTGGGATTTTCAAAAGCACTTAATTGTAAAACTCCCCCATCCACATTATCTGCCTCTATATAGCTCTAATTAACATTGAACATCTCTTTTTAAGTGGAAAAGAAAACTTCTTATTATTATTATTCAAGTTGCATAGAGTCAGCACAACCAACAGAGAGTAAAGACTTTTTAAGTCTTTGCTTAAATATTCCTTGGAATTAATAATAAATGTTACAATTATACATGTTATTACCGTATAGGCTACAGTATTATACTAATACACATATTTTTTGATTAATCCTTTTATTTCATCCTATTTAGGGGCATTTGGGGTAAAAGGAAAATGATTTTGCCTTTAACTGAGTTGTTTTGGAAAACAAATTTCAATCACTGGGTTTTTCAGTACCGTCTGTTCATCATCACGAGTCATACAAGGTAACTGCTGCTCTCTGAAATGCTGACTAAAGCTTTCAAAGTCAAGAATGACAAGTGGCTTGCCATGAATAAGGTCTGCCTGGTGCAGATATTTTTATATTTGTGCTTGCGTTTGAATAGCACTTAGGATTTGTGGATATGTTCACAAAGGAAGCAGGCATGTCCTGACTACTCAAACACTGCTTCTCTGTAAATAACAGCGAGCAGGTTTGCTATTTCTTATGGAATTTGGGAACTCTGTCAGCATTAGATGGACAAGGAACTTTGCATCCCATCTTTTGCAATACAAAACCTTTAAATCTTGCTCAACTATTCAGGGGTAGGGTAAAGGCTGTAACAATCTCAAAACACCTTACACTCATGACCCAAGGAGCCTTTGTGAAGAATACAGAGGGAAAAGTAAAAAGTCAACTTTTATATCAAGCATTTGCAAGGATTGGTTTTAGCCTACCTTAACGTCCTCATCCACAAACTTTCCAAAATAGACATTTCTTACCCAAAAGCTTCAAAACCTAAAATTGGCCCAACTAATCCTCCCTCCCTCCCCAGTGAAAAAGAAAAATCTTTTAATGCCCTATCTAACTCCTATTAAAATCACTCCTGGATATCATGTTCATCAAGCAGGTAGCAGCAGAGCAACCTCCACCATGATTTCCTGGTGACAGCTCTACTTCATACAGAGAACCACTCTGTCTCCTTCATAGTTGTATGCTGCTGAAAATTATATTACTATAGAAAATTGATTTCTGCAGGATGTATCAAAGGTATCCAACACCTAAATTTCCTCAGAAACACCTGTTTCCTCAGAAACAGTCATCTGGGATTATATCAAAGAACTTTGCATTTTGTCAGGTAAAATTCAATAAAGCAAATAGAAACAGGCTAAAAACTTTGGAGTATTTTTTTAATTGGAAAGAAAAACAACAGAGAAAAACAAAAATATCCCTGTCTCGTAAGCAAGTCAGCTCCACATCATCTGCTGTTACTTAACACGAGTCACTGAGTGAGTAGAGGGGAATAAAGATCCCCCCTAACGTATGGGTCTATTTCAGATGGTGCTGAAAAGCCATTCCCTCACTACTGGTTATACGGCAGCTGAGATGACTTGCCCAAGCCTAGACTCAAGGCAGACTGGATGGATCTTCCCAAAATATCTGCACAAAAAATAGGCTATATTTTTGTATAGTAGCATCAAGTGGTGCAGGGCGGGTGACTACATCTTTTAGTATTTGTTCTGATTCCACTCTGCTTACACAACTAAACACCAAACCCATCATGGGGACAACATCCTCAAACCCAGGGGGGTTCACATAGGAACCCTTGCCCTCAACATACCTGCTAGAAAACTTTGTGCAGAAGGTTGTTGTTGTCTGTTTGGCAAGATGTAGGAAGCATTACAAACATATTGCTGACCTAGTTTTCAGTGCAAGCAAGAGGTAAAATAGATGTACCAACTCTTCAGGGCCTAGTTGTTTTTCTTTTGTAAACAATGAAAATAACTAGTTGTCTGCTGCAGTGGCCTTTAAAATACAAACTTAGTAACATTTTTAGGGGGGACATTTTTTCCCATGTGCGGTATGATTCAATAATGTGTAACTTTTAGATAACTTTTTTTTTAGTGTCACTATTGATGCCAGTCTGGGAGCTTCACGTCTTTCATGTCCATGAGCATCACAGCTTTTCAGCTGAAGTTGGCACAATTCCTATTTCTCATGTGAAGAACAAAAAAGCATATGCTGATTAGGATGCATATTTCTGGGATGTGTCCAGCACAATTTTCTCCCTCGCTGACCACAATACGCGTAATCCTTCATTTGTTCAGGGCATAACACTAATCAGCATTCACGGCAGTTGTACTTTGCCAGTAGTGTTGCAAAACACGTCCCGGTGTCTTACATTAGAATATCACAGTTACCACACAATTAGCAGCACAATTAGCAACAACCTCTGGAAAATTTGATTTCAAATGACTTGCTCAGCAGCTATCCCTTCTGTCCCTGCAGATTCCTGACTCATGCAGCCCATGCCTTTCCATGCCTCCAGGAAAAAGGCAGAGTCATGTAGACAACAGTCGGTGTTGGTATGCACCTGATTTATCCCCCCAAATTCCCTCTGGGCAGCGGATGAGGCAGGTCCTCTATCAGGAGAGTAAACAATCAAGTAAATAAAGACTGTACTGCAATGCATAACCATAACTGTCTGATTTAATGCTCATCAGGAAACAGCAGCTACGGTATCTCCTTGCTTTTGACACTTTTATAGTGGATTTAGTAACATAGCTTTTAGTAGTCTCATATAAAATATACAGACCCATCACAGATCTGGTGGTCCAGGCTTCTTGCACATCTTTCCAAAGGGCTGCCTTCCACCGTGGCTGCCTCTCTCAAGGTGCCCCATGACAGTGGTTTCAGCTCCGTGATGGTTGTCTGCACTGCCTGGCTTTCCATCTGTTGCACTTTCACAAGTGACTTCATGACGCAATGATTCACCAATCCTGGGTAGGGAGATTGCATAAGATGTGTTTTAAAAGACATTAAAACATTATTTTTGTGTTCATTCAGGAAGATGTCCTCCATATTTACTTAGTAAAGCTGCCAGGGAAGAGCCTATCAGCTGCTCTTCCAGCTAATCTTGGGACTAGTTTGGGGCTTAATCAAATATGTGACAGTTGCAGAGACACATTATTTTTATGCTGGCTGCTATAATCCCTAAAAGCCACCAGGCTTAGACCTTTGAAGTGCACTGTTTTCCCCCTCCTCCCTTCTTATTCCTGTCATATGTTGGAACTAGTAATACAGCGTGAGCATACGGACAGCCCTTCCTGTCTGTGGCAGCAACTGCAATGAGTCAGTCTCTTATCATAGTGAGCTGCTGTGGCAGTGAAGGATTTGGAAGCAAATGCAGCTTACAGGTTGTCTCCTCTACTGCTAAGAAATTATATTGTACTGTTTTTCCCCTATAACATCATATCTTCCCCAAACCATCTCCCCGTCCTCTCATTTCTCTCCCGTTCTCTCTCCCAGTTCTATCACTTGGATCCATCCCTCCTCTTCCTGGGAGGGGAACAGCTCCAGCTCCGTATTTGTGAATGGGCAATGCTTATTGAGCGGAGAAAGAGAATCCTCTCTAGTCTGTGCAGTCCTTTTACTGCATTTGGAACAGCTACTGTCAGAGGCAGAGTACTAGCACCTGAATCATCAACCTCATTTTCAGTAGTTCCTGCTTCTTTCATTTCTTCATAGCAATTAACAAAATGGTAACCTGTAGACTAAGACAGGAAGCAAATACATTTTTCTTTAATTGCATACAATGCATCTTTTGGAAGAATTACATACATTCCCCTGCCAGGTACCCATATTGCTGATCCTTCTGATTTATTTACAAGTGGAGATTACTAATCTGTTTATTATTCTCTACTTTCCGCCCTTCCCTTCTTGACTCAATAGTACAGTAGTTCCCATAATTAATCTCAGAGGACTAACTGAGGCAAAGTCTACCTCAGACCTGCATGGCCTGGCCAAACGCAGACACATCAAGAACAATTCTTTACGTGTTCATAAGCAATGATAATCTTGCCATCAAATGGTGACATGACACATGTTTCTGTTTCGGTGCTCTGTACAAACCCTCTCAATTGTCACTTGCAGTAGGTCTGGCCTGACAGCCCCTGGCAGGACAAGGAAGGGCCCCAGAGGTTTCAGTGCCTTTTACATATATGCAGTGTGAACTTGTGATAGGTCACTGTCTCCATAAATCTACTTTGTGGTGGTTTCTTTGAAAATTTGCATTTGTAAAAAACCCTATCAAAAAGAAATTCCTAAATTAATTCCAGAAGCATCTACAGTTCCTGAATTTATTTCTTACTTGTGCCTGTGCTCAGTGACTTCTCATCAGGTGAGAAGAGCCACTAGCCTGTGATGACTGCTGGAGTTATTTCCCCCAGAAAGTTCGGTGGGGAATAATTCATCCTCTTGCACTCGTTTTGCTTGAATTTCCTGATGATAAATGCCCTTCCCAAACGTTCTGTTACAAAGGAGATAATGTCACTCTATTTAGGGAAGATCTCTAGCTATGATTAGCCCAGATGTGGTTGAAACACAGCACATCCACCCAGTCAACACAGACTTTCTTTGGTCTACAGCTTAATTTTAGACTTTCATATCATTTTGTGAAAACATGTCATAGCTAAATTAACAGCAATATCATCAGTGCAATTGAATTTTTTGACTGTAGGATGCTCATTTTTGCAGTAGTTTAGCTTCGACATTTATTTTACTCCAAAGACTGTAACCTAGTCATCATTAGCTTGTTCTGAATTCAGTATATAACATTATTCCCATATCTTGAAAATACGCAGCCTTCTTACTGAGTACCCCACTGTTGTGCTGTTTCCCAAAGGCCTGACTTCTTACCACGGCAAACTAGGGAGGGTCTAGAGTGGGAAAGCCCAATTCCAGCTCTCCCTTAGCCTCAGTGAGGATCAAAGTCTTTTTGTGAATGAGGCGTAGGGCTATATCAGAACTTCAGATCCTGTCACATTTGATCTTAGTCTTGCAAACCAAACTTACAACCCAATCTGGCCCTGAAACCGGTTGCTGTAGCTCATGCCATTGCTAACAGAATCAGAAAGTGAAGGACACAGGTATGCTTAAACTTTTGAATTCACATAAATAATTGCCACTTGCTCAGAATAATTAGAAAAATTGTAAGGACATTGCAGGGATCAAGGATTCAAAATATGTCAGTAGATGCCCACACACTGCTTCGTTAAAGAAGTTAATACCCTACAATTATTGGATGAATAGTAAGATATTTTGGAGAATGTTTCTCTCTGCATAATATTTCTCTCTCTGAGTAAGAACATATCCTACTACTAAGGTCAGAAAGGAAGCAATTTCTTTTAAGCTCTAAATATCCCTGTGGACAGTTACTTGAGGCCAGTATTCCCCAAGTATGTGCTTTCCAGTCAATAAGTTTCAGTGTTCCCATCCATGTAGTTTCACCCCTACATATTTCTCCCATGTCACATTCTACGTTCTTCAGTCTTCAGCAGACAAAACTAAGTTGCGAGTTCCTTGCACATACCCGCACTTTGGAAAATGCATCCCGCTGCATACAAATACTCCGTGCTGTATTCCTCTTTTTAAAACACTCCCTCCTAGTCAAGGAAGACAGATTCTGTTTATTCGAACAAAATCATGGATTTCAGCACAGAAGTCTGGAAAAATTGAATGCTCAGAAATGGCTACAAACAATAATTTACTTCCAGGGGCATTTAATCATTTTAAAAGACAAATAAGAGTAATTCAGATGGCCATAAAACTGTGTAAAGATCATGAAGCTTCATCCCGGGGAAAAAGAGTCTCCACGAGCACCCAGCAGATACAACCACTGCGGCTCCCCTCTCCCTGCCACAGCCAGCTCCAACACCCCCACGGAGGCGCAGGCTGCAGACTAAAACCATCCAAGGGTTTGCATAATAATAAATAACGCATAAATAATATCACATGCCTAGGAAGTAGGGATTTCTTTATTAAATCCAGTCACTTAAATCAGAGCCTCAGCTTTTACAGGCACTGGCACATAACACACATCAGGCCTTGGAGAAGACATTTCAGGTGGAGTCGAAATCCCTACTGGAGTAGGGAGAGAAGAGTGCATAGATTAGACAGTTTTCTAGGAGTTTTCTTTCATTCCCATGTGCCTGAGGTCAGGAGAAGCAACATCAGGATCTAGGGGTAAAAGAGATGCCTATAAATTGTAGGAAATACAGCTTTTCCCTACCTTGGCCTGCTCCTGCCTTGGAATGTCAATGAGATGGAATGAAGGCTTGGAGAGCCTTCCTATCGTGATATGTCAGGGAAATTATCCCCACAGACCCGGGCCAGGACTGATATGTATGTTTGTATGCTTTTGTTAGGATTGGTTTTGTACCTATCTTCTCTGAACATACTATACACATTTAACAAACACAGCTTTAAAGCTACAAATAAAATTGTCCAGACATCTCACTGCCTCCATTAGGTCCTTCAGAGCTAACTCTGGCAGGAGTGTTTTGAGACAGATAAGAACTCATTTCCATATGTGTGCAATCCAGTCATACTGTGTTGTTGGAAGAAAATTCAACTTAACAAGCTTTAAAATACCATTTCTTTCCTCACACAAGTTCAATCAGAAGATGAAATTGGGAGCTGTAACTGATGAATTTTTTTCCTTAAAAAAGACAGTTCTGAGCTTGTTGCCTCCCTCCACAAAAGGAAGCCTCAAAGCACTGTGAGGGCTTTGTCATGACCAAGATCCCCCAGAACTCCTGCCTCAAAGGTCCCTGTGCCAGCACATAGCCGGAAGCTCTGCTTAATGTATAATCCTGCTTGCTGGTGTCAATTAGGAATTTCTTGACCTCTGGGACAACCTTCATTAAATAAATTTAAAATATAAATCTTCAGCAAGAAATTGAAGGTCTGGGGAAATGGTCCATGTTGTATTGCTATTAAGAGCCTCTTCCGCTCCGTTGTTTCTCAGTAATCTCAGAGGAGAGCTGCAATCTCCTGCTACCTCAGTTCTGTGGCCTTGCAATTAACTCCCTGAGTAACAGCAGAGGCTGTTTCAGCTCAACTGGCTGCAAGTGGCAAAGTACAAACAAGTCCCTCAAACTCTGCAGACTGCTCCCCATCCCTGAGCTTCGTGAGCGAGGCTGTAACAATCTCAGCTGTATTCAATAAATTTCTAAAATGAAGGAACAAATAGGAAGGAACTAGTAAACTGCAGAGAATTTTGCATCCTTGCTTTGAAAATATGCTCTCACTCACCAATCGTTTTTCTGAAATCATCAAATGATCTGTTAGGAACAAGACTGGAACAAGACTGGAATTATGTTAGGATGTTCATATAGTTCTCACAAAAAGAAAGCCAGGCTGAAGGTGACTGTAGGTTTGTTGGGGGCAGAAAGGGAGAAGCCATCGCTTCTTCTTGGGGCCACACCATTCAGCAGCAAAGGCCTTTGCCTTACTGAGGAGCTGATTATCTTCCCAAATTAAAGCTTGGACTTTCATCCCCTCTCTGCAAGATCCACCTTGATACCATGTTTTGACCCAGCTTCTTGGGCAGCTGTCATTGCTACTGACTGTTCAAGCTGAAGAGCACATTCCTGTGGCCCTGTTCTTCCTCCGAAGAGACAGGTCCTCCCTTCTGACTAGGACTTCCATAACTATGCACCATTCTTACTCCTTGAATGGCACCTTTATCTGATACTCAAAACACTTTCACTGTAGAAGTTCTTAATGTCTTTGCACCTGTGACTTTGCAGAAGGTCAGTGTAAGATATGAGCCTCTGGAAGAATTGTCTCCACTGGTTAAAGCAGAATAGGGTATAAATCCTGAACATATTTGCCCCACTGAGGTCAGAAGAAAGGAGGAATTTCTACACCAAGCTCAAGTTTTTGCAAGCCCATTCTCAGAGTTCAAGTCACGCAGCCGTAGTCCATGGAGTGAAAATTTTTGGCTAAATATGGTCTAGAGTGAAATGTGACTAAATTGGCTTTGCTCGTCAGAATGCAGAAGAGCTACCATTCCAGCAGAGGCACTCCAAGCCTTCACCCCTGCTGCTTTCCTTTGCGCCCCGTGGAGGCATCTGAGCAAGGGCTCCGGGTCTGGCAAGCGCAGCTCCCACAGAAGCACTTTCTGAAAGAGAAGGGCTGTCCAAGAGCAGAGTCCAGAAGGATGAGGCAGCAAAGAAAGGCAAAAGAATATCCAAAATGATGTTACTTGCTCCACGACCATTTCCTCTTTTTGGTCAAACTGTGAGTGATCCATGACTTAACACAGTGGAATGAATGCCTTATTTCCTCATGGTCCCCGGAGATGCTCTGCTCAAACTAATTTTTGCCTAAAGAACACAGCCATCTATTTTGACTGGTTTGGTCTGGTTGAGTTTTTCCCATCGTTGGTGTATTTTCTGAAGTCCCAGGAGTTGGGTGGAGTGGTGCAATTTGAGTTACCATCTTCAGTGCTGCTACTGGGAATGCCAAGGAATCCTATGATGCTCCACCCATCTGGATTTTAGGGGGACTAAAAATCACATTCCCTGAGGTACTGTTAAAATCCCAGGCTTTAATAGAGAACTGTTTCTTTCACTTATAGACAGTCTTTGCCCTGGTATTGCCAATGATTTTCAGAGGTTGCTTTTCTCATTTTCCTTTCTATTCTTCTACAGAAAGGTAAAAACAAAAGCATCTGTCTGCTTCTCCGCAACACTGTCGCTCTGCTTTGCGTGAGAAAGAGATACAAGCAAAGACGGGGCTTTGTGTAAATCCCTGTGTGAGACAGAGCAGCCTCACAGCTTTTCTAATTATCCCCAAACTGGCCAAGAACAGACCAAATAGCCCCAGTCTTTGCACCAAAACAGCCCAGGGACAGTGAAAGATTCTGCAGCAAAGAACTTCTGGAATGACTGTGAGGAGCAGAAAGTTTGTGCTGGGCTATTCCCTGGGGAAATTTCCACCAGCTTAAATGTATTTTACATAAGTCAAGGGATGTAAGGGAACCAGTTTCCTAAAGTTTCCTCATTCTTTTGATAAATGCACAAAGCTACGAAGACGGCATCTGAAAGTGCATGTGCTTTCTCACTTGCTAATAATGCTCAGTGATTAGTTCCTTTCTCAGAAGGAAGCAATGATCCCTTTTTCTAGGAGGTTCTTCCAGCCCCATAGAAGGACCTTATTTGGTTAAATATCAGTAAGTTCCCCATGAATCAGATGCTCTCTTCTCTTCTCTTGAAAACTAGAGCTAGCTCAGAATTGGTAGCTGGTACTGTAAGAAACAGGGAGACACATGGTAGGAAAGAACTAGTTTCCATTATCTGGACTAGAGCAATAATCTCAGCTGAATTAGCAAAAAACAGCAGTTGCTGTTCCCAAAGGACAGAACTGCTGAAATGCCTCTTGCCTGCTGGGCCCATGCCAAAGAAGAAAAGAACCCAGTGCAGTTCAACCAAACGGATAGTGGGAGGTGAGGGAAGGTCAAAGATGAATGGCAATATCACAGGATCTAAGATCCACTTGGAGCTGTTGAATTTCCCACAATAAAACTATTTGAAAAGCTTTTTTTTTTGCTTTTTTTAGCTGACTTGGTTCTGTTCATCATCTTTTTTGCTCAAAAGCTGTATTTTACTTCAAGGCAAAGTTGCAGGAATTGGCGGTGGTGATAAGCAATTCCTTTGTGCTCCTTCTCCTTGGGCTTATTTCATTTGTTTATTTTTATCTTACTTAGCTTATGTTAGCCTCAAAAGGAGAGAATGTATTGTTATTTTTTAATTTTCTCACATGCATTCACACATATACAGAAAAAGGCTCCTCAAAAAACTAAAGCAACTTGCTTTTTAGTGAGAGAAATTGCTATTAATCTGAAAGGACAGAAATTGGCCAACTGTTGACCAGGACCAGGACAGACGAAGAGCAGCTTGGTGAGCACTTCCACCAGCTCCTTCGGAACCCTCGGGTGAATCCCATCTGGCCCCAAGTGCCCAAGTGCCCAAGTGGCGTAGAAGGTCACTGACTGTTTCCTCATGAATTATGGGGGGTTTCTTCTCTTCTCCATAGGTATCTTCCAGTCCAGGGGGCCAAGTACCTTGAGAATAACTGATCTGGGTGTTAAAGAATGAGGCAGAGAATGCACTAAGTACCTCAACCTTAACCTCATCCTTGGTGACAATGTTCCCTGACGCATCCAGTAAAGGATGGAGATTGTCCTTGGCCCTTCTCTTCTGCCTCATGTATTTGTAGAAACATTTTTGGTTGTCTTTTACAGCGGTTGCCAGATTGAGTTCCATCTGAGCTCTTGCCTTTCTTATTTCCTCCCTACATACCCTACTGACGTCCAATTGTAGAGTCACAAATTCAAACCAGATAGATGGCTATCCCTGCTGAATAACAAATTAATGAGAAACACCTTTGGACTCGTTCTGTTGCCAGAAGAAAACATTCAACTAAAGACAGCTTCCATCTTTACTTATTAAAGATTTATGGAACAAGCAGAAGAACACAAGTGATTCTCTGTGATGAGAAAAGACAAAAAAAAAAAAAAAACAACAGACACCGTATATGAAACTTGGCAAAGTCAGAGCTGCCAAATAGGTTACCAAAACAAGCAAGGGCCAAGGGCTGGTTGGTAGGGAAGGAAGTGCAACGTTCTGGGCAGGCAAGGTCACCGCAGAGCAGAAGCAGCACGACAAAGGGGAATTGAGAGCCAACAGCTAAGAGAGATGAAATGAGTGAAAAATAAATAAATAAAAATAAATTAAAAAAGAAAACCCTTAAATCAGCAAGTAAAACTCTGAACAGACTTCATTTCCCAGCTGATTGTTGTGAGAACGTATTGCTCCACTGCTTTTACACATGCCAATTGAGGCATTTTAACCTGAACTCTAAGCAATGTCTAAATGCAGCCTGCAACTTTGGACCGTGCATGGCCTGCATGCATATCCCAGACCATCCATACCCTGCAGGGCTGCAGCTGAAATTATCCAAGAACTACCACTCTTTTCCCTCGAGTCAGCTAACACTTACCCAGTCACACACTGAATTTCAACGTGGAAGTGGCTTCCCAATCAAAGAAGAGATGCATTTCTACACAACCTCCAAAATCAAATGAGACTTGGGGCATGCTTTATGATTAAAAAATATTACAGTCCTTAAAACCCATTTTCCCCCTGCTAAGGTTGCTGAGAGCCACCTACTTCCCTGGCGCTGTTTGGAGAGCAGCCATCCCTGCCTCAGCCTGCCCACTGTGCTGCCCTGCTTGGCAGAAACGGGTGCTCTTACAGCTAAATATGGGCAAAATGTCCAAATGGAGCAAAATTACCAAATATGCACATTTTGGGCCAGATGACCAAATATGGATAAAATGAAGAAATATGTTAAAAAGAGAACAAACATGGTTAAAAAGTACAAAAGTGGTTAAAATGGCCAAATAGGATTTTTCCTACATGCCCAAATGTGGGCAAAATGCCCTAATATGATCATTTTGTGTCAGGTTGCCAAATATGGGCAAAATATAGTAATTTTGGCTCTGTGGTGCCCCAAACGCCCAAATATGGCAATTCATCCTATATGTGGATGTTTTCCCCATTGCATGGTACTTTTTGGCTAAATGGTTTTTGGCCATTTTTCCCAATTTTGGAAATTACATGGAGAATTTCTGCAAGCATACTTTGGAATATATTTTGGAATATTTGGAATACTTTGCAATATACACATATATGGTTATACGCCTATATTTTACACATACAAATTTGCTTGATGAAGATGACCAGCTGAAAATAAACATTTAAAATAAACATTAAAAAAAATATTCACAGCTTGATCATTAAACTTTGCACACTCTTCCTGCTAACCAAGAAACAGGAACAATTTCTTGTCCACAGTTGGTCACTGCTCACACCTCTTCCCATTCCTGACCAACATAACTGGGCTGACAGAAGCCTGCTGTACAGAAAACAGCCTCCTGCTCAGTTCCAAAAATTTGTCAACCAGCTGAAGGTTACAGCACTCTATTCCTTTGAATAAGCTTGTTTGTGATCCCAGAGTGCTGTGTTTTCAAGGAGCAGACGAAAACATACAAACTCATCAACTACATTAATGTGTTTTAAAAGTAGGAAAACTATCCTTTGGCTTTCCATTCTCACAAAGCAAAGCCAAGCACAGAAAGCTGTACGTTAACATTCATCCTCTCTGAGTTCTGCTGCTGCAACCACACTGTTATTTTGCATTAGCGACTCACTAATGGAGATGTTATGTTTACATCTCCCTTTCCATCTCCCTGCTTTCCCTCTCAGCCTGCCCCCCATTTAATTTTGTGTCATGTTCATTTTATTTGCTTGTATTAGCACACAGCAAGCAAACTGATCCCACATCATCAATTAAACTGAAGCCAATTTGGAGAGAAGTACAGAAGGTGAATTAACTGCTAATGATTTGGGCATTTGCTTAGGGTAGTCCTTTAGCTTAATTTATTGATGTTTTTATTATTGATAATTTATTGGTGATACTGATAATTTAATGATGAAATACAGACCATCTATCTACATTGGAGAATTGTGGTCAGGTCTGGTTAGCAGCTTCTCTCAAATTAGAGGATTCCTGGGGCCTATGAATCAGAGTCACTCAGCAAATGAGGAGGAATAATCACTGCAAGTTTTTACACAGTAGAAATGAAATAGAAAGATGTTGCCTAACATTCTTCTCATCAAAGAGATCAATATCTCTAGAAGAATTCAATATTCTGGAATTTCAAGTATTTTGATAAAACTTGCATCTGTTCTTGTTGACAAGAAGTGTTGCTAAATCCTCAATACAGCATATTCCTAAAAATCTACAGTTTCCACAAAAATGGATGAATTCCTTTGGTCAGTACAGCTGCCCTGAAGAAGGGTTGTACCTAGGAGTGCCCAGTCTCACTGCAGCAAAACTTCCCATACCAGAAATAACTCCCTTATTGCAGTATGTCATGCTGCAGCAATAAATCTGGCCCTTGTTTTCCTCAAACTAGAATTAAAAGCATACAAACATATATGCATTCATATGGATATGCATATGGATATATATTCATATGCATTCAAAACAGTAGGAATCCATGCTGTCTGAACCTTAGCAGGAATCACCACTTTGCTGGAAATTGCACTGTGATCATCATGAAAGCACTGCGCAGATCTGGTAAAACACAAAGCTTAGATGCTCGTGTCATTTTTATGTAGTGTTATATTTGTATGTTAAAAGCTATCCTTGCTGAAATACAACTTGGAGCTCTGCTATCATTGTCTTCTGCAAATCTGGAGGTTTGAGCTAGGAGTAGTATCTTGTCACCATCAGCTGGCAGTACATTGTGTGGGGAATAATCTCACCCTCCATTACTCCTTCCTACACGGCTCGGTACTGGCAGAGGCTGAAGGATGTGATTAGAAGTGCCAGCTGAGCAATGCGGTGCAGCCTGGCAAATCCTGCTTTCCTAGCTTAGCAGCAAGCTAAACTAGCATCTTCACTGAGCCCTGGCAGGACTGCCTCTTACTGTTCTGATAAAGCAAGCAACAGGTGTTGAATAGGAAAAGGATTTTAAAAGTAGCATATTTTCTTTGCACCATTGCATGCAAGTGACATTCTTTAGAACAGAAACCTCTGCTAATGCATTTATGTCTAAACCTCCAAATATTGTGTTACTTTTTTTTTTTTTTCTCAGTGAAGAAAAACTATATCGATATTTCTCTACAAATTCACAGTGAACTGATTTCTGTGGATATTGTACTCTCTTGCCTGTTCAATTGTGGATATTAAATCTCAACTAGAATTTATGCAAATATTCCACTATTAAATCTCAGTATAAAAGTTAAAAGTGAGGAAAATATGTGCATTTTTTTTTCATATTGTGAAGTACTTTGTCGAATCCAGCATTACTTTCATGGGATGGAACTTCTTAGAGAGTGACATTTTCCCCATTTATTTAAACTTCCTTGTTCTGTTTTTCCATGTCTGAAAATATTCATCTATTCACAAAGTGTGAAGATCAAAAATGCTTTAAAACATGAAAGATGCTGACTGTTTTGAACCTTTTCTTAAAACCAGCTGAATTCTGAGGTCTCATAGTTCAGTAGCAGGGCTGTTTACTAATTGCTGGTAGGACTTTGAAACGAAGAGCACTTCAGCACTGCACAGGATGCAGCGCTCCATGCAGTCAGTGCACGTGGCACTAGGTATCAAATTGATGGTATCACTTCAATTGTGAGCTTGGGAAACCACTTCCTTAGTGCTGCGTATGCTCTGAGTCATGCTCCATAATCCAAGGTAACAGAGACAAGAGGGACCTGCTGCTTTCTAGCCCTACAACAAGTGGCTGGTGCCTGAGTTCCATTGCAAAATGACACTTTCACACAAGGTCAGCAGCAAATCAGAAAAGCCACTTGGTCTCTAGGACAGACACCTGTTCTCACCGTCTTTCAGTAGCTGACTATGGCTAAAACAATCATGAGAAAAAAAAAAGACAAAAGCAATAAGTTAAAAGTAAATGGTTTTCTGCTGCTATAATGGATAGTCCTTAAACCCAGAAATGCACGACTGAATTGCAGCTAGGAGGGTGCTGTGAATTTCTTAACAAAAAGGGAAGTTAAAAATGCTGACTCAGGAGGAAAAGCTTCATGGCTTTGCTGATGTTGTTCTCATCCAGCCATCGGCAGGCTGCCTTTCACAAACAGTGAATATATTTTTGAAGTGAATGTATTAAAAGTGAATGCTCATTATTGACAGATGTTAGGAACTTTGTGTCCTCTGCACAAGTGAAAACCGGGCATTTCAAACCTGCAGCTCTTTCCATACTAACCAGGAGCAATGTTGGTGCAGCTGAAGTTCTGCTTTGGCCTCCATTCCCATTCAGCTGGTAATTGTGATGGCCTCTTCTGTGCAAGCTGCAAGTGTAGCGCTTAGAATTATGGAACTGGGGTTGGATGAGACTTGCCTCTTGTTCTTTCAGTGTGCATCTTTGAGAAGAGTTTTCCTCTGTCTTCTTTAACACCCTTTCCCCCTTAGCTGATCAGGTTAGCAGCTGACTGGATAGCTGCTAGAATTTATAAACATCTGGAGATGAAAATCTGAGATGAAATAATGCTCATTAGAGGAATTCATATTCTCAAGCAGTCTAAAATTTGAAACTTCAGCTTCAACACAAAACTCTGTGCTCAAGCCCATTGATGATGAGTGTGAGCAGGTGACTTGCAGGAAAGCAGTCTTATGCCAGCCTGACACAAGTGCCTGACTGCTGTGATGGAGGTTAGTTTTATGAGTGACTTATAATTTCAACAGCATTTCTGAAAAAAAGCCACCTGTCTTTTCCCCGGGAGCCTATTTTGGGCACACTCCATAAATAAAAATGAATTAGGAAAAAAAAATGAACAAACATCAGGCGAATTTTGATGGATTTGTCTTGAGTAAGAAATGAGACACTGAAACTTAGCAGACCCATGTCTACCCGGTATTTTGGTTAACCTACAATAGGACTTACCTCCCATGCGGTCCCACACCAAATCACAGACACGTTTGGTGTCTGCAGAGCACAGCACCATGCAGAGATACCAGCCTGGCTCCCAGAAAAACAGCCACATGATGCTGCAGCTGAGGTAATGAGCCCTGTCTGGAGAGGGGATCTGACACGGCCCTGGCAATTTCCAGTTCTGGGCCTAATTAATAGTGCAATGAAACAAATGCCAGTAGATGGAAAGGGAAGCTTTGTCATCCCAAATCAACTCACTTATTAAAGAGACACAAAATGAAAAGTAAAACAACATGTAAAACCACAAGGGAACTTTCTTACCATGGGTGGAAAATATTTTTACTGATTCATGAATCAAATTACAGTCTGATTCACCTCATTTATGACTTGATTGACAGCATAATTTCTGCAACAAAAAAACTCATATTTTTTCTTATTTTAAAATGTCCGCTAATTTCACTGAGATCTGACTACAAGTCAGATGGTATCTGAAGATCCTTGATATGGTTTATGCACTCGACTGGAAATTAGAGATAGCTCTGAAGTGCCTGCAACATAAAGTAGAAAACACTGGCTCATCAGAAACAGCAGCTCTGCTCTGCCAAACACCAGAGGAATGCCTCTCTGCCATCTCCTCATGCTCTAAGTTAAAGATTTATTCAGCAGCTTTGCCCCTTCCACTAGATTAGCCTGTTTATAGCAGCAATTTTATCAGACTGGGTCTCCAGAGAAAGTTTCAGCTAATGAGTCATATTATTTTAGCACAGAAAAAAAGTGCTTCAGAGGGAAAGAACATTGGAAAAAATATTTATGTCTAATGGAAAGTCAGAGGAAGTGCAAGAAGATTTTTGCCAGCTTTGGAGAGATCACTAAGAGATGGTGTTAATACCAGATTCCTTAATTCTTCACTAATACAGGGCAGTAGATGAGGTGCTGATGAATCTAAGCATCTGAATTTGGATGGTACTGAGCAATGGGTGTACAGTGACACTCTAAGAAACATGAACCAGAGGCATCTCAGAAAAAAAAAAAAACAGGCATCACAGAGTAGAACTACTATTAACTGTAGAAAAAGAGTTGTGACAGTCAGTCCTCCTGTGGCATCCTCCCAAGCCTCCTGCACAGGCTCCCACCCACGTACTCTCAGCAAATTGGCACTGTGGCACATCCTCAGGAAGAAGGCACATTACAATGCAGCAGAGTAGATGCATGTCACAGTTGGGCATACATAGTTATTACACGATTGAAAACCACAATTTTATTCAAGTAACTAGCTGAATGTGGTTACTTAAAGGCCAGTTTCCTTGGAGTTGTCTCCCTCCTTCAGCCTCCTACGGAAAAAGTGACAATCTTACGGATGATCAAAGGAATAGTTGTACCAATCCACCAGCTCACTATCTTGCCACTATAAATGAGTAATATTGAATACCTAGAGAAGAGAATACAACACAAGCAATCTGCTTGCACCTTACGTTCTGCTTAGATGCTGCAGAACACATTTCAACAGCAGGGAACTTCATTTGGAGGTGTTCTCGTTCCTTAGGAACTGACTGTATTTGCAATGCATTGATGATTAGCCCTAGAGGAAAATCATTTCTTGACTCTCTGCTCTGATCTACAGGCTATTAATGACCAGTCTCCATTAAATGTCTGAAATACGATGACTCTGCGATGACTCTGAGGCATCCTGACTCTTCATTCCCACTGTTGCCTTCTGTGAACAGTAATAAAAATGCTGTTAGTCAATTGTCCTTCCTCTAGGGAGAAAGGGTATCAGCACAGAAAAGGTGATTTACAGAAGACAAATGAGAAAGGTCAAACGAATATCTCACTTAGGGCCTGATCATGCTATCATTACTCATGAATAGTTGGGACTTACGGGACTTACACATCCTTGCCTTGACGTAGCACTTGTCCTGAGCAAAGGTTGCAGAAACAGATCTTAGTAAGTACTGGACTTTCAGCAACGTGTGTTGAACGTGTGTGAAGAAAAGAGCAAACCAGCTGAGCTTAGTGCAGGGGCCTGTTCTGCACTGCAGCAGACAGAGCCTCCCTTGGCACAGCCAGGGGCTGTGGCTCTGCACTCACAACAAGAAAAAAGCTTGTGAGTTTTAGCTGTCTGCTGAGCTAACAGCTCATTGTAAAGGCCTGGCATCTCAAGAAGCAACATAACAACTTACAAAGACAAAGGGAAATTAAAATGAGTTGATCATCCTAACACTTTTCCTAATGCAGCCTGAGTCATTATTGCAGTTAGTAAGCCGTGTCTTACTGCTTTAGCCAAATGATTACTGATTTAGCCAAATGATAACCATCATACAGCATATTACCTCAAAATCTATCACTATTACAGGATGAATTCTATAAATTGAAGTTCCTTATTATGCTCAAATGTCTCTGCAGTGAGTTGAAAGAGAAACATTTCTCCCTTTTTTCCTATCTGAGCCACAAAACAGAAGTTTAATAAGCAGCAAAGGCCGTTGCAGCAACTCTCACAGAGCCCGACCAGCCATTCCCAGGTCTCCCTGCCTTGCAGGAGGAGGCCAGCACGTGGAAGCTGGTGTTAACAGGGCTCACGCGCTCCTGCAAAAGGGGAAGGCTCTACAGAGAAACAGACTGTGCGCGTGCCCTGGAAATGTATGGGCACGGCGCACTGCATCGCATCGCTGCGGCTTGTTTCGTCTCTGGGAAGACTTTGCCGATAAAACCTGGGCTCCCACTAAGCTGTATTAGTTGTGGATGTTTTTTGATTGCTGGGAAGTTTTGGTTAGGAATTTGGAAGCCCCCAGACCTTTGCACAACTTTTAAAGAATTTAATCTGCTGTACAACCCTCATTTAGGGAATCCCCAGTAATCTGCTACCTCATCCCTGTGTTTCCTAAAACCTTAATCCAGTTTTCTTATTGAAATTGCACCTGTTTTGAAAAGCTATCTTCCTCATTCCTTAGGACTCCACTTTTTTTTTTTCCATTTATGAAAATGGAAGCCATGTATGAGGCTTTCTACCCTGTCTTATTAGTCCACTCGAAACAGTTCCTCCTTCTTCCAGAAGTCCAGTAGTTCAGCTCCCTGCCCTGCCCATCAGAACACAGGCAGGGAAAAAAAATTAACCACAGTAAGCAAAAAAAAAAAAAAAAAAAAAAAAGGGTTGACTATATTATGTTTACCGTGGGATAGTATAGGATATAATCCTGAATTTGGACAATTAATTACAGCTGCTCTGTGGGAATATTTCTGCTTACACACAGGAAATTGTTGGCACATCCATACCCACAGTTCCCCTATTTGTGCTATGGGGATGACAGTATTGACCCTCTCAGTACAGCGCTGCAGAGCTATAGCTAAGAAATACCAACTTCAGAACAGCATGTTAACCTACACTGAATTTCCCAGCCTCAGTGGTTACTTTTTACTATTTATGAATGTTTATGTCTGTATTTAATTTCCTGTGGTGCTTAAAGTTCTTCTTTGAGACTTGCAAAACTGGCATCATATATTTCCCAGAGAACCTTTTGTACAGCATAAGTAAAACATTAGGCAGCAACTTCAATTTCCGATAATTAAATACAAACCTTTTTTTAAATGCTAGATCCAGCTATATGAACAAAACAGTGTGTTACTAAGGAGACTTCAGATTCCAGTTTCTTTATATCCTGACATTCACAAGTCTCTTAAAGCTCCACGTCTAAGCAAAGTGAAGGCCAGGTTTCTGTTGTAAGCAGGGTAGATACGTAAAGAAAAAATAAAGGAGGAAAACCATCAGAGCAGCGGCATTTCATATGGATAGGGAGAAGCAGACAGCATGAGATGAAGAAAGACCCAATGGCAGAAAGGTTTTGTATATTTGGGTAGAGAGTGACATACAGATCTCCAGAACATTTTTAAGAAGATTTGAGCAATTAGGGCTCAAAGCAGACAGTGGCCAAAGACAAGTCAAGTTGCTGAAAGGATTTTCAATTTATCATAGACTTTAAAAAAGCACCACTGTTTTTAACAATATGATTTCTTTTTTTTGCTTCCTCTGATGCTGTTGTTGACTAAAGAAATTTTTAATGTCATATTCTCAATCTTCTCAGGGCTATGACAAAACCACTCTTTTATCATTGAAACTACCTGTGAATGGAATGAGGACTGTGACAGAAAACTTTGGTTAATGCATATGATGCATTAACCATATGCATATTCATGGCACTTTCATTTGCCAATTAGCAAGCTTGGTAGAACAAATGAATGCCAAAAATACAGGCCATATCCTTGAGTTGTGTAAATCAATGTAACTCCCTTATAACTGAGGCAGCTACACCCATGTACCCCTGCTAAGATCCAGCCACTTCATACTCGAAGGAAAAATACACTTGTTTGTTATTTGATTTGATATAATCACAGATCGAGCTTTGGTTGCTAAGCTGAATTTCAGAGTTATGCCAAATTATTTCAGCGAAAAGGTATCCATCATGCAATACCCTTTATGCAGAGCTGTAGTTATCACTGGCCTTGTATTAAAATAATCCCTTCTCATTTTAGTTATACTCCACTGACAATAAACACCCTCGCTCTCATGAAGCAATTCCGTTTTCCTGCAAGATGGGCAGCTCACGGCACTAGTCAGCTATATAACACCAGCACTGGGCAGGCCATGGAACAACGTGAATCATTCCTTACAGAGGGAAAATTTCCAGATCTGAATGAGTGCACTGGTCACAAGGAATAATCTCTGTGTAATAATAAGCAAATTTTACTCCTGTTAGCTTTCAGAGATAAAATAACTGTCTCCAAATGACCTTAGCTCCTTCTAGCCAAGTGTTTACTAGGTTGGATTAAGAAAACTAGATAGTAGTGCCTTCTTCCCCTGTAACTGTTCATGCAGTAGCTGTGAAAAATAGTTTTATGACTGAGATATCTGGACACGTGATTCAAAACTTTCACTTCAGAGAAATATTCATACAGATTTGTATTTCCAAATCTATCTAGAGTTCCTTCAAACTCACAAACTTTGTGCAAAGGAGGAGGATGCTTGGACTGCACATCAGAACACTCTTGTTTACTGGCAAATCCCACACAAGGACCAGTGCAAGAATATCTCTTTGAAGGGTAAAAACATGTATCTTTCTTAGATTTAGGTGCAAGTAACTTGCTGACATAGTTACTGGGTAGACTAACTGCTTTAAATGCTTTTTTGTTCTTAGATGGAAGTTACTTCGTGTGTTTAAGTTTTTTTTTATTATTATTATTTCTTTCATGACTAAATTATATATTTTTTCACAATAAATATTCCAGTAGAAATACTCTCATGCTATTACTCGGAGAAACATTATAAGGTCCGTGGCTTGAACTCTTTTTAAAAATGACTATATCTAGAAAAGGGAAAAAAAATAGTTAGAAATTATATGTGCTGAACGATGTAATTCTGATCATTTTAATCTTCTTTTAGGATTAAAAAAATGCCGGGCCATGTCTTGACATTGATGGAACTCTGCTGATGATGCCACTGCAGAATGTGATTCATGATTGCATTTGTTATCCTTTCATTCCAAGTGTGTTTATTTATTCACATAAGAACATGGCCCAGCTTTCTGCAAATGAAGCTGAAGCACAGAATGGAGGCAGCAGCCATTTTCGTACACCCAGCAAAAGTACTTTTCCAGAACAAGGTCTGTGGAGCGGAAGGTCCAGCCTGGAGGTAACTGGCAGTCAGGATGTAACAGCATATGACCAGGAAAATACTTCTAGATTTTGCATATGGTCATAAGTTGAAGCAAGAGAGGTTCTGAATGGATGTAAGGGGAAAAAAAAATCACTGTAAGGATAATTAAGCTCTGGAACATATTGCCCAGAGAGCCCAGGGTCTCTGTCCTTGAATGTTTTTTTGCCTTGTCCAGATAAAAATCCTGAGCAATCTGGTCTGAAGTTAGGGTTGACCCCACCTTGGGGGGAGGCTGGACCAGAGACCTCATGTGGTCCCTTCCCTCCACAACAATTCCATAATTCTTTAGGGCAGGATTGATCTTTGCTGTTCGTACTTGTGCTTAAAAATGAAGCCAGAAAAAATGGATAACTCCTCCGCTGAGAATTCTGAGTAGCTTTATATAATTCTTAGAAGTCGCATTCAACAGTTCTGACATTTTACCTAGATGAAAACAACCCCCGGGAGGCTATTCCATGGTGAACCCATTTTGGGTCCCCTCCCCCCCATAGGCCCTTGCCTTGAGGAAGGAAAAGGAACATCTGTTCTTTTGGCTCCAATAAGAGTTTAAGTCTTCCCAGTCTTGAGGAGTGCTTCATAAACAAAGCCTGAGGTCACTGCATGTTCCCACAAAACTGTTTGTGTAATCAGGTTAACGTGGCAGCACTGAGGCTGCCGGGTGGTGGTAGAAGCCCCACCGCAGCAGGCAGTAGATGGCTGCAGAGATTTGTGCTCAAGATAACAGCGGGTCTGAGGACGTCCAAAGCTCTAAATCAGATGCTCAGGATCTTTATTTGCTCTAAAAGAAGGTTCTAAATTTCGAACATAGACAAATACACCAGAATTGTCATTCTCCAGTCAGCAGCTCGTTGGGCAATAAAAGGAAAAACAGACTGGTAGCTCTCAGGATCTCATCCATCCCCTGAGTCGCCCAAAGGCCATCTTGGTTACCCTGCCTGATGATGACGGGTGGCAGGAAAGGTTTCTGCAGCCCTCTCTTCCCTGCCATGGGACTCGCTGGTCAGCAGTGCATCTAGGCAAGAGGCCACAGGCCCATCCCTCCCCTTGCTGTCCCTCACCACACACCTGGCAAACTTGTTCCCGGCCTGCTGCCCACCTCGGCACGAAGCATTTGGAGCAAGCCTGTGGGACAGTTAATAAACTTACACGTCAACTGCTTAACATTGGGTTTTGTAGTCTACTTTAAGAGCTAACTGAAGCTTCTTTAGAAATTCAGAGCCAGGAGGACTGTAAAAGAAGGCAGGCAAGCCTGCCTCCATCTACATTTTTATTTCCCATTGACTCTAATGGGGCTGGGATGTCACATTTGGTGTCTGACAACTAAGTACCTACACGCTATTTTGAAATCAGGGTTGTTGATCCTGAATGCAATAAATGCACTGGTACACAACAGAAGCTTCTTGGTCTAAAAATTAATAAAAAGCAGAAAACTTCATGAAATTTTCCCTCATTATAAGAAACATGACCTTTTCCACTAGCCCAAACCTGGTGAATTTTATGATTTCTGATCAATCGGGTTCACAGGCAGCTTAACTAGTTGTTTTGTGCAGAACGGCCCGTTCTGTGTGTGCACAGAAGCCCTGCAGCCACCACAGCTCTGTTTTTCTATCTGCAACTAGCAGGTGGAAGCGTCTGTCAGGATTTCCCAAAACATAGTGCCTGGAGAGCCTGAACGACGTTTCCCATATGTGAAATTAAAGCTAGTGATTTTGTTCTCATCAGGGAGTTAGCTCGTACGCACCATGAATGCCAGGCAGGCGCATCCCTGCATCCATCCGCTATCAGGACACAGACCTGTGACTGGAAATTAAAATACTGACTTTCTTTACTTCAAGCTGTCAGGGATAAAAACTCAAAGGATAGAGGCAATAATCAAGCCTGGAAATGTGCTGTGCAGACTTTGGAGGAGAGAGAGTAATTATGCTCTCTAATCTCTCCCTGAAGCCCTTAACAGCATGTTGCCAGATATTAAATGAGTAATTCAAGAAGGCAGAATATAAATTAACCATATATACAGATAATATATTTAGTAAGTTAAAATTCTTCTTTTTCATTCCTAATTTCTCAGCATGTGAAGCCAGCTAGATACCTTCAAACCAGCAGTGGCCTCCTAAGGTCCCATCTTGCCTTACACTGAAATCCCCCAAAGAGACATTTGGTCTCAGCTTTGGTCACAGCTGTCAGTCCTGCTGCGGCACGAGGCCTCCTCTGCCCCCGATGGCACTGGGGAGGCCGTGGCCCACGGGACAGCACCGCAGGGCTGCCCCACGCTCCGTGGGGCTCAGCCCGGGGCTGCACCAGCTGGGAACCTGGCAAGAGCCACCCTTCCCACCCAACCCGCGGAGCACACTGCATGGGGCCAAAAATGGCCTGCACGTTTGCATTTCTATCTCTAATCCAGATAAAGAGCCCAAATATGCCTCTTACAGGCTGAGTTACTTTCCCAGCAGTACTGACCTCAATGTTTACATTTTCGAACAAAACTAAATCTCTGTTTCTCTCCCCTTGACAGGCAGAAAAAGCATCTGTGATTGTCGCACACAAACTTAAAAAGATGGTCACCACCATTCACACAGGACTTGCAGACCGTGGGCTTTCTCATGCACAGTTACATGTGGTTTTGTCCCACTTTACACACAGTACCTTGGGACAGACAAAGAACCCACCATTTCCTTTAGCACATTTCTCTCTTCCTCTTACTTTTGCGTTTCTTGTGCTCTGAAAGGGGAACTCCTTCCTCCTCACGTTGCTTAGCCTTCAGTAGTCCTGAAGCCTCCCCAGCCCTGATCTTTCCAAGTTTCCATTTATTTGTCTGTATAATAACGCAGGCCTGAAACACAAGGAAGTTCTCACTTGTGAAGCACTGTTTTGTAATGTGCTATGATATATGAATTAAACTATTCAGGGTATACACTAGTGCATCTCAGTAACCTGTGACCATTATATTTGCTTAGCGTGTGCCAGAAAAATGCTCCTAGATTATTCCCTAAAAGACTATGCAACTTTTTTGAAAAAGTAATGAACAACAAAAGTGTTTCACTGGGAAAGGAGATGATAATGCTTAATACTTCAAACATAGTTTGGCCCTGCAAACAGGGGTAACACTGGTGTGACAAGCCAGGTCCTGCCCATCCCTAGGGACCCGCATGAGCAGGAGTCAGCCCCCTTCTGCTGCCTTTCAGATGTTTAGTGGTTCACAGACTGTAAATGAGAGAAGTTCTTGCTCCTGTTTTTACTCCTGTGTCTCAGTTTCCCCCGCTGTGCTGCAGGGAGGACAGACTCACCTGCTGCTGCTGCCTGTGTTACTGCCCCAGTGCGGGGTCTTCCTCTCGTGAGGAGGGTCACACACAGCTCGGCTGCCGTGGAGCCGAGGAAGATCCTCTCGCGCTGGCGGCTCCGAGCCATCCGGAGCTGCATCCCTCACATTCCCAGGCTGAGCCGACAAACGCTCCGCTCTGAGCCAGTCTGGACCATAGGAACCAAGAAAACACACAGTCAGCCCCATCGTACTCCCAAAGACAATCCCTGCTCTTACACAAAATTCCTTGGACATGGAATGAGGCAAAGATCTCAGCTTTTGATGCCAAAAGAAGAAATTCTGTGGTTCAGCTAAAAAAGGCTGGGAGTGGAGTGTGTTCAGGGGAACATTATTAACCTCGTTTTTTAAACAGAAATATTTGAGACTGAGCTAGTGATTCTTCAGCTGTTCTAATTTTAAATATTTCCTTTGCATCACTGAAAAGAATTCAAAACTTGCATTTTGTAAATCCAGTGTGTGAAAGGTCCTCTGGGCTGGTAACAAGATATTCGAAGTTGCAGAAGTCAGTCTGTGAAAAGGCTTTCGCTGGGTGCATGAATGTGGAATGTATCTTTAAAGGGGAAGTCTGACTTGGCTACTGGAAAGTAATTACTTCTCGTGCTCAGATGAGACTTTGATCTTTCTAAATCTAATCACGAATTTTACAAAGCCATTTGTAGTAATTGCTATCCTTCACTAATACACTGGCCTTATATATTTTAAAAGCTTAACCTAAAATAACATCATTTTGAAGCAGACACAGCATTTGCAGTGCTGCAGTGCTATCAGCCTGCTTTATCACTTCTCAATGCAAGAGGTTTTCAAGATAAAGGTGGCTTCACCAAGAATGATGAGAGGAGGGCTGCTCGTTTTTCCCCTCTGTAACTACGTCTGCCCACTACTCCGTAACTGTCTTCTCTATCAGACTATCGTGAGCACCATGAGCAGTTGTTTCCTGCCTTCAAAGAGACCCTAAAAGTGTGACTTGGAACAAGCACTGAGTGAAAGCTTTGAGGGCAGTTATTTAAGAAGAAAAATGATGCATGGAAGAAATCACTCTAAAGCTCAGAGACACTAAGACTTTTTCTGTTCTAATTTTGGAAGCTCTTAGATATGTCCTTGCCATTGTTAATAGCAGCAACAGCTCCATGCGTTCCCAGAGCTCTGAGCTGTCCTGGAGCCAGCGGTGGAGGGGACACTCACTGCCAGTGTCCAGGCAAGGCCTGCGCATGGTGGGGCTGGGCTTCTCCAAAGCTCCTTCTCCCAGCCTGCTCCCTAGGGAGCCCAGCTGTGCCCGGGTTGGTAGGGGCTGCGCTGGGGTGAGCGGGGTGTCAGCTCGTGCAGTTTCCACAGCCTCTGGTTTTATCTATTTCCTGCTATACCCTGTAATATCCTCTCCCTTGCTCCAGGCTTACTACCCTTACTGCTGCCTCATCTCTCTCTTGCCAGTCTAGGGGCTAGCAGGGTTCTTATAAAATTTTCAAGCTTTCCCACTGTATGGAGGCTTGACATGAAAACCGACAGCAATTTAGCATATAAATATAAAACTGAGTTTGAAGCTCAGATTAATCTTCCTCTTCAGAGTATGGCAGCGTTTTATCAGCTGCAGTTTTTATTAACGATTTGCAAGCTATGCAAAACCTGTTTGAACAGACACGATCCGTAAATAAGGTTTATAGTATTTCTAGTAAAACTCTGCCAGGTTTCAGAGAGGCTATGGAAAAAAAATTGTAAATATTTTACAGTGATGACAACAAGCAAATAACAAATGTTAGTGCTGAACAATAAAATATATTGCTCAAAGGATCCATCTAACAATTTCATGCAGTGTCAAGCGTTTTATATAACTGGTGAAAAAAGCAGTTATTTATGGGGAAAATGAGGACATACAGATCTGAGTCTTGTCTTATCCTGGGTTTGCTAATGCAAAGCCATGAGATACTTCAGCAAAAGCCGGTATATTTGTTTGGAAAAAGCTTTCAGAAAGGAGGTTTATATCAAACTCTCAAGTGCTCTTTGCCCAGAGCTGATAATGACTGCATTTATGTCTATTACTGTCAAGAATGTTGCCTTCAAATCAAAGGCATTTGAAGCTCAGAGGAGATGGAAGGGAATCGAAAGACGGAACGAGGTACAGCTGGTATCTCTGCTGATCGACCGGTCCTCGGCTGGACAGAAACCCTTGGGGAGGCAGCGGTGACACACGAATGCTGAGCACGGATTTATCTCTCAGGAGCTTCCAAATGAAAAGCGTCACATCACTCGCCACACATTGAATGTGTCAGAGCTATTAGTGACCTCCAGCCGCAGTGAGTCGGGAAGGGCTGGGTACCTTCTGCTGCTGCTGGATCTCCGCCACCGCGCGCAGCCTGTCTTATCTCAGCAGCTCCCCAGGAAAGCCGCTAATGTCCTCAGCTTTTTCCTTTTTGGTCTTTACAGCACTCTTTGCTAAGGGCTAGTCAACTCTACTAAATATTTGACACGAGTTCAGCTAGGAAAAAGCAGTTGCTGTGTCTCCAAAAGCAGTAAAAGGATGCATGCAGGGATGAGAGGATATGTGAAGGGAGTGAGGATGTTGAAACCACCAGGTCACTTCCAAGCTCTGGGAGTTTCTCAGTGCAGGCTGCTGCCCCTCTTCGCACCAGAGCTCTCCAAACCCTGCACTCGCAGGATGAGCAGAAGCAGCAATTAAACACAAGCATTTTCTGTGCCCTCAAACAGAGGTCCTGCCTGCAGGGTTCTGGCAGGGCGCACGCTCTGTGGGCCGCAGCCAGTCCTACGGCTGCTGAGCCCTGTCCTCAGGCTCCCTTCTCCTCCGCCGGCGACACCTCCAGCCGTGAATAACACTGCTGCTTCTGCAAGGGCTTTAACAAACAGACATAGGCCTCACGAGCCAAAAAGACAGGTGGGTAGGCTCCTCAGACCAGAAAAAGAAGACATAAGGGAGAAAATCAGAGCATAAGCAAATCCCCACTGTTAGACTCTTCCATGGAATCACAAATGTACTTTGGGACAACTGAAATAAGTGTTTTAAAATTCCTTCTAAAGGCTTCAGTGGTTTAGAAAATCTTCCTGAAAAAACTGAGAAACATAAAGCCCATCAGCCTTGCGATCCTCCAACCTGTGGTGTTGCTGAAAAGCTTCCTTTTACCTGCTCTCTGGAGTGCCTTGCTCTTTTGCAGTGATGCCCATATCACTAAGAGAAGGTGCAAATACATTTGAAACAGTCTTGCTTTTCCTCCAGAGAAGCTACATGCTCTTGCTGTCCCATAACACAGTCCACAATAATGAGGGCTGAAGCCCAGCTTTATCTGAATGACAGTTTAGGATTTTCCAGATGTGCTTTAATATCCCTATATGAACTCTACCTAAGCCTTGGTGTAACAGGATGTGAAGCCGTTTCTTCCATACAAACTTATCTGCCTGCTTTCAGATTAGTTTATGAGCTGACTGTTGCCAGGAGTCAAGCCAGGCAAAGCCCCACAATGCCGTTATAGAAGCAGTAATTACAATATTCATCATTAGCGTATTTGTTATGACTGTGTCCCATTCCCACCTAGAAGTTCATAAACCCCTGCCAATACATGCACTATATTAAAAAGAAACAGCTCTCACCCCAAATAGCTTTTCAGTAACCACAGAGGAAACCATTAATAGAGAATTACCTGGCACTGATCCTGTGAAATAAAGGCTGACGTGCTTATTCTATGTGGAAAGTCAAATTTTCCTCTCCTCTATTTGTCCTTCAACTAAGCTTTTTTGTTCTCCTTTACATGAACCAAATAGCAGTCAACAGTTCAATGGCATTTTATATTTCTGTGCTGTCATTCTGCCCCCAGTGTTAGCTGCCTGGTCACCTCTAAAGGTCCTAATGTTAGACTAAAATAGTCATCTTAAAGCAAACAAATCTGTGAACTGAAAGAAGATGTAAGATTCAGAGAAATCCCTTTTGTAAAAAAGCGGTAGACTAAGCTGTTTATACACAAAATTAAAACAACTCTCTCATTATCACAGCAAAAAGAAAATGTTACGCAGGAAAAGCAAGCCACAGAAAGATGAAGAAACATTTCATCATGTGGCTGACAACAATATATATTATTCCTAAACAATGATAATTCAGATGGAGACAGCAGCCTGTATGACTCAGAAAAGTTTTATCTGGATACGTCTGAAACAGGAAAAACACAATTAAATAAAAACAACAGGGAACTTAGAGATGGAGCAAAATCATCTGATCACATCCAAACTTTGTGGATATTTACACCAGCTAAAAACCTCTGGATCAATTCCAGCTTTATATTTACATCGTAAATCTTCACAGGCCAGAAAGAAGAATATGAACACATGTGATATTTTGGGACCAAAAACAATGCTAGAAATATGACCATTTCAAAGGAAAGGTTCAAAAACTAAAACTGAACTGGCAGCCATGGAAGAAAATAAAAGAGGTTATCAGATATATGGAAAGGATAAGGATTCTAGGAATGACTCTTCTTAAAGGAATTGCAGGTATGATCTTTTACCCTGGTACCAGAATAGTTGGAAAAAAGGATTATAGTTCATATAAAATGGCAAAACTACTGCAACAGAAAATTAGCTTCCATTTTAAACATTTTAAGAAGAGTATTAGTTTGAAGAACCTCACTGAAAATTCTCACATAATCTTTGCACAATCTCAGAAAGTATCCAGGAAAATTTCCTGCGATGTGCGGTAGAGGAACTTCAGAATGAAAAGGGAAGACTTCCTTTTTGGAGTGTTTTCATATTAGACTGTTGCATGCGCAAGATAAAGGAAGGACGACCTGGTTGCCTTTTGCAAACCTCTCTACTGCGACGCGCACACAGACGAGGCTCCGCAGCGGCGCCGGTTCCCATTGCAGCAGCCGGGAGCAACGCAGGGAAGCCAGGGCCTGCAGGACCGGGAACGCAGCCCCCGCCGCTCCGCTGCCCTGCGCGGGAGCGCCCGGAGGAGGAACAGGCACCGCCGCAGCGCCGGCCGCACCGACACCGCCGGCCACGACGAGGAGGCCGCGCAGGCCGGCTGGGTGGCTACGCTCAGCCCGGAGTCTGAACTGGCTCTGCCCCTTGGTTCACAGCCACCATGAGCCCAACCTGCTGCAAAGTGCTCGTGTGTGTTAGGGCAGCCAGGCAAACTAATGATACTGAACTGCCAATGAATATTTCAGTATTAGAGTCACCTATAGTAAATTACAGTCATCCTAGCTACCCGCACAGAAGACATGCAATAAAAAAGAGGTGGGATCCATTAAATATGCTGCAAAAATATTACTTCCAAATTCTGATTAGTCTTTTGTTGTGGTTTAATCCAGAATATGCAAAGATTTATTGTAGCTGTATTTTTCTATCTCCCATCCCATTCCCATTCTGTTGATGGCCTTTTCCTCCACCAAAGCACGTGGGCTCAGCAACAGCGAAAGAAAATGTTATTTCCTGCCCTTTTTTGGTTTTGCCTGACTCAGAGATTCATTTGCTTCTATGTGCTCAAAAACTCTGAGCAGACAATCACATTTTGGCTTCTACTAAAGTTAATACTAACCACAGGAAGCAACTGTTTTTAAATCTTGGCTATTCCACTATCATAGAGGGCTCTCGAGGATATTTAAAGTTAATAAAGGAGAATAAAGCCTTGCAGTGCTGACTTTACTCAAAGGACCTCCCGCGGCGCAGTGTCAGGAGAGCAGGTCGCTGGTACACGGGCTTCCTGCCGGGGTACTGCAAACCTTTAACTGATTCAACTGTGTAACTAGCACAGACCCTTGATTGCCTGGGAGTGGAGGGGAGGGTTGCGGAAGCTCCTGGGAAACTCATCCTTCAGGGGCAGCAAAACATTTCAGCATTTTCATTTCAAATTCCTGATTTACAGAAAAAAAAATGTCTGGGAAGAGTAAAACCGATCTGATTCCACCTTCCCCAGGTCATTTCATTGAGCCATTCTCTGGCTCCAAGTCCAAAGGCTCCTACTCAAGAGGAAATTGCTGTTTCTCCAGAAAGGGCTACAGATGCCTTCAGTCCATGTATCAGTGACTGGCTAAGTGGTTTGAATAATATGAGAAAAGGTACAAACTTTTTTGCCAAAAGCCCTGATCAGCTGAGGCTTGGCTACAATTTAGAGTTATCTCAAAGCAGAACTGAAATTTCTTGGTTTCATCTGAATCTCGACAAGGGGCTTGCCAGAATCCTACCAAAAAAGGATGTTTGCATCATATTTTTTAGTGAGTCTAAATCAGGCAGTGTCAGAAATCACGAAGGAGGACCGGCATCGAAGAGCTTTATAGCCTTATTGGCACTGGATCAAGGCTGCCCTGTGACCTGTTCCAGATAGCTCGGAGTGAGTGAGAAGGATATCAAGTCATCAGTTGCTTTATCCTCTGATAGCTACTACTGGGGAAAGAGAAGAGCACTGCTATGGACGTGTCTGCACAGCCCTCCCATTCGGCTGCCAAAGACAAACTGGCCACCCTAGCAGTTGCACAGGTAGCACAGAGTGACAGATCTCAGCGCTTAACTGTTTTGGACTTACCCACACACTTGTTTTTCTAAGTGCTGCGGCTGTTCTACCTTGCCCCTAACTCTAGCCAAATCTCCTCAGAGGGGGACAGCTCCGTGACTTTCAGGAATCCAATTCATTTGGAGCTCCAGGAAATTCCAGACCATGAAGGAACTTTTTAAGGAAAATTTTCAAATCTAATTTCACTCAGATGTGCAATCTCTGTCCTGAGACTGACCAGTCATTGCCTTATACCACATATAACATTCACAATGGTTGTTAATAGGAGAGGAAATGCTTGTCTGAAGCGCCCACCCTGATTCAACCTTTATCCACTGCCTTTTCCACAGGGAAGCTAGGGGAGCATGGGATCACCTTGTCCATGTCAATTCTGACATAATTGCTACTAACTGGAAAGATGCCAGAAGATGTTTTTTTCTGCCTTGCTTTCTAGAGTTACTAGAATTCAGACAAGACATTTCGGGCCACCCTGAAAGATCCCACAGGAAATGGGAAGCTCATCTCAGTGACCAGACTTTCCATTCAGAACTGTGCTGTCACTATGCTGATCCCTGTTAACGCTGTCCTCAGAGTCTGATCTGCTCTTTTGTCCCTAGAGGTCACTGCAAAGCAGGATTGAAGTGCATTTGTGCTGAAGCCGTTAGGGGGACAGCAGGGCACTTGGATTTTAGTCCCTTTTCTTGCATTTACCTGGTTTCTGTCTTTACTGATAACTGTGCTAGTAACTCTCACAAAAACTCAACTCTTACTTTATCCAGTGAAATGCTCTTTCTCTACTATGATCATCACAAGTACTGCCAGATTAAAAATATATGTATTTGTCCCCATATTCTTTTAAGTAGCATGCCCTCCTTTTCCCCCTCCTACCACATTTATCATAAGGCTGCTACATCAGATGTATTTTGTCAGGTGAACTGTAGCCAGCCCTATTAGTGCTGCCTAAAGACAGAATCTTTGTGAGGCTGGGATGCTCAGGTCATCACACAACAGGCAAAAAAATGCGCAGGTCAGTTAGGACATCACTAACGCCATAGTTTGAATTCATTTCAAGCTATCTGTATGAATGAAATCATCTAAAGGATGATCTCAAATGAATGAAATCATCCAAAGGAATCATGCTCACAAACCACAAACATCTTAACAGGGAAATATTTTCATTGCTGCACTTCCATAAAGCTCTTGTTGGATGAAAATTATAACAAATCTTTAAACCCAGATAAATATTAACCATTCAGCTCCCCTCATTAAGATCTTCCATGCTCAGTGACAGCTATAAACTATCTCTATAAACTGATCTGTTCTAGGACGGTAGATATACCTAATGTGGTCAGTGATACTTTCATTTCAATACCTGGTTTTGCTACATCCTAGTTTTTTTTTGTCCTGAAATCTGCGGCAACTGGTTCCTATAATCACAGAGTAATGATATCACATCACGTTGTTGACATGAGCTGTCCACAGAGTGGCTACATTAAAGCAGACAGGACCCCTGCTTCATCTGTCACACAAGGACTCTTGAAGGTTTCCAGGTGAAGCAGATGGACTTCTGGACTGAATATGCAAAAGAAATTAAAAGGCAGGATCTTCTGACAGAAGTTGAGAAGGAAGTAAGGTCTAAGTGAAATGGTTATTTCAGTTACATGTTAAATATTCACACAGCAGAGCCCATTTCCCAGTGCTGCCTTCCTGAGTAAAGCAAGCAATTGCCCCCATTTTGCTGGAAGATGTTTATTGCCCATTTTCAGGGCATTTTCAAGGGCCATGAAGGCCCATTTTCACATTGTGTCCAACCAAGGGAAGGTTTTCTTGCTGTAAGGCTTCTTGATTGACCTTCTGCAGGCTGCTTACAAATCCTGAGTTCCCTTTTGGGGAAAGAAGCCAAAAGCAGTTCCCTACCTCAGAGGGGTGCTGTAAATATCCAAACATCAAATATTTGAGCAACATTATAAGTATATTCAAGTGAACATCCTGCACCTTTTAATCCTATCAGTTATAAATGTACTAGAGAATGAGGCAACCCCCTATGAATTATATATACTAGGCTTGAAATGATTTGGGCCAGATGAAACTGCTTTGGGCCAGTTGGTTTTCTGCTCTCCTAATTAACTTTTTTTTTTTCTCTCTAACCAAGGTCAGTGAAAAGACAAAGAAAAACCTGGCTAGAAGAGCTTTTCATGGACTGAAAACAGATAGATGAAAACGGAACAATTCCCTAAAAGCATGAAAAAATAATTCAGTATTAATTTTTAAGTAATTATGAATTATTAAGTACTAACCCTCAGAAGGCCACTGTAAGGGCTTGCTCAACCCCTGTCCCCACACGGTCACTGCGCTCAGCAGAGGCAACGCTCAGTGGCCGCAGACACAGCCCCAGCAGAGCTGGGGTCCCCTGCGCTGCGTCCCCCGAGCCGTGTCCTGCACGGAGGGAGAGGGGAACGCACCAGCCTCGGGGAACGGCTCCCGCTCCAAACGGGAGCCCAAGGCTTCTCCGTGAGCAGGCTCTTCGGTTGATGCGCACATACATGTAACGAAAGCTCAGGAGCCTCCTTCCTCTTTAAAATGCTCTGCGCTACCATCTATGCTCCCTCGAGAGTTGAATAGATATTATAAATCTTCTTGGCAACAGCATGTCACATATTTACATGATATACACAAAAAGAATAAAAATACACTTAGGTAAAATTTGTCAAGCTTTTAGTTTCTATCATACCATCTGCAGAAAGGGAAGAAACGATGTCAAACAGCCTTATGGAGAGACTCTGCTGTAATCAGATATTTTAGCACAAGCTGTTCCATTCCAGTTGAGAATATTTTCTACATGGAAGTAGACTGAAAAGCCATATTTATTTCCCAAATTTGCTTAACACAGCACAAAAGAGAAATGTTGCCATATAGATGGGCTTTTCACAAGCTTTAAGCAGAAAGGAACATTTCAGAGAAAGCAAATGAAAAGTCAACATCACAGATTTGGCTCTGTGTGTTCTGCTGTGTGGAAACCAGACGGGGACTGAGATGCAAAGGCCCAGTAGGAACCACTGACCTCCCTGGGAGCTGTGGATCTGTTCAGTTCAGCAATCTGGCGTGTGCTCGTCACAGGGATAGGTGTTTACACCAAAACTGGATGTGAATGTAATTTAAAGTTTCTTAAAATGTACTTATTTTGTTTAGTTCTAACTCAGAAAAAATATCTCAGCAGATCAAAATGAAATACAGGTTAGAGAAATGAATCGTGTATAAAGACTTCTAGAGTTCAATGTTGACATAAATGTCCACTCATTCTAGCCAGATGAGACTTCCTTTTTTTTTTTCAATTATATTTCTGTTTCCCTGAGAACAATTAAAGTTAGATTGAAACATCCACCAGTTCACTTATCAGTGAACAAGATTATTTGCCAGTTATCCAGATAATTTCACTGTAATGTCTACAAGAAGGCTAGAAAAAGGAAAAACAAGAATTATCTGACCTAAAATATTTAAGGGAAAAGCATTTCTTCTAAGCAGTTCAGCACACAATACACTAATAATATAAACTGTCCTATATTTTGGAATCTATATTTCTTTTCATATTACCAAATAAAGTCACAAAAAGCTAATTTAATTTTAATTTCTAAAGTTTGCATTCGAGGACATGTGGTCTCAGTAGAGCATTCACTCAAGGTCTCAGTTTAGAAAAGTTTTCAAGCAATCAGATGTTGCCATGAACTTCTATGAATGGTAAAATTCAAATAAAATTTTTCTGAAAATGTTTTTTCTTTAGTCACATTTTCCTTCTAGTAGATTAGAAATTTTTCAGCCTTGCATGTAGAGTTTTTTGATATTTCTAGTTTTTATCCTAGTGGATACAAGGGCACAAAAGCTCTTTAGAAAAATAAAAATTATAAAAGCCAAAAGAAATCACAAGCATTTTCAAACGCTAATAGGTGTTGATATGAATTTTATTTGAAGATATGGAAACCGGAAATTTCTGTCCATTTGCCCGCTTTCAAGACACCTTATCCTTCACGATTTTTGCTTTCATCTGTGAGAGCCATGGAAATGTTCTTGCCATAAGAACTAATCCATTTTAAATAGGAAGTCAAAATCCTATTACTTGAATTTTGTATTATTTGCTATTATCTGTATTTAGCAACGGTTCCACCTCCACCTTTTTCTATCTCAAACACAGCACATCTCAGCTTTATCCATATTAGAGACAATACAATGGAATAGAAACTGAAGAAAAGGGCATTTGTGCTGAGGGGACCGTTCTTATTTTTAAGCCTCATTTTGCATTCTTTAGGATCTGGGACACAGTCCTCCACCCCGCAACCTGAGAGACCCCACGGACAGGCAGGAATTCCGCGTGGCCTCGGGATAAGCAGGGGATCTTTGCGAAAGACGGTTAAATTCCGTATTTCCCTTAATCTGTAGGGGGTCACACCTCCCTAAGACGACTGAGGCCTCACAAGCTAACAACTGAGACAAGCTTTAAATGCAAAGAATATTGACATTTTTGCATAAATGATCTTCTATAAGTAAGCAGTTTCTCCTCAGAATCTATGTATTAACATCAGGTTTCCGCAGGAAAAGAATGAAAAAGAAAGGAGGAGGAAGACACAGAAAAGAACTGCAGTGAAATAACCAAGCAACAATATAAAACGTAGGGGGTTTTAAGAATATTGGTAAGTGTCCCCGTGCACCCAGGTTCTCTCTGGAGACCTGAATATCCTCCCTGCCTTTCCAGCCAGCCTTTCGTCTTCCCTGGACGACTTCAGTTAACCTGAGTGTTAGTTCTCTCTGTGCATGCTTTTGAGGAACAGTGCTCCTTGATTTTTTTTTCTCTGATTTTATAATGCATTTTTATTAGACAGTTTTCATCAACGCAGGTCCTGATTAGTCTTTACTTAGGTTTATTGATGCCTTATATTTAAACCTCTAATATGTTGGCTTTTCTTCAAGTTCTGTTCCATTGTAAACTTATTTTATTCTGATTTGAATGCTTTCCCTAAAGGGTTTCAATAGTAGACTTTTTAAGGTCTACATTTTTATCCACCTAATAAAAGTCTCCACAAAGTGTCATGTTGATCAACACAAACTTCCCACCATTTCTTCTAGTATTTCTTCACATCAAAGCTACGGAGGCATCTCCCTTTAATTTTGCTTCCTGAGTGAAAGCAAGCACATTCTCTGCCTTGTTTGTTCCTCCTCTGTTTCCTACATTTGGTACTAATTGGGCAATCATATGTTCATCAGGCAGCAAGCAAAGGGGAGGGAGCAGATCGGCGAGCACCGCAGGCGGCCGCGCTCGGCACTGAGAGCAAAACGAGAAAAACAATCTTGTCCTCCCGAGTCTGCTTCCAGAGCAAATACTATCCTCAAGGTTTAGTGTTGCACGGAGTGCAAATAAGAAGCAGAATACAAACTGCTCTTCTGATGGACTCAGATAGGAAACACAGATTTGCTACAGCTTGAAAGTTCATTGAGTCATAATTTGATCAAGATTGAGAAGTCGGTCTCTTGGAAGTGAACTTGGCCAGTATTCAAGCAGCATGTACTTGGATTTAACAGCACATACCAATCAATCTGGGGCTGAAAAGACAGCAATACACCTCAGAACTGGCGAGTATGAGAAATGCTGCTACTACAAGAAGAATAAGAGATTAAAAAAGAGAACTCCCAGTAGTTGATCACTCACTCAAGCTGATGGGCTCTCCTGTTGCACCACTAGTATTTTCAGTTTGACAGCTGCAAATAAACAGTCAGACAAACTCTTTTCTTTCAGGAAAACAGAACTCCCTAAGAGCATTTTTTCCCTTTACACAGAGTACAGCCAACAAAAACCAGTTCTCATCCAGGTCTGCAAGCTGTCTTAACTAATTATAGTGCTGATTTGTGAAAAATTATGTAGTATGGTTTAATCATACATTTTGGCAGCATCTTTCTCACACTCTGATGTTGTCTGTAGTCAAGACAAGACAAACGTGTGTGTGTCTGTGACACTTGCAGCATGAAAGCAGCAATAATATCCAGAAAGAGGAGATGCAAGTCAAGCCAGTACACAGAGCTTGTTGCCGTTAATTTAACATCATCCATCAAAACGGCAAATATTCTTTCAAGTGCACAGGTAGCATTTTGAATGTTAAGTAGCATCTACTCTATAATTAAAGCCTATCACAACACATATTCCCTTTCCTTTTCATGTCCAGATCAGAGTGGAGCTGATACAAAACAAGCTAAATGGAGGATGAGGATAGATGAGATTTGAATCTGGTTTAGCTCTAGTAGCTGGAATGCAGCAACTACGAAATCGAACTAAGGCAAAGGGTCTGCTACAAATGAGCTGTTCTCATGAAAAGTGTGCCCATTTGGGAAATGCTGTGATAGCAAACTTCACTGCACTTCTTTTAGTCATGACCTAGGATTTTAAATTCCTGAGGTACCTGATGATTTTACAGGCAGCTGCTTGCTTTCTGTGCCATCTTCATCTGGAGATTTCAAACTCCTTTATAAACAGCCAGGATAGAATAAACATTGCTTAACCCCTGGGAAGAGAACACTTCATCTCCTCTCAGAGCTGTTGATTCAATATGCGTGTATCTTATAATTTCAGTAAAAACAAAGCTTCCTTGGCCTCTACCAAAGGAAAGCCTGTTCTTTATTATTTTTTTTCTTGATGAAAGATGGCCAGATAAGTGGTGGATAGTGGTGAGAGACCTATCTGGACAGCGCCTTCACATCACTTTGCAGTCTTAATCTGCATATATAATTAAGAGGCTTTTACAGCCCAGCCAAATTCCTGATGAATGGGCTGGCTGGGTGCAGTGCTAATGTGAGACCTGGCTCTGGTTTTCTAGCCTCCTTTGCGAAAGCCCCACAACCATCACGGCTTGTGAAATGCCACAAAACACTTGAGCTGTAGGCACAAGGTGAAAGGCAGATCACATCACCAGATACACCAGAGTATGTCGTGTTTTAAAGTACCATCTGCAATGTATGTATCTCCTGAAAAACGTTAAATGCTGCAGTTTTCTTTCTCTTACTCAGTATTTTACCTCTGAGAAATTATGTGGTATTTTCTTCCTGTTTACCTTACTTAAGTTTCACTTTTTCTTCTCCTTCAAGTGGCAAGGAGAATATTTCCCATCCAGGAAAACAGCTACCTAACATATTGGAAGGCAGAGGATGGTAAAGTAAATAGTTTCTAGTGCTCCTTCATTCACTGCATTCTCCTTCGCCCATTGCATTTCATACATCTGTGCTAAGACATTCTTTGACAAGTAGGAAAAACCCCCAAGCAGCCAGGCTCTTGAGGTACATTAGTTTGCCCTGAGTGGTTTTTCTCTAGCATTAAGCCCTGCAGATGAGTTTTTTCAAAGCCAGGTTGGCTCAGGAAAGCTGAGGAAGTGCTCAGAGCTGGGCAGGTAGCACGGGGTGTAGCAGCCTTGGTGACTGCGTGAACTATTTGTGTCTCACCACAACAGAAAGTGAAGCAGTTGCACAAACTGCAAGAGAGAGGAGGATGCGGAGCTGTAGTTCTGCATTTGATGCAGTGGTAGGGGAAGCTCTCATTTGAAAGCCCTCATTTCAGGCCTGTCTGCCAGAAATTTGGATGGTGGGGCTTCATTCACGTGCCACCGTGCTGCTTGTAGCAAGCACAAGAAAAGTAGGGGCAAGAAGACAGAGCAGGAAGAACAGCCCCCTTTGGAAACCTGAAGTTATTATTCAAGGTACTTGGTTGTTTGAGCCAAAAATGTCCTTCCTTACAAGGCAGGGAAGAATTAAAGATGTTTTGTGTTGTCCCTGTGTGATTTTAGGGGACAATTCAAGCTACTCCTCAAAAAGATCCAAATTCATCTGCATCGTGATGCCTTAGAGAGCTGGAGTCCCAGCCTCCTGTGGTAATTTCTCTGTTAATTACTAAAATACAACTGTTTTCTAAAAAAAACAGTGATTTCTCTAAAGTTAAATTCCCCCAGCTCAGAAACATTTCCTCGAGTGTAAGTTCAGTTTCAAGAGACACCAAAGTGGAACTTTTCAAGCATTTCAAAAGCTGTACCAATCACTTCTCCACAAACCCTCGGGCATGTTTGGATTGTCACTGACTAAAAATAGTTTGCTTTCATTAACAATAAGGCAACTGTAGATAATTCATTAGGCCAGCGCAGCATGGACAGTTGTTTTGATTTTCTCCCTTCTTGTAGTGTTTCGTTCTTCATCAGGAGATGAGGTTTCTGCATAAAAATATTGTTTTTAAGCTCTATTTAAGAGCTTAAAAGGGGATTCAAGTGGCAAGGGGATTAAGGGGATTCAAGTGGCAAACCAGTCTGGGAGGAGACCTGTGTGGAAGAGGTCTCCCAAAGGAAGGGAGCTGAGGTGGTTCTTGGTTCATGCCATTCATGACGTGAGTAATTTCTGGCCACATTGTCAGCTTGGGCACTTCAGAGAATTTTCTCTGTGAAGGCAGGTTTGGAGTGATCAGAAATCTTTTTTTTTTTTTTTTTTTTTCTGCATCTCTCAACGATTGGTTCAGAAACTGTTGTCTTTGGCTGGTTTACATCACATTACAGGATTTGATCTCTTGCACACAGACTTGTCAAGGGTAACTTTCCATCCAACTATCTTTCCTGCCAAGCCTTAAATTTCAGGGTTTGGACATCTGTTGGAGCCTTCTCTGGCCAAGAGATGACAACAAAGATGACAGCAGTCAAGGGTGTCATCCCCCTAGTGTAAGTCTGCCTGGCTGAGTAAGGTACAAAAGGAACCTTCCTTTCTGAATATATTTAACAAGAAATAAGCCATACAGATTATGATAGTGGCAAAAGAAACAAACAAACAAAAACCCCAAAAAAGCAAAAACAAAAAAAGGAATTTGAAAAGTGAAAAAATAGAAGATTCTGGCCATGAAACTGTCATCTCCAAAACAGCGCTGGCCAGTGCTCTTCTTGGTTTCTCTGAGCATGCTGCCCTTGTGCCAGCACTAGGAGCTTCTGCTCCCCCTGGGCAGGGTTCAGGGCTTCTCTTCCACTGAAGTGCTGCATTTCTCCTGCACATTTGTGTGCACAGGCATTTTCCACACTGATCCAGCCCTGCTGGGAATGGAGAGGGAGCAACTGGCAAAGACAACTGGAAGACGGGGCAAATAATGGCTTAAATCATCGGAGCCAACAGCCTTAAACCCATTTGTGTTGAAATGTGGCATATCTTAAATCTTTTCCACTTCTGGTTTGATTCTCTTCACTTTAGCTTCCTCAACCGTATTTTCACTTTAACCGTCATGCCAATATATATCATGCATATGTTTTTCCAGCTCTGGTTTTGTAATAGGCAGAACTTTTTCTTTAGTAAGAAGAAATCTGGAGCTTCATGCTTGTGTTGACCAGAAATGTTGACCAGTAGTAGTGGCTACAACTGGAATGGAGCCATTTTTGATTTGGCTTCTCTAACAGCCCCGAGGTCACCAAGCTTTAACAGCTAGCTTCATGGGAGAAAAGCTTAGATAAGTCCCAGCGGGCAGCTCATAGATGCTTAAAAATTCCACTTTTATTACCAAGAACAGTTTGGATGGGCAGACATTTCCTCAATTCCAAATATTTTTTACCTCCTTTTGGCAATAATTCTACAGTTTTATTATTTTGTATAGCATATTTCTCCTACTAATACAGATTTTTTTAAAAAAATATTTTTAAAATTGTACTCTGCAGCATACTCCAATAAATACTTGTGGCAGTGAGGTCCCAGGGTTAATTGTGTGTTGTGCAACAAACATTTATTTTTATGTTTCCATTTTAAATTCAGTTGCACTTTAATTCTATTGACTGTCCTCGCTGTCTGCTGTGACTGTCTGGTTTTTCTTATGGTAGTTGCGTGATCAAAAATTAAGTATCCACCCACTGAAATGTAGGTGGCTGTCTCTCTGCAAGAGGGTGCCAGGGTGGGTTAAAACAATACCAGGACTGGGCCCTTTTTGCCACAGTTTCCCTGTTTGTCATGTGGCAGTTATAGATGTTGGATGATAAGGGCCACTTCCAGGAAAAACTCATTTTAGCACTGGAAGCTCTACGTAAGCATGTTAGCAGTATGATTTGTGATACATTGCTATGTAAGCAATATGTAGTGCCAATTTGTATAGTGCTGCAAAAGCTTAAATAGAAAGTACAACTGAAATACAGTATCACTCAGGAGAAGCTTTAGCTAATGCTTGTTTTACTGACCACTGGCAGCCACCCTGCCAGAGAAACAGCTCTTTGCTTCCCAGCTTAATATGCCCCAGAGCAGCCAGGGTGTTGTACACTGTGTCAGAGCTTGAATGGACCTTTTCTTTTCTCTAAAAACCTACTGATTCTCTAAAAACCCACTGATTGGAGTTACCAGCATCGCTGGTGACACCCTGCACAGGAAAGAGCTACTGTGTCTTAATCGGCCAGCAGCATCTGTCCTCAGAACAAATCAAACCAATTTTAGCAGAATTTATAATGCACTACAGCATAATTAAGTTGAAAATCCTAATTAGGCACATTTAAAGATGTTTCTGGCAACAATGCTGGCTCTCTCATTCTCTTTGAAACCTAACACTGTACAGCAAAATGCTTTTCAACGCTGGGAGCACTCAATGCTCCACCCCTGTAATATCTTTATAGCTAATTCTTAATGTCTCTGGCACTTACTGTGGACAATATGTGCTTGATGAGCAGCATAATAAGGACAATGTTCCCAGATCTGTCTTTTCACAATTGAAAGAAAATGTCAGATTTTACAGTATAACATTTCCCATAACTTTCTGAGCTAACGTATAGAAAACCCTCATTGCTGACTGCACCTCACTAAATTTTACCTAAATGCTCTTACTTGCCCCATTGCTTTTGTCAGTTTTCATGAACTGAAGTACATTTAATGTTCAGATCATCTTAAATTGCAGCTGGCAGTCTGTGAAGTCATTTGAGAACTATTACAGATGTGCTAGAAATGGAATAGGGTGGATACAGCTGAGAAAATGCTGCTTTCCTGCTGCCTCTGGAAAATGGCACATGAAGAGACGCTGGGCAGGTGGACAGATGCCATGAACCAGCTGCTAGACCTTCACTTGGGTTTGCTTCTAATGCAGTGGGGCTACTCAGAAATTGTGCATGGCACCTATAATGCTACATGCAGGATGATATTTCCCTTCAAAAGGAAATATCCTAACTAGTACCAAAAAGAGTATGAATACCTTCTAGGCCTAGCATTTGAATGGGAAACCACATAAAGCAAGGATTTGCATTGCAGTCTTTGGGGAGTGCTATGAGAAAATTACTGTTGCAATGAACTTATGTATTCATATATTACAAAGCTAAGAGCAGCTCTGTGAAGTCTCAGTTCATGCACAGTCGTCATTTCTTTTGTTTCTTCAAACAAGATAATAATTGCTTAGAAAAATCAATCTATATTGATTTAATAATTGCTAAGAATGTAAAATCTGCTATAGCCATCAATAAATATTTTCCTGCCTGTTAAAAATATGATTATTATTTCCACTCAGATTTTATCAAACTTCATCTCCCAGATAATGAATCATGCAAAACCTCTGTCTTCTAAAAAATGGAAGTATCAAAATTGGTTTTGACACCCTCTTTATTAAATAAGTTGACTTTTTTTTTCTTTTTAAGGAATGTTAAGGGGCATTTTTCCAACCTTTTTAAATTTTGCATGTATCATATCTGATTTTCACACTTTTGCTGATTTTTCATGACCTTTTCTAGAGGTTCCTGGATGGGTTGTTTCACAGTTCTCCTTAGAATATACATGTATGAACTTGCCTGCAGCAAAAATGATTTATTGTGCTCTTAGTCAAATGCCTCTGCCACATGGCAGAAAAAGCAAATGTTAAAAAGCTTTTCAATTCATCATGAACTGTCCCATGACTTATATTGATTACAGTTATAGAAATGAAAGTATAGTTTGACTTAGAAAGAGTTTAGATGCCATTTGGTACCATAGGAATCTTTCATACTGATGCAAAATGAACACAACTGGGGAGCTAAGCACTGTGAATTGGATGAATTGCTCATTACAGAAATCACTGAGGGAGGTCGTATCTCCTCCGGGAGCCAGGGAATTTGAAGGCTTTACCTTTAATGCTGATTCTCAAACTTGTAATAACTTCCTACAACTTTGATAATCACTAATCTCCTTTTTTTTTTTCTCTATGTGTTTAAAGAAAGGAACTGCAGCCTGTATAACAGGAAAGAGCTGAGAATAACCCAGCCAGAATATGCTGTGCCACGTTCTACTCACATCCATCCCGATCCCATCTATCGATGATCACATCTATCCTGAAGAAAGCCACAGTTTTGTTATTAGCTGCAGCGCGATCAGGAACTAGATCCAGGATCTTCTCTTTTGGCCTAACTCAGCTCTCCCTGGCAGCCCTGCAAACACTGACTTTGAGGGGAACTGCCCTGTATCCAGGCAAAGGAGGGGCAGTTGCCATTAATCACAGCAATCCTATATAGATCACATTGCCAAGAAATCTCTTCTGGCCCTATACTTGATATTCATCATTCTCAATTTTAAGCATAATCTGACCTTGGTTACAGCACTGGTTAACTCTGGAGCAACTCCGGTGCTTGCAGAACTGCTGTGAAGTTACAGTGCTGCAGCTGAGGCCGGAGGTTCCCTGACAGCCCCTGGACATCAGCCCTTCCACACAGCATTGGGACCTTTCTGCTGTGCAGCGTTCAGGGCTGGCTCGCTGCCTCTTCACCGTCACCTTCTTTGGCTTCTGAGCAGATTATTCTTTTATAACATTGCTACATTATCTCATCTTCCTTAAAACCTCCTTATACAATCCTCTATTTAATCTGTTATTACTACTGCTCATTCAAAGTATTTGCAACATTAAAGCACTGTTCATCTTATCTGTACAGAAACCGTGATCAAAGCACTATCTCTGTTGCGCTTACCCTAAAACACAGGTACTTTCGACACGAAGCAATTACATTAGTTGCTGGACAGTCTTGGGAAAGATAATGCTCTATCTTGTGTTGTCATTAAAGGGCAGAAAAAAGCGTTTATTCCTGCTGCAGGGTGTTAGAAGGACAGACGCAGGGAGCAATACCCTTCTAATGTGACTCATTTCTCTCCATACAGGTTACTAGAGTCAATATTCTGTATCTGGCACTATACTAGGCCCTGGCACAGCTCTAACCAGGACTAGTTTTAAATTTGCCATTGTGGAAGAGTGTGACAGTTGACGGAGGCTGAAAGATCACCTGCTAGCTGAGGAGCTGGGAACTCCAGGGGGCTTTCTCTGATTTCCGACCACTTTTTCATATGATCCTGTGGACTTCTTAAGGAAAAATTTCTTAACAGTGAGGGTGACAGAGCACTGGAACAGGCTGCCCAGAGAGGTTGTGGAGTCTCCTTCTCTGGAGATCTTCAAAACCCGCTTGGACGCAGCCCTGTGCCACGTGCTCTAGGTGACCCTGCGTGTGCAGGGGGTTGGACTAGATGATCTCTAGAGGTCCCTTCCAACCCTAAGCATTCTATGATTCTATGATTCTGAGAGTGCTTTCTTAGAAACTGTTTCAGGTGACTACAGAATTCAGTACAGAAATTAATTTTTATATAGCTTGTTAGATTCTTGTTTTAATTATGCTTGAAATTTGCAAAACACTTTGGATAGAGCCCTTCAGGAAAAGGCTACCTATCAAGTGCCCTGCTTTTGCCATGTTTACAGCTAACAGTTCGCTGCTCAGTTTGAGGAATAAAAGGGGTGTTGATACACAGGAAATTCTTCTGTCAAGAGCTCCAGAAATGAGAGACCTGTGCCATGGGGGAGCAATGTGTTATCTTGCAGTTGCTTTAGGAAAGCAAAATCCAGGTGTTATTTCTCTTCAGCGAGTTGGCAGCCTCTTCATCTTTATGAGTTTCCAAAAGCTGAGTATGGTTTTATACAGTGTTTACTGTTTATATGCTTGTTAAATTTCCATAAAAATAAAGCTGACGTTTCTTTGCGTTATTCACAGAAAAAGAAATTTCCTCTAATACAGCTTATGATCTCAGCAGGTCATTGGAAAGGATATACTTGATATCCTGCTTTTTCAACATCTGATTTGATCTTTGACCGGGACATGTTATCTGATGAATTTTTACAAGACACAATAAATGATGTTTCAGTGTGTGGGAATGGGAAAAGACGCATTATATCAGCAAGAGGAGGGGTGAAAATCTGCATTGCCGCTCTGACTCCGTCTATCTCTCACTGCAAGCCCACTCTTGGTAGGATATTCAACATGAGCTTTTACCAAGATGACACATCACAGAGGAGTTTCACTTGCTCCCCAGTGAATCTGAATGCTATAACAATAACTGACACAAACACAAACATTTGGAAACAGACGGCTCAGTGAAAAAAACTATTGTAAACTGGTAAAAAAATTATATATATCACACTAGGAGCTGTAACTCTGTCAGTAGGATGAACTACAGTCAGTGACTGATTCAGAAAAACACGATGTGAGCCCCGGCTCCACAAGGTATGTGGGGTTTTTTGGGTGCTCTGATACATCAGCACTCCTCACCATTACCAAAACATATCCCACAGAAGGGGCAACATGCAACAAATATAAAAATAATGGATGCAATTCCATTCTTAGCAGACTGAAAATGTTGCTAAATATTCTTAAAGTGTGAAGCATTGGAACACAGGATCAGAACCTACTGATCTTCAACTAAACTCACTTAATGTTTTGCATCTATTTGTTTTTAACTTTATGTGTCCTAATTTTCTGATCACAACCCCTAGGAACAGGACCTCTTACAGAAAAGCAATCTGGACATTTGAAGCATATGATTTAGGCTCTCAGGTCAAACCTTAGCCATATGGTTATCTTTTGATTGGAGCAGATATAGCCTAAGTATTAAGAAGGTTCCACATATATTTAGCAGATCCTATCAAAAGAAAAAAAAATAGAGTTGTTTTCTAAATTATTGTATTCCTCTTCTTATCAAAAGCAAATGGGATTGATTAAAGCTACTGAACCAATATATCATATAAATACACTAAATTCTGCAAAAAGGAAGCATGATTAATGTATTACGCATGCTGACTCTTTCTGGTGAATAGGACTTGCTTTACCAGACAAACACCCGTGGCTTGAAGGATTTACCCTCTGTTACCCACTCAGCACGAGTCAAGAGTAGTTACACATTTTCTACTGCTTATATATGTTTTACTACTGCTTATATATGTTCTATTACTACATGGCTAAGCATAGCCACAGAACATAAGAATTACTTTAAACGAAAGAAACATCTAAATGCAAGAGTCAATAAAAATGTTTTCCTAAAGTATTATTTGTCACTGTCCTCAGGGCATAGATATTAGAACTGGAAAGAACTCTCAGGCTTCTCTCTTTTATGTCAATTAATCTAGTGTCTGCCCATGCAAGATTTTTTTCTACATTGTATTTACTACCATTTTAATCCTACATGAGATAAAGACATCATAAATTACAAAGTTCTATCACTTAGGCTGGTGGATACTTTCTGAAGACTCTTTTTGTTGGGAAACTTTTCACAGATACTCAGCCAAAATGTCTCTGTTATTAATCTTTAATCAGAATAACAAATCACAGAGTCAGAAACACACTTGTCAAGCTTTTTTTCTCCTTTCTTTTGCAATTCCAGTCCCTGCAAGTCCTTCTTTGCCACATTAGCTCTGCAAGGACAGTAGGAGTACAAAGTGAACAAAACTTCTTTTGTAGCTGAGAAAACAGACCCAAATATGAATGCTAGGAAATTCAATGAGAAATTGCCATTTTTATAAGGACACTTTTTTAAAGATAGGATGACCCTTGAAACGAACAAATTAATTTTGTACTTGGTTGCTCTGTGTTAGCGTGAGCTGCTATTTCTCAGCAGATTCATGGCTTGCAGATTAAAAGAGTGAATCTTTACCAGAAGACCTGCCTGAAGTTAAGCAGACCACACTCAACCTGATCTACACAGCTATGACCCCTGTTTTTTCTGGTGGCTCAGAACAACACCCTACCCCCCTCAAACAGACAAAGCAATCTGGCTTATGTGAACCTGAACTTTATAGATTAGGCCTAGCTTTACTCTTTGCTGAACTGCAAGAACTTCAAGTTCTATTTTTCCCACTGAAGTAGTAGAAAAGATGTAGATTGGGCAGAGAAGACACTGACTGAAAGCTGGAGTTGGAAGAGAGACGTTTGGATGGATCCTGTCCACAGCGTCAGTGCGGCTCAATCCCGTCTCACTGCAGGAGGAAATGACCTGCGGGACAAAGATCTCCCTTCCACTGGTGTCCTGGCAACACAGTGACAGCATGGGGGCGATGAATAAGGGCTTATAGAAATAAAACTCTGAAGGAAAAGGCTCATCATAACATATAATGTGTAATTACACTGCTCTGAAAGAAGGCACATTTTTGTGTTTATGAGAGAAATGCATAATCAAAAACCAACAGGTGCTTGGAGCTGGTAGCCCTCCACCCACACTGTGCTTTTGAATAACAGCGATGCTTCACTTCAATAGCTTCAAGCAATGCTTTGAAATGCAGTTGGTTAATGTACATTCTGCTATTAATCTCACTTTTCCAAGGATTTTCCTCAATATGAAGCTAACCATATTCATGGTCTGTGTTCAGGCTGCATCTACCAGTGACTTCAGACTCACTCACCTACAGCGAGCTAGCTGAGCTCTCAGCAATGAAATCCAGTAATAGACTAAAAATAAAATTCCCACATATTATCTCATCACTGAACTGAAACCAAACTCCTATACATGATGAAAAATTACATCTCTCTTTTTTTTAGGACTCATTCGCTTTGTTAATTGAAGAGCAGATACTGCAAATAATCAGATAATAAATTATTGCCATGACTGATTTATCAGGCTCTGTAATAAACATAATGACTCTTCCTGCTCTCGGGCCACAGCTTTCCTCACCTAGCTGCTGTAGCAAAGATAATTGTCCTTTCTTACTTACATATTTGGAGTTGATCATCTGGGATTAAATTTCATGAAATTAGATGTGCTTTTCGGTTATACTTGAAAACGTATTACCTGTAATGCAGCAGTAAGCACAATGGTGCAGCCATAAACACAGTGAGAGAAAGACTGGAACTTTTTAGTAATCCTACAAGCTTCCACATGGTTTAAAGTTAGTGTTGCAACAGCAAGAGTAGGATTACAGTAACTGCCTTCCCAGGCACTGAGTACAGTGCATACGATACCAAGGTGAACTACAGTGCACATATAAATATACACTGTATGTGTATACATATGTACTTGTATATATATGACAGCTGTTATGTTTGTGTATTCATATATATAAATAATATGTATATATATTGGCTTTCATTCTTAAAATTGCTTCAGCAAAGCTACTTTGGTCGCTTTAAGAAAACAGAAAAGAGAGATGAAACGATATAATATCTCTAGAATGCACTTAGAAAAATCATAGTAGATGAAAAAATGCAGAGTTATCTGCTAAATGAAGCCATGGCTCTCTCAAGAAGACAGTTTACTTTCAGCTACTGAAAAGAAGGAGCATGTATTTAGGAGGGAGAAGAATGGGTGAAGGATTCTCTTTAGTGTATTATCCAGGACCTTTTTTCACTCATTTGTCCACATGATTTTTATTCGATCCCAACAATCTAACAGAAACCGGAAGGCAGGTTGAAATCAGGAGCCCATCCAGCCCAGAACAGAGAGCCCCAGAAGAAAACAGGGAAGAGGAAACTGAGAGTCTTTGCTGTCCAGTACCACTTGCAGCATCTTGATATTTAACCAGGTTGTTTTTCTTGCTTCCTATTTCATTGAGACCTATAAAGATGATCTGTGGCAGAAAATACAACCCCTGTCATGAACTGAGGAATCCCCGAGCCCCTGCCCCTCCTCTCCCAGCACCTCCACAATGCCTGTGGTTGACCCAGTGCATCTGCCACCCCTTGATCATGATTCTCTAGTCACTGCTTTCCAGCTGCTCTGTCACTTTCATTGCTGTGTAACGAGCAAGAGTTTTTTTTGGAAAAAGAAAGGCTAGCAAAGTCATAAATATTATAAAACAGTTGTGCTGTTAGGAGTGATCTGAGCATTCAGCATCACCAAACACGAGGCCAGCTCAGCCCTCCGTTATAGAGCACTATCCTGGTTTGCAGCCCTTACAGGCTGCTACAGTTGAGCAACAGTTTTCATCACTTGAGTTATTTCAAAAGCAACATGAATGCAAATACGACACTAGGTATTTTGTGAGAGCCTCGCAGCTGTGAGGAGAGTGAGGAAATATGTAACTCTTTTTTCAATTGTGGTTCTGATTATTGTTTTTGGTTATTGAAATGTATGCTGTGTTGCAACTTGAATGCTGGAAGACATTTCCTTGCATGTCCCAATACTAAAATACAACCTTTTTTTTTTTAAAAAAAAAAAAAAACCCAGAGATTTAAGAATTTAGATCAATCAGAAAGCAAATCCTTATGTCCCCCCAAAAGAGCTCTTTTAAACATGCGCCTTGACTGAATAAATTGCCTTAGGCTGGTCTGTGAGGCCACGCTCAAACACTGAGAAAAGCCTCAGTTAAGACTTCTTCAAGACCCTTAGTGCCACTCTGCTGTTTTTGTCAGAAAGGTGCTAAACGTAGTAGTTTTTCATGGACTGAGCCACAAAACTCAGACTACTTCTTGCTCTTTTTCTGTCTCCTACTCAAAACCCTTGAAGCTACCATACTTAATCACGCTGATTATAATTCAGTTCAAAAATCAATGAATATAAAACAAGAACTGGAACGGGACAGAATGCAGGCCAGAAAACTACAAATCCATGAAAAATAGCACTGCTCAGCAGCTGTTCTGATTTAATTTTAGGATAAACACCAGAACACCTCACCTTTTGTTCTGCCTTGCATTGATTTAACACTTGCCATACTAATTTAAATCATTTAATTTGTAGAATTTTTAGATCCATCATCTGTCCCCGCTCTTGGTCACTACTGTGGCTCAGCTCAAACAAGGAATTGATCTGCAGGCCACACGTTAGAAACCAGATTAACTTTTGTTGATTGATTTACCTGCCTCTGTACCCCACACATGCTAACTTTGGATCCTTTAAAGGAATCCATAAGGCTTTATGTTGAGATTCATTGATTTTTCAAAATAATAAAATGATGAATGGGTGTTCAGCCTTAGAGCAGACATCTGAGACAAGCTTGAGGAGAAACACAAAAGAATCTCAAGACGATGGAAAGTGCAGAGCTGCACCAACCCCTCCATTTCTGCTCAGATTTTCTCCTGACGGGTGTTGATCCGCTCTTACACCCCATGCAGACTTTGGCAATACTTAGAGTCACTTCAAGCACCCCTGCTTTTGCCAGATCTAAGCCTCAGGAGTGTGCTTGGCTGTCCCACAACCCTAACGTGCAAATAGAACTCTTCTGGTTAAGGCACAGCTGGAAGGGCCACCCTGCCCCTGGCTCCATCATACATGATGGCCATGGATGTGCTTCTTACTGTCTTTGCTTCTATCTTCTTATCTCTTAGTGGGGTATATTGAAGGTTTTGATCACCCTTCATTAGTGCTTTAAAACCACATGTCCTTCCTAGAGAAGAATTAAAGTATTATTGTTATTGAACTATGATTAAGGAGCCTCATTTGGATCTTGGTTTCTCTTAGCTGCATTTGATGGCCTTCACCTTACAACTTCGTCTTTGTGGCTCGGCAGTACTGTGCATTATAGACTGGAGCATAATTGATTCTCTCTTCATCATTCCTTGTTTTTTTTATTACATAATCTAGATGCCTAGAAAATAGGCATCATCACGAATAAACACATGAATCTGTAAAGCAACACCTGGAAACATGAAGTATCTTTTCCAGAGGAAAACCATCCAGACACTCCCTATTGGAATCTGCTGAATTTCTTTGATTCATGGCAGTTGACTCTAAGCTTCTTTCTTTCTCCAGCTTACAGTATCAGGATTTATTTTCACAGTCTAATCACTACTTTGTATGATCCTCACCGAAATCTCTTTGGAAGGAGATTTTTTTTCCTATACATAGTCCTTGTAAACATGACTGCTTTTTGCAGGTGTCCACAACACGCCGCTTCAATTTGATCTTGTTGCAATACTTCATTTGAACTACCACTTCAGTCCACTCCATATTCCATCTATTGGCTTCAAAGCAGGTGATAAATGACCAAGGAGAAAAGCACTTCAGGGCAAATTCTGTTTTGAGCTACACTTTGTAAATGAGCAGCAATTTGATTTCATTGCAATTACTCTGATTTAACACCAGCATTACTATTTTGCTCTTCATTTTCCTATTCTATCAGGGACACTGTATACATTTTGTATTTAGGAATTTTGTCATGCTGAAAAATAAATCTTACACACAGTTTCTTGCCAGTTGCAATTAATTTGAAATGGGACCTATTAATTTGCTTTTCATTGGACCACAGGCTTTCTGCTTAGAAAATATCTTTACAACTCTAATTAAACTGTTTATTGATGTTACTGCCCTCACATTACTAGCTTTTAGTACATACAAATAACAAGAAAAAAAAATGAAGATCCAAAATAGAAGATATTAGGTATTCATTTTCAGAGCACTGTTTTAGGACAACTATAGTTTACACTGTTTGAGTCCTCCAGGAATACATGATTTTTAAAAAAATAATAATTAGATTGTTTTTGCGTGCTGTGAAACTAGGATACTTTCTCAGACAAAGGCCATACAGCGGACAACAGGGTTCCAGGTTGCCTCAGACCCCAGAGTTGGGGGCGGTCTTTGAAGCCTGCAGTGTTTCTCAATCTATTCCTATAATGAAACAAGTTCCTAACCTCCCTGAGGAAAAAAGCCTCATCACTTGCCTTGTGCAGCATTAGCATCACACTATTCACTTATAAACAAGTAAAAATAAATTCTAAATTCTAGTTCCCTACTCTTATTTTATTGTTTACCTGTTTGTGTGTATTGGCATGTGTGTATGTGGTCACATTTGTACATTTGCAAACATCTCACAGGTTTCTTTTAGATGACTGGCAGAAACATAGCTACGGCCAAAAAGCATTTAGACCTGAGCGGTATTACATGGTAAACGCTTTGCACAGCTATATACAGGTTAGATATGAACCTCTAATTCTAGATGTTCCACTGTTGTGCCACCACACAGACCTTCTGTCACATATACTTGAGAGGGGAGCAAGGAGAGCTGAAGGCAGCTGTTGATCCTTCCAGCAAATCAGAGGGATTTCTCAGTCCTACCATCAAATGATGCTAGTCCTGCTAAGTTCCCTGCTCCTGAGAGCGCTGGACGGGAGAAGGCCCCACGGGACCAGCAAGATGAGCACAGCAGCGTGACCTGCCTGATCCTTGCTACGGCTGCCTTTGGTGGAACTGTTCCCTTGGGTGGCAGGAGAGCTTTCCTGTCCCAAAACAAGAGGCAACAGATATCGATCCCACTCTGCCTTTAGTTTACTTGTGGAATTAGCTGGAATGCTATGGTCACACATTTATCAAGGCCTTTCCCACACTCTTCCCGAGTCTGCTAAGTTACTGCCCAGGAGGGGTACAAGGCAATGAGCTCTAGTTAGATTACTTAGAGCTCATACCTAATTTAGGTGCATCAGCAAGTTCTGAAGTCATGAGAACAGCATCTGTACAGCTGTACAGCCTATGGAGAGAAACCATACTGCTGTGTAAATTATACATCTCCAATAGGTAATACAATTCCCACCAGCCACTTGAGAGAGACTAACACACGCTACAGATGCTAAGCAGTAGCGTGACTCCAGATGCAGTCATGAGAGCTTTCTCCCTCTGACAGGTCAAATGGGAAAATCTGCCGCCTGAGGTCTGTGCTCTGCCTTGCCTGTGAGGAAACCAGTGACCCCCAGCAAGGGAAATCCCTCTCGTGGCCATCGGCCTACGGGGCAGGCCTAGGCCTCTACCTCAAAGCACAGGGGAGCAGGAACCGGCCCCTTCCTGCGTGGAGAGAAGGCACCCGCTCTGCTGGTCCTTTCACACAGACGCTCATGCAGTCCATCCTCTTTACCAGAGCAACGGAACAGGATGGCTTGAGAAAGCTTCAGGGAAGATGGAGAAGGAGGTGGGCAGTGCAAACGGGGCATAAAGAAAAGTTCACATGGTGAACACCAAAAATGATTTGTGAGCGCAGCTCTGTATTCTGCTGGGAAACTGTCTGAAGGGATTGCAGCAAAAGCAAAGTCATTGTTCTCACTGCAGGGCTCAAAGAAGGCTGTGCTATCCCATCCTGGCTTTGCCCCTTGGCCTCTCCAATCCTGTGGATATAGTTCTATAATTTAAAAGGAGGATATTTAATTATAGCTGGATATTTTAAGTTCAGGAGGGAGGAAAAAGGAGAGAAGCAGTTTTTAACATAGAACAATGCGCTTTTATTTATTTTTTCTTTTATATGGGAACTCTACTGCCTTAATTTTATTTATTCTTACCCTAATTTAATGTGACATCTGTGTTTAAAATAACCAAAAATTCCCTACGTGCTACCAAACACTGAGAAAAGAGAAAAGACTCTAGTAACATCTTTTCATAATACTGTCACAGATAGGATAGTTGCCCAGAACTCAAAAATCCTGCATTTTATGTCTATACATACCACTGTTTTTCCATGGGAACACATGGAAATGGAAATAGCCATTCTAGCATATTTTGTGAATTGCTTGGAGACCGATGGATGAAAAGCAGATAAGATCAGGTAAATAATTAAACAACGGTCCATCATTTCTCTTGTATTTTTTCCAGTCCCCTAGTTCCCACATTGGTATGATTTGACATTAATCTAATAGGATTATTCACTCTAAATCCCTAGTTGTACAGAATAAATCAACAGCTGCAAGCCATATGATAAAACCACATTCCCTTTCACAAGTGTTACCCTTGAGACGGCCAGCTGGGCATTTCTGGGTTGAGCTCCATTGCATGCAGTCGCTCCCCAGGAGGCTGCATTGCCTTCAGTCAGCTTTTCATCAGTAATTACTAGAATACAGTTTGCTGACAATGTTCGGCGAGACCTCCCCAGTGTTGCTCACACCATGAGACGTAAAGACATTAAAACAGAGGCACAAAGAAAAATACACCGTACTGTCTATAGTGTGCTGTGGGTTAGGTGTTCATGACCACAGCCTTAGGAGTTGCGTGGTCTGAAAAGGGCAGACAATGTCTCCATGAACAGCTTTTCCGTTCCACACTGTGCTCTTCCCGAAATACCTAACCTTTATGAGGGCATGTGCAGAAAAACCTGCAATGGGGTGGAGTTTCCCCTTAGTAAACAGTGAAGTTCTTATTCAACATATTAATTTCAAAATTTGTCACTAAATTTGCCATTACCAAGAAATATGGCCAACAAGATTCCAGCTTCAACTGGAAATTACCAGAATTACCAACCAGAAATGTTAACTGTCTTTTTCTATTCTTTTTTTATAATGAAATAATTGTGAATAGCCCACTGTAAGAAACCTTGTTTACTTAGTTCAATAGCACCCCAGAAGTAAGCTGAAAGCCACAGAAGGATTTTTGGGTTTGGTGACTGGTTAATGAATGGCATGACCTGGCATTATAAAGCTTTCAAAGTGGTGAAAACAGTTTTCTTCAATAAAAAGCTGATGCATCATGGAGTTATAGAATGGGAAGCTGACAGAGACTTCTTCACAAGCTTTATTATAAAGTTGCTATTGTAGTTTATTTTATATTGTGTTTATTGTAGGAAACTATATTTTTAAAATTATGTGGATGTCTTCATTCCACTTTCCTCTCACCTCCCCCATAAATGTGTCAAAGCAGATATATTTATGCTATTGAACATTAAGGAATATTTATTACCTTCATTCCTTTAACAAAAACTGCACATCAGCCTTTTCTAATAAAATTACAATACAAATGAGATTAAGTCTCAAGATATAAAATGATGAAGGCAGTGCAGAAACTCAATGCTGTGCCATTTATGAGTGGTATCTGCCCAGTGCTGGATGCGATAAGATGTGGAGAACTTCAAGTCTCAGTATTTAAACCTCCATTTTATGTGAAATTAATTTCCTCTAATCACATTCTCAGCAACAGCATGGCAATTTCCTCATAGCTGAGAGGCTTTTGTTAACCAGTCTATAAAATGTCTTTTGCATTGAAAGAGTGAAAATGGGTAGCTCTGAATACTAATAACATAGTAAAGAACTGAAAAAAATGTAGAACAGCTTTATATAGTCAGAGGTGTTACAAGTTAACATCAAAAGTTGGGCTGAATTACTGAATAAAAATTATTTTATTGCAAATCTGCAGCCAAATTTGGAACATATTAAGTGGGGAATGATCAATGAGCTGCTTTTCTGAAAAGTGAAAAAAAAAATCATATTTTGCAAGGGACTTCAGGGACAAAGATTTCATGACTACTAATGAGTTGGCATCTTTTCTAACCATAAACATCTATGTCCAAATTCTCTCTAGTTCAGGAAGCTCCTGATGAATTCTTCTTAAGGAGGGCATCTGCAGAATGCACCAGTGTTTACGTACAGATATTATTCTCCCAGAGAAAGAAAAGTAAGTGGGCAAAGATCAGCTAGGCGTTTTAGACATTAGTCTGTGCTCTACCATTCCCAACAAACATTTCATGAAACTCCTTTCCAGATCTTCTGGGACTAGTCTTCCTTGTGGACAGAAACAGCAGTGTAATGAAGATTGTGATTGCATCTCTAATTCTGAGCAAGTATGTTTTGGCTCAGGCCAAACAAAGAGGTTTGAGGTATGGAAAAGAAGTGTGACGTTGCCTTCTGGATCCTGACAGGTGTCGTTCACGGAAAAGACAGAAGAAATGCTGGGAACCTGCTGGCTTTGACAAGAAGAGCTTTGCAGTGCAGTGAAGGTATCTCTTGGGTTCCCGTACAGGAGATGACAGACTGAACCACAGCCTGACACAGAGAAGGGCTTTCCTTGGGAAAAGCCTGCTGAAAGATCTCTCATTCACACAACCTGGCTCCCCTCTCTTGCATCTGCAGTTCAACTCCATTTCTGTCCCACTGCTGATGATGCTGTGGAACTCTCTTGCCAAAAATAACCATAAAAGGGTCACAAGCTAAGCCAAAGGTCTATCTAAGCATGGCTAACATTTACTTGTTCACAAAGCTTTCAAAAACATCCACATTACCAGCAGGGCTCTGACAGCAGAATTTCAGCATATGGAAAAGAAAATTTACTTTTTAAACTGAAAATAAACAGAAGATGATCTGGTGCTTAATTTAACTGCCAGTGTCTCTGATTCTTCCTTTCATATTTCAAAAACCTGTACCTTAAATTTAGAATCAGGGCAACAGATATTTTGGCATGGAGAAACTGGAGCTCTTGCATCTCAGTCTCAACTTTGCCTCATGTAGTATTAGAAACTAGACACAAGACAGTGTTTTTCTTGCTTATAAATGTAGGCTGGAGGCAGCACTGAACTGAATATAAAGTATCTGTGCAGTTAAGTGGCCAGTTCCCTGCACTGTGATGGGGGAGCTCATGTTATAGAGCTCGAAAGTGGGGAAAAAAAAAATGCCATGCTTGTGAGTCTGGCACTGGAATTCAGATGACGAAATCCTCTAAAGTACAATGGCTGAGTATAGTAACAGCCCTCCGACATGTGCTTTAGCTTTGCAACACACTCTTCCAACAGAGAAAAGTAGTACAGGAAGGCTAGGATATACAGTAGGATATACAGAAGCTATATCCATGCAAAGCAAAGACCACAGTATAATCAAGAATGCCCTCTGTTTACAGCTAGTTTTGTTTACTGCTTAGGAGATGAAAGTTTTCACATGGTAACAATTTTCATCTGATGAAGTTTGAAGCTGCACTGCCCATTGCAAAATTACAGAATGGAAAAGTTTTGACATGCGAAACTCAGTTCAGAATATTAACTACATGCCAGCAGCAAAAATAAAGGGAAAAAATAGTGATACTTTCTGAAATATTTGATCTTTTTTGATTCTGTATTTGTAATGTTTCATTCCATTAGAACTGTGGCCAAAACATTATTCATGGCAACTTCTGTTGCCTCAGAGACAGTAACATAATCAAAATATAGTGCCATATTTACAAGCTAGGTGCTTAAAATATTCATAGAATTATTTTATTTCTTAGTCTTTTAAAACAGTGTCTAACCACTTAATCAGCAGATGTTACTGAAAATGGCCAGAAAATGTATGTTTGTATATTTAGACAATAATATTTTGTGTATAATTAAGGGCCATTAATAATGATTTTGATTATCTATTTTAAGTATTTTGAAGAAATTAAATTGAATGAAGAAATTAAATGAAGACCTGAAACACTGAATTATGGGAGAGTATTTCAGTTTTAACCACATGAGCTAAGAAAAATATAGCCATCTCTGTGATGAACTTCTGTAAATAATTTTGAAAATAAAATGGCTCATCAGAAAAATATGAAAGATGAATAATTTATTTCCTTACTTTTCATAGGTTGTCTACATCAACTTTGCAGTTGTGTTTCTTTGCCACAGTAGATTATTTGTATTAAATACACACACACTCTTCCAATTCCAAGGTAAAACCTGCATTTGCTCTTTCTCTGTATGCAGATTAATACACAGTTTCTGCAGAAACATTTCAAGCATTTAAAGAATAGAAAGGATTTTTGCTTTAAGCCAACATATTTTATAACTGTCATATGCAAATACTCAAAATCACTCTGAATGTGGGAGGGAGAAATTCCTTCAGTGACTGCAATGGTGGATGAAAAACGCATGTGCTTCAGGGAAAAGGAAATATTTGTAATATGAACTAAGGCATCTGAGGACAAGGGCAGGAGGGAGCTGGGGCTGTTTGTTGTTGTACATTTCCTAGAAGACAGCATCTATAAACAAGTTATGTCTACTAATAACTGAAAATTCATAACTGTACTGAACTGCTAAGTTGGAAAGAGTTGAAAAACTCCACAGGTTTTAGATACACAGTTAATGTATTATTTGCCAGATACAATATATTGTGACTCTAGAGCTAGCGATGCGTTTTCTAAAATGCACTTATTTGCATGGAATTGCCTGCAGTGAATCCAGGCTCCCCAAGAGCTATAACACACTTTTCTTCCAGAACACAGACCAGCTATTTCGAAGCCGGGTAAAAATACCCAGAACAAAGTGCATTAATTCAAGCAACAGTGGTTCATTTCCTAAAAGTAACCTGCCCAAGACAAATACAGAAGTGCCACTGTTTACGGGAAGAATCACAGCATAATCTCAGTTGGAGACAAGCTCTGGAGATATCTGGTCTAACCAGAGATCTCTGGTCCACCCAAAGCTGAGCCAAGCTCAACAGCAGATCCAGCTTCAAGGTCAGACGATGCTACTCAGGGTACTTCTCCCAGGATGGAGATTCCCCTCCATGACTGGGCAACCAATTCTAACACATCATCATCTGGTATTGCCTGTGTGGAGTTGTGTCTCTGTGTGCATGTCAGCTAAGGAGAAAGTACACTGCTTTGGAAAGAGTGAAGCAGCATCATAGTTATAAACGTTGACAAGGAGAAACTCAGATGCTAGGAAATCTTGGCACGCATCTGTAGGAAGATGAATTTTCATCTGTGACTTACCTTGGTGATGAAAATCACTAGCTTTATTCAGTTCTTGACCTTCCCAAGACTGCTGTATGTTCCAGGTATATCCATGTTAGGAGATCTGGGAAAATAAGATATTTATCAGATGAGAAGATTTAACACTTAACAATGGGTTTGGTGGGCAGCAATCTTCTCTTACGTAAGATTCATATGTAAATTAGCAAATTGCCTAGTAGAAGAAAATGCAAATATAGCTTTTTCGGCTTACAAATAATTTCATACTATAGACCCTCCTCAGTCCTTGAAGTCTACCTCTAAACAGTGTGTGCTCTGCAGTATCTCTAAACTGGCGGGGACTGGCAGGAACATCCAGTTCCAGTTATACAAGAATAGGCACCATTTTATGCTGTCCTGTGCTGAAAACTAGCAAAGTTAATCCAGAAACCAAAGGGGAAGATTTATGAAGCCAAGTCAAAAAAAAAAATCTATCAGAGAGCAGGTAGAGAAATCAATAAAAAGTGTAGCAAGATCATTTCAATACAAGTTATATTTTTAGCTTCGTTAGAGGACAGGGGAGTAACTGGTATATAAATTAAGTACATTTATTTTGTAAAATTAATCAGAAAATCATTATCACATTAGTTATAGGTATGTGGAAGCTTATCTGATTGGGATAGCTGAGACAAAAGCAATAGGACCACTGAAGAATCCGATTACATTTAATTAAATTAAGACTGAACAAATATGTCAAGAAGAATGCAGAGATTTTGGCTTCTTTCCTAGTTATTTTCTTAGGGTCTTTCCTCTAAGGCAATTTTTGTGCATCTCTTTTGTTGGCTGAACTTTTTCAAAGTCAAGCTTTCTGGTGACCTCGTGCTGTAATATTTACTATAAAAGAAAGAATAAGCCCATGTGCAACTGATAAAAATGATAAAGTTGTTGTATTTATTTTTGTGCTTGACTCCAGAGGTTAACAGAAAATACTTAACCTTGAGGGAGATGGTGGGAGGATGGAGGAGGGTGAGATATTTTTCTGATTTAGAGTCAAAAACAATTTATGCTGCCTTCTTCTTCCAATGACAATTACCTCTTATTCCTCCCTTTAAGGGCTACGTGTCACCGCTTAAGAAACACCTCCTGTGGTAATTTTGTTAATATGCCAGCCTCATTTGGCTATAGATCGTACTTTCAAACTCCAGTCCAGTTAAGGTCATTGTATTTTATCAGTAATTGCTGAATAGATCTCAACAGACCCCAGCTGATTTTAATAATAAGCCATATGCAGATATGTCTTGGTAATTAATAACCTTTTAAAATGAAAAACAAGCAAACAAACAAACGATCTCCCAGAAGCTATTTCAGGTCTTCTTATTCTCACTGATAACAGTATTTGCATTTGTTCGTTTTTTGATCCTTTATTTATTACACAATTGGGGACAGAGAGAACATTTTATTTGAGTCAAAGGTTACACAAGTCATTCTGGAAACAGTGGCAAAACTGTATCTTAACTTTCTGTCTTCCTGTAGAGAGTTAATTATAGGCTATAAGCCTTCAGTTAGCTTCTGCTTTCAGGATGATACTTGATGCCTGAAGGAGCAATCCAAGGAGTAGCAAGCACGAATGCTTAGTTCTAAAAATATTTTTTAATAAAATGTGAGCTGATAAAACTCTCCTCTTTTTATAGAGAGAGATTCAAGAAATCTGAAAAGGGACTTAATTCATACCCTGAAGCATGAGGGTTAACTGCTTTTCTAGACTTCTTTTAATCTGTTTTTAGTATGATGATATCATTACTCATATCAAATACATTAATAAGTCAAAGCTTTGGGTGTTGTACCTGATGATACTAAAACTCTGGGACAGCTGTAGGGCCTGTGGGGAATGAAACAACTCATCAATTCCAAACCTTTTGCATTAGGCAACCAGAATAATATGTGTGCAATACACTTCTTTTGTCAAAAACTTTGACATGATTATCTTGTTTTTAATTCAGTGCTGACCCAGATGTGAGTGCATAATAAAGGACAATATGGGGAACTCTTTATGTTCCCGCTTATGAATTCAGCTTTGTATCTAACTGAGTGATGCCATCCCAGGGGTAATGAAGATAAAAACCTCGTCAGACATCCTGAAATTTCCAGAACACAACTGCTTAGTGCATAGTTTTTCATTTTCTTTTTCACTACCTTTTGAAAAATAGCAGTATTCCTCAACTGGCTGCCCTAATTAAGATCCACTGAGCTTCAAGATTAACTTTAAAAAAAAGCTGTTTTTCTTAGATTTATCTTGAAAACTTTTGGATTGACAATATAGGCCACTGTGTATAAGATATGTCGGAAACTCATTGGAGTCTGTATCTTTCATCAATGAGATACAGCCATTGCTCTGAACACGCCTGGCACAATTCCTATGTTATGCCCAGGAACAGCAACGCAGCACAGTGACCCGTGAGGTGGAGATCCTCCTGGAAATACATATGATTAAAAATAGGCATAATGAGGCATGAGAGAAGGTTTCCATGACACCTGCTGTAACCACTTTAAATCTGGGCATGATGGTAAGAGCCGTGTGCATGTTTATGAAATAAATATTTCATAACATGAACTTGCATGGCATTTGCACAGAAAGTGGATATATTTGGGTATCTTCCCTTGCTGTTTTGTTAACAGTTCAAGTTACAATCAGATTAATTTGACAGCATATATGTAATTTGGCTTGTGCTCATACAGCAACTTTTTTGCCTTCAAAATGTATATTCTGTCTTAATGATTGTTTTAAGGCAGCACTCTGGAGTATCCTCACAGTATCTCTTTGCCAAGAAGTCTTAAAAAAGTTCATTTAATTTTCTACTTTTGATCTACTCCCTTAGGACATTCTTCTGTTTGCTGTGTGCTCCTGATAGGAAAATGACTTGTTTGTATCCAGTGTGTGGCGGGACGATGAAGCCAGGTCCGCCTGGACTCTGCACGCTGGCAAAGCTGCTCCGCTAGCCAGCATTTTGAAAGAGGGTGTTTCATCAATATTGGTTTTTGGGGGTGGCTGGGAAACCAAAGAGATAAAAACAGGTGAAATCAGTCTAGGATTTAATTTGTGTCAGCATCTGATAGCTAAACACGGAACATTTCTATCACCAGGCCAAGTATCTGAGTTTGGGTGAGGCTAATATTTCACAGAAGAAACTGATTCTTGTGCAGTGTTCTCAGGGGACCCAACATAACAGGTCCGTGACTCCTGGCAGGAGAGAGACTCAGCTTTGCAAAAAGAGGGAACATGCAGAAATGCATCCGACCGCCCTTTCACCCTGCTAATAAATGGCAGGCATAGCTCAGTGCATCATCTACCCCGTTCAAGACCATGGATGTTCTATGCTAAGAGCTGACATTTAGAAACTGTGCTTCCAAATGGTTTAGAAATAGGGGAACGGGGGTGTTGGAGGTCACCACTGCCATTAGGTGGGAGAATTCACTGGGGGGGCTTTGTACACAGAACTGAGGAAACCTTATCTACTAGCTCCCTTGTAAATGTCCACTGAAGGGCACTTATCTACCACGGAGCAGCACGTTTAGCAGCAGCAGCTCCTAACTATGGGATTAGGGACCATGCTTTTGACTCACTGTAAAGTAGAAACTGGTGCAGGAAGGAAATTTTTCAACTTTTTCACAATGTGTTTTCTGTTGTTGCTTTTTAATGTGAAGTCCATGTATACAGAGCTTAGCTTGCCATAAATCCCCTAAGGGGCCTTCCAGTTCTCCCTGTGTAACAGGCAGTAGGCTGCAATTTGCAAATTTTTCTGTGACTGCAGCAGATGTGCTCAACAAAACAGTGTCAGGGCTTCATAAAGATAAACTTGACTTCATGGCAGAAAACACCTTCCCTGTCACCAGCAGATGACCCAGCTCCAAACATTCAAAACCCAATCTGTAAGAATGAAACAAGCCGGATGTTTTCTCAAGAGCAGTACTTAAGTATTTGCCGTTCATGACACTAAATATTTATGATTTTTGAAGATTTTGTGGAAAAGAACAGTTGTTTGCCTGAGCAAGTTTCCATGTCAACTGCTTACATCACCAAGATGCTTCCTGCTCTATATTTTGGTCACTCACTGCACTTTAAATAGAGGTCTGTGTCATAAATCACTGAATTATCCTTAAAGTCTGTCAGTAAAGCATTGAACGACGCAACTTGACCAGCAGTTTTTGCTCCCTACAGATAGCAAACAGAGTGAAGAGGTGCTGAAAGAGCTGATTAACAAGCAAAGAGCCGCGTTTGACGCTTGGTGTTTGCGAGTTGTCAGCGAGCAGCCCAGCGCCTGCCCGGCTGCCTGCGCTCGCACCCGGCCCCAGCACCGAGGTGTCTGGAAGCAGCGGAATGAACCACGGTCCCGGAATATTGAACTCTCTTTTGCTCTTCAATTTATTTTAATAGCCAAAAATTATTTTAGAAATAGAGCCCACTTATGTCTAAGCTTTTTAGCACTTGAAGATGTGCTGTGATTAGCAAAGGGACTAACTTTTAAAATGTATTAACACTATAAATGTAAATACCCAGTAGACTGGACTCAGAGTGGGAAATACATTCAGCAGCATAAAAATTGGAAATTAAAAGAGCTATTAATTTGACAGGAAATCAAAAAATGTAATGCTTAGCAGTGCTGCTGTTTCAGTTTTATGGTTGTCTCTTGCATCTTTTAAAATATAATTCATTGGCATTACTGTAGTCAGTTCTAAGCTACACAAATATTTCAGCTAAACTGTATTAGTAATTTATGATTATGAAAAGACATCTGAGGTTTCCAAAACCACCTCGATGACTCAGATGCCTAGTAACATAGTTTTAATGGAAAAAAAGTTCCCAGCCTTTACACATACAGCTACTTTGCCAAATTAGATTGTGAATATGGACATATTTTTAATTAAACTGTGGTTTCAAGGAAGTGATGGTAAGTTGCAGCAACGTTTTCTCCTCAGTCATTTTGGTTAACAGTGCAAGTGCATAGCTGTGGCTAAGCCTGAATTGGCATTAGGATACGAAAGCATTAGCATGCGAAATCTTCAGGAGTGTTTAACTTCATGAAGTCATTGCATTTGAATTGATTTTTCTGCAAGTTTCAAAAAAAAAAATTCTTCAAGCTGTTATTAGGGCTGGGGTTTTGTCACAGTCCCAATCTTGGGCAATCCCACTCTTTCCCCACTTGTAAGGCAGCTGATGATGAAATTTATGGAACTGCTTCTGAGGAAGGAACATTTTTAGAGACCAGGGTCCTTCAGCCTTGAAGGGCTTCAGGAACATGCGGCAAAGATCTAGGAATCACAAAGGGCATGGAGAGAGCAAAGGGACTACACCCTGATTCTTCTGTACATATAAAACCAGCATATATCACATTCAAAACAGCTATCCTTCTCTATAAGGTGATCTGGAATTTTTAGCACTATGGAATGCTGTAGATGCTAAAAGTTTGCATTGGTTGAAGAGTACTGAAAAGCTCCTGTTAAAGACCCTTCAGGTCAGTACGTCTGTGGCTTTTCTCATTGCTGTTCGACATCAACAAATTATTTTCCCCCTCAACAGATGAGCAGTGCTGCTTTCCAAAACATTGCCTAACCAAGAAGCTCCCAGAAAAACACTTGGGAGTCCATACGGCTGCCAAACCAAAGTTGTGCCACCTGAAACTGAACTGAAGAAAACACAAAACCAAACCCAAGCTCCCGCCCCTGTCAGCTCATTGTACATTATTAACAACCCAGTTTTCACAGTTTGGCAGTTCAGTATGTTAACTCATCAACTTGAAAGAAGCTCTTGGGCCATGGGATTTTTCACCTGCAGTCAGCAAAGGGGAAATAAGCAGATGTTGTTCCCCTTTCTTTCACGCTGTGGAAAAGCAGCATTCCTGCTCACTTGCAATGAATACTTCATAGGTAACAGATTCAGTAATCGAAGTGCACTGTAGAAGCCAGCTCAGGGAACTTGCATAGTGGGATCTACGTTTTGAAGAGCCACTTTTAAACAGCACCCTGGAGAGCTTCAATGCATCGAGCTGAGGAGCGCCAGCAACGCGGCCCTGAGCAGCTCGTGGTAACAACGTCAACGGAGGCCTGATCTTGCCATTGGATCAGCAAGGACCAGTTTCGGAATTCCAATGTCACATCGAAGCATTTGTAGCAATATGGGAATTTTCCAGGTGCTGTGCAAATTTTTTATAAAAATAGCAAAGGAGTGGCAATATCTTGGAATATTCCTGCTATCCCATTTTAGTATATACTTTCCAGTTCCACTAAACCAATCAAAGAAAACAATTGTCCCAGTTTTCCAAAACTGGCACAGACTTCCAGGCGTTACCGCACAATAAATGTAAGAATTACCACCCATGATGGCACAATCTCGAAAGAAACGTGCCCGAGAGGGAAGGGTTCACTGCCCTTTTGCTCCAATGTTCCTGCACGCAATGGTCTTTTAAAGGTAGATTGAATTTGCCATTATGAACATGGTAAAAATCTGACCTAGAAATGCCTTACCATTGACATATAGATTTTTGTATTTAATACTGATAATGAAACAGTATTTTCTGGATTTCTCTGTCAGTTTTTGATAGCATATGCTCTTGAAATAAGCTGGTAAATTGTAGTTAAATGGTGTACATGACTGGAAGCCAATAATCCTTTTCATAGAAAGGCCAATGTAATTAAAAACTCTGCTCTTGAAAAATACTTGGTGCACATGGGCAGCTCTTTCCCAACCACATGCCAAAAATCAGTAATGTCCAACTTCCTAGTGGAGTCCCGGGAGGTATGTAATTTAAGTGGAACTGGAGTGTGCAGTAGCACGCAATGAAACCGTGATCTTCTGTACTGATTAGGCCATCAAATTATTTTCATTACTAAACATAACTTAGTTATTCCTACCCTCATGTTTGAAGGTTTTAAAAAACCTTCCCTTAATAAAATTTCACTTTCCAGCATGACTTAATTTGATCATAACCCCCATTCTATACAACCCACTGTGGTGTGCACGTGCTTCTTGGTATAACATTAATTTTCAAAGGACTATGTTCCAAGTACACAGAGCCTATTTACTTTCCCTTCCAGAATGTGCCTTCTTTCCTAGCTCAGACAAACTTGCTCAGAGGGATGAACATCCTCCAAAATAATTTTTAAACAAATAGCAGAAGTGCTTCTGAAAGCTTGTTTTGGACATGTGGTTCAAAAGTTTTTAGTTTTTCTTTTTTCTCCAAAAAAACTATTTGACTGCATAAAAAATACTTTAACCCAAGCATGCTGCTTTAGCACAAAAGGCTCCAGTGCCTCTGAGACAGTTACCAATTACAGTTTACTGACTACAATTTCTGCTCAAAAGCAGATTCATTTTTAAAATTAGTGCATTCATACACAGTATAAAAAGATTACAGACAATACTAAATTAATTGTTTATCCATGACCCAATGCCAACAAAGATAATGGATAGTTATACAACTATGGAAATTTTAATAGCTGGATTTCCTGATAAACTTCTGCTATCTTCAACAACTCTACACTCCCCATATTTTAATGATGTGTGCAATTTTAATGACATGACTATTTATATATTATAATCTTGTGGAAAATGTGCATTTTCTCTTAGTTTTTTGGGGAGGAGGTAGAAGGAGGGAGTGTTTGTTTTTTTCCTGATAGAATGAGAAAGAGGAGAGACAGAAAAGTCTACTAGCATCTGTCACTGGTTTCTCTGTTTAGCATCTTAAAATCATGGATTATTAAAACTTGACGATTGCCAGGTCTTGCTCATGTGCCTAGTAGATCTGACATCTCTTTGCTCTCACCTGCACCTTGTAACATCTTCCTACTTCCAGGCGGGATCAAAACACTATAAGAATATATTCTCTCCATAACAATTTATTTTAATGCCCTGAGAAGACCTACTTTCTTAGGAGCACAAACAGGAAAACATAGGAAAGTGATGAAAATGAATCAATGCACCTTTTCCATAATCCATATTTTTTTAATCAAGATTGTTGTCCTATAGCAGCACTTATCTTCCAGACAACCCTTGCCATAGGTTTGAGGGCTGGGCTGCCGCGCAGGGCTGTGTGGTTGAGCGTGCGCGCAGCAGGACGGCACGTTGAGCTGAGCTTACAGCATCCCTGCAGGCCGCCCTGCCAGCCCTGGGCAGCCGGGGCCTTTCCCAGCCGCCGTCACCCACACGTCACTCCGGACTCCTGCACGTAGCCTGGAAAAGGAGCTTTGCAGCAATCCCATCTCCTTACCCCATCTCCATGGTGGGATAAACACCGTGGTGTTTAAAAGGCAACTAGAATAATACAGTTGGGCTGTGGATGTTATTGACACAGTCAGTTCTCAGCTTCCTCGGAATCATGATGTATTTGTCTGCCCCATGTTGCCAAATCCTGTTCTTTTCTGGCAAGCGGCACGATATCTCCTCCAGGCCCCAGCTCCCAGAGTTGTGTAATTATGTGAGAAAGCCAGCACCAATTCAAAAAAAAAATCCAGAAAAGCAAAACAAAAAAACTTTCTAGGCCTCATGTTTGTTGCAAAAGGTTTGAAAACACCTGAGAGCACACCCTAAGGCAAGAAAGAGCCTGTGCTATCCTCTTGTTTCTTCATGACTTTTAAGTTCATTTCATAAATTTTCTGAGCTCTGAGCACATCATTTTCAATGCATGGGTTTGGCATTGCCGATGTAAATGCTCAGTAACTAGCACAAAGCGTCCCTCTGTTTCGGAAGCTGCTAAGTCACTTAGTTATGAAAAGTATTTCTCAATGCAAAAGAGCCTTCATGTATTAAAGCACTACATGTTATATCAGTATTGCAGGCTCTCAAGTAACAGGATCAATCCGATGGATTTTCAGTTCAAGCCACTATATTATTAAGATACAATGACGCAAAGCAGGATAATGCTCCAAGTTCCAGCGTCGCTAAATGGTTTTTCGGATTGCGAGAAATTTGTCTTAAACATTGATGCATTGTTGGGTTTATTAATATTTTGCTTGGTGTAGTCCACTAATGAGGAAATAAATTGCCATTTGCGTTACCATGTACTTGTAATTCTGAGGTATGAACTGTTTTTTTATTACAGACCGGGCTGAAATAATTGAACTCATTTCACTTAGGCTGGCCTTTTCAAACTGAAGAAAGGTGTTTTTCTACCTTATCTCCTCTTCAGGGCAGGAGAAAGACTTCTGCAGTTATCTAGCAAAAAGCAGCCGTTTAAGGATTCTCTCTCCTCTTCTGCCTGTTAGCTGATATCATAAAAGTGAAGCCTTTGAGAGAAGTCTTTCCTCTCATTTTATACTCCACATCGTCTTATATCTACCAATACTGTCCTTTCTGGAATTATCCTCAAAAATGCGTAATTATTGACATCAGCACGTGCTGGGATCACACCTGTGTGGATGCGCTAGAGGAGACGCCAGCGCTCCCCGCACACCCGGGTGCAGCAGCTCCCCTGCCCTTCGTGGCACTGCGGACTGGGGCTCCACCAGCCTCTCCAGCTGGATGCGCGTGCGGCACCTGCCCACACCACCTCCTTGCCACAGGAGCACTATGCCCTAGCAGTTACCTTTGAACTTCTATCCCTAGTTATGTTTATTATGTTATTATGCTATCCCTGAGCATTGTCAGCATCTAAGGCCTGCCTGATCAGGGATGCTGACTCAAACACCGTAAGGGTGAGGAAGATCCTCCTAAGATGCATTTCAATGATATGAAAAAATACATTTCTGCTCTGCCCTGCCTGTTAATTACATATTTCTGATATCACAGAAGAGCAATTTTTTGGCTAGTTCTCTCAAATTCACAGAAAGCAAAATGTGCATCCACCTGAACATATGCAAACGTACCATTTTCTAGGCTCCACTGCTTAACAAAATTGTGACTCTGTTACTCATCCAAAAGCAAGATGTGACTTTCTACATTAACTGTATTTACAAGGCACCAGATAATTCCAAAATAAGATGTGCTTGCTGAAATGTAAAATGATGGGCTGTCAGGAACAGTTGGTGAAGGTCTTGTGCACAGCGTGGCATAACAGCCCCCAGCTTTCAAGTAATTTGCATCATTTAAGGAAGGCAGCTTATGTTGTAGCAAATAGACCTTTCTCCTGCAGCTTTCTCCAGCTTTTGCAGAACTATTTCAGCTCTGCTGTATGCCAATGGCAGTAAAATATTTCACTCATTTCTAAGAGGCTTCCGCTCTAATGAGCCCTCCCTTCTTCCCTATGTCCAGCTGTCACTCAGGCTGAATGACACTGTTGCTATTCTGTTTGTCAAGGTTTTAGAAGAGCACTACCAAAAAAGGTATTCAGTCTGGAAAATATGCTATGTGTTCTTGGAACCGCCTATAACTGGTGACCTCATGACTTTATATTTAAACTCTGAAACTTAAGAATTTATCGGCAGGAATAGTAAGATTTCAGGCACGTTTTGCTAATCATGCTCATTTAGAGTGACTTGAGGAGATCACGTGTTTTCTTCCCTCTTTCTTAGGATTTGCTTCTCAGCAATTGGCAGCAGTGGCCAGTGTTACGGGTAGAAGACCCACTCCCACACATGTCCCCACTGAGGATTCACCTGGGCCAGTTCCACCTCAGAGCTGCTCTGCCAAAATGTTTCAGTCACCTCTCACAGTTCCTAACTCCATCTCTCCTTTCCCACTGTCCTTACTTAAAATTTACTTATAAATCAGACCAGAGCACAAGATGCTTACAGAGACACAAACAAGGATCCACTGCCAGTGACTGAAGCCATAACGTGTGTTTTGGGAGGAAACGAGGCCAAGCTGGTGCTGCTGCTGCCCCAGCTGCAGGTGCTCACGGTGCAGAGGGGCTCTGTCCACGCACCCACCAGGGGAGCGAGAGGCAAGAGCAGGAGCCAAGTGGTGCCTCCTCTTACAAAGATGCCCCATCAGAGATTTGTCCCCTGTCAAAGATGCCCTGCTTGGGAAAAGCAACAGGCAAAACCATCTTTGTTACAACCTGCCCTACAGGGGCTCTGTGCAAGGAGAGAGCAGCAGAGTTTGTGCAAGACCCCACCTGCTCGCACAGTGACTGCCTTTGGGTACAGCTGCAGCCCTGAGGAAAGCTGTAATTACTTGCTTCAGTGTGCACTGAGGGGCTGATTTTTTGCTTTAGTCTTTGCTTGAGTTGAGGAGGAGTGGATTTCTTGTCTCATTAAGATCACATGGAATAAATACTTGTGTCCCTGTGCCCACACATAGCACGCTGTACCCATCACACATCAGGATAAGGAGCTTCTTGGAGCACTCCCTGAACAGGGCACTTGTAGCTTTCAGTAGTTAGCAGTGTCTTGTGTTCCCTGACGGGGCTCGTGTTGCAGATGTTATTAACAAATGTTTATAACAGACTCCCTTAAGAAAGCTGCCTGCTTATAACCCATCTGTACACAGGCACACTTTTTCACAAGTGCTTTGTCTCTTTTGTTCTTGATTTGTGGTCTTGCATTTTTGAACTTGTAATTTCTCTTCCAGTTCCTTATTTATATATTGCAGTACACAGTCCCTGAACTACGCCTTGTGTTTTGATGAACATTTCCTCTGGTAAAAACAGCAGTACAGCAGGCCAAGCTGCCACTATCAGCTGAGCCGATTCTTGCGGCTAGAGGCAGAGTTGCTCTTATTAGTGCAATTAACTTTTGTAGCTTAAAAGAACATGCACCCTTGCTGATCTACAGTATACAGCTGCTGATTAAATTCCAAAAACTTCACTTCACCAAGACATTTTGTTCTATTCCAGTTCTCTTGGGATGATCACATGGTCATTCAAAAATTGTTGATATGCACTATTCTGTCATTAAAGAGAGCTGAGAAAGCTCCTAATACAGAGACATGAATTATTTCTTTTGAATCAGACTACAGCAGGCATTCTAAAAATATCCGAGGAGAAAACAAGTGTCTTAAAAGCCAGAAAAAGAAAGTAAACAATAGATAAACCTAGTTAAGAAGCAAAAACAACAGCAAAAATCAAATAAAATTCCCCAAACAATCAAAAAACACAACCAAAGACAGAGAAAAAGCTGTGAAGCGTCACTGCAGACAGCCACAAGGGAAGGAGAAGCAGCAGGGCAGGATAGTGTCTTCAGCAGGTTGTGGAGTGGCTGGCGCAGACGGTTTCTCTCCGCGGACCTGTCGCGATAACTCCCACCGTCAGGTTCAGCGCGTGCCCCCTCTCGCTCCGAGCTGCCCATTACTCCTCCTTTCTTCCCTGCACCCAGGCTTTTCTCCCGGATCTCTCAGGAGCAGGAATTCCCTCCAGGTGCTGCCTCAAGGCATCCAGGGACCCATCCCGGGCAAGGGCAGCAGCCTGGACAAAATGCTGCCACAATGAGACACTCCCCTGCATTTTCCTTTGCCTGTTTTCAGGTATTTATTTATTTATTCATTAAAAAAAAGGCACTGCCCCTTGTGACAACCTTTCACTTATTATCTGACCATAGATGGGTCCTCTGTCCCATATACCTTTACATTTAAACTGCTTCCTCGGCAGCAGTTCTCCCCGTGTTCTCTACTAGAAGAATTTGTTTCCTTTCCATGCCTCTCACATTGCAAGCTTTTTAGAGCAGGGATTCACTTTTTTCCTGTGAAAGAACATTCTTACTCTACTCTGCGCAGCATAGACTGGAACGCACATCCTGAGCATATTGAGCAGCTGTAAACCTTAATTATTACTCATGATATATTTGCAGTTTTATAGCCACATTACATTATTAGTCAAATAATATCTGTCTTATGAAATTAAATAACACATGGTTTTGGATACTCCCCTATAGCCACATGTCAGTCATTGTGGTATGTTTGCTTGGAAAGCAGGAGGAACAGTGAAGCCAACAGAAATATTTCTGCCCATTGGTGAGAAGTAAAATAAAAGACCTGGTTGCTCTACAACTGCAACAAGCAAAGTAAATTCCCTTCTACCTCAAGTTCAATTTTAACATCAAAAAAAATCTTAACGTCTTATGCGCGTCAAAATTTATTTATGAAACTGTTTGCTTGTCAGCCACTGCAGTACATTCTGTCCCTCTGCTAAGATACTGTAAATTCATGATGATGAGTAAAATTCCCTTTGGCAGGAATATTTATATTTATCTGAAAGAAAATTCTACTTGCTTCCATGCTGAGTCTTTCAGTGATCAGTGGTATGGAATTACACCAAGCTCTCTCCCTGCACAAGAGCACTAGTTTGTGTCAGGCAGTGTTTGTGAGTTCAACAGGAGAATTTCACTTTGGCTAATGCAAATTTTCTTCCCAGAGAGCTTCACATTCTTTTCTGTCATTAGATTTACAGGCTCTGCTCAGCCTCATCTGTAGGTAACTCTGCAATATCCTCCTGTGTGCTGAGCTTTAGGCTGGGAGCTGAAAGCTCTGTGCTTGCCAGCCTGCTCTGCAGCTTCTGTGCGCGGCTGCGTGGGCCAGAGCAAGCAGAGCTTGGAGCTCCGTCCCCACTTGCCATGCGGTCCCAGCTGATCCGCTCAAAGCCCAAACTTCTCACTGGCAGGTTTTCATGTAAGAGCCAAACGTGCTCTCACCAACTGAGAATAAAGAAAACTTGATCTTTCTCAGTGGGCCAGGACAATTTATGCCCAAAACTTCTCTAGAGCAGCCGTTGCCAAAAGAAAGTTGACATCTGAGACAGCAGTGTGACATGCTCTGTACACGAGGGTCACAAATATGCTTTTATTAAACCATAACGTGTTTTGTTTCCTTCTCCAACTTGTAACAAAAGCATTTTATTGTTTAGGGGGACTGATAATCTGAAACTGGATGAATTTCTATGGCCAGTATTAGGCTGGAAGTTGGATTCAATGATTGTCCATCTGCCCATAAAAATGACAACCCTATGAAACACAGTATGTTTTTCAAAGAAACATCTCCACAACCCACTGCAAAGAGCCCTCATCCTACCATTCTGAAAACATCAAACATACAAAAGGGGCAAGATATGCAGCTTTTATGCTGCATCCCAAACATCTCCCAATGCAAAGAAGGGTCCAGACCTGACTCCTTTGAAGTTAATCTCCTCTGCATTTCAAAGAGAACAGAGCTGGACCCTAATTTTCTCTAGTTTTGTTTTAAAACAGAGCCTAAGAATGATGATTGCCCTTAACAAAAACCAAATTGCAAGGAAGCTCAGCAGTTTATTTCAGTGCATTTCAGCTCAGCAGTTCAATTAATCATGGACGTTCCTGTATTAGCATGGACCCCAGAGCATCATGCAGAAAGTCTTCCTCACGAAAATCCCTGTTCCAGAAAGCAGAGCCTGACCAGGAACAGAGCTTCCCCTTGAAAACCCAGGCGATGAAACCAGGCTCAAGTGTGCACTGGAGTGGGAACCGTTAGTATAATTGAATTTCCATTAATGGAATGTTAACCTCCCCGCTCATCAGAAAGAATGCGGATCATGACTTCATAAATACATGTCTGCAACTGCAATCACAGTATTTTATAAAGAACCACCACCATTCTGGGAATTAGCTGCAAATTTTACCACAAAACTGAGATCTATGTTAAGCAAAATGTAGTATTCCATATCAGAAATGTGAATTTGGTACATGCTGTCAAGTAGTCAGTTATAAATTTGCGTAATACACTGAAGTCATCATTTAGCAGGCATAAATAGCATACTTGAAGAAAAAAAAAAAAAAAAAAAAAAGATGATGATGCTTTCCCTGGGACTAATCACTATTCCAGATCATTAAATCCTCTTTTTTTAATGCAAAGTTTATCCTCTTTATCTTTATTTCATAACAGAGCATTTGTTCTTATGAAACACATCTTTATTCTAACACCCTTTCACCGTACATGCCAAACTTGGCTTCTGATGTATTTAACTTTGCTGGTATTCCACTACAACTTGGGAAAACTCGTTACTGAGTGACCCGAGGGAGCCATAAACTTTAGCACAAGATGATCGTAATGCCAACAAGTTATCTGCAGGATCTGTTACAAAGTTAGCTGAGTTGCTGATCATTTAGGAAAAAAGAAAAAAAACAAATAGTGATGAAATTCTAATACAAGCACGACACACACTTACTGCTATCAGGAAATCTTCAACAGTGAGACAGAGAAATGACATTGGGTTTGTAAGTATTTTCTCTCAGTCCAGATATTACATTTTTACAAAAGGCAATAACCAGGCCAAGTCATGTCTGCAGCTTGGAAGAGTCAGAATTGGAATTCATGGTTATTCTTTCACGTAACTATCACTAAAAATGGAGATACCTTGTGGGAGAGAAGAGGTAAAAATGCAGATGATTATTTCTGAAAAGAGAAAGTCAGCTCTGCCTAGCAAACCCTGTATTCTACAAGCTGTTAAGGAAGGGCACCATTCTCTACACTTCAAGGTCAAGAGCTCAGAAGAAATCTTTGGGAATCTTAAAGTTTTCACTGCTTTTCCTAATGTTGTGATTCTTCTTTTCATTTGCAACAATAAATTTAGATTTTTTACTTATTTATGAATTTTTTAGCAAACAAAACTTCACCCACACAATACACAACTGGGGCTAGTAATTAAGATAAGCAAATCTAAATTTGTGACATCCCATACATTAAAGAAAAAAAACTGCCAGAAAAGCTAATAGATGCTTATCTTACCAGTTGAGAGTTCTTTCTAAACATGATTTAAAGCTACTTCTCTAGGAGAAAAGGTAAAGGCAGCAATCAAGATGCACAGAGAATTCTCTTAAGTATACATACAATTGGGTGTGCTACCCTGATCCACATAACATAGTGGTACAAGGGGAAAAACATCAAATTTTGCTTCCATTCAGAAATAAACACAGCAGTCTGAGCCAAGCTCTCCTTATCAAGTACTTCTGATCCATACCCATATTTCAATTCAAAAGAATTTCCCACCCTCCTCCATTTTCTTCCATTTTGAATCCAGAAGCCTAATAAAAACTTTATTTCCATAAAATGTGATGTTTAAAATTCAAGTCTCATTTTATATAATAAAATAATTAGCTCAGATATAATTAGTACCTGTTTTACTATTTTCATATTTTCCATTCACACAAAACAGAGTGCTGATCTGCCTATCTTCTAAGACAGATGTGGAGCTGAAAAACAGTATAATCTTCTCATTTATTCAGTCACCCCAAAAACGATGCCCCTGCACTCCTTCTTTAAGCTATCCCTGAATTTCATTATGGTTGGAACTTTTTAATAACAAAAGATATTGAGATCCTTATAATCAGTGAATATTCATTAATACAAAATTACACAGCAATTCCTCTATAATTATATGATTTGTCCCCAGCATCAACCATTGAGGGAATCTGCAATCAAAGTTATTTAAATGAATTAGTAAAGAAGATAGTAATTAAATCCCAGTTACTGGAATGTAAAACTGCTCTGAAGTTAAACAGTACAGGTGGCTCCTCCAGAAAGGGAAACGTTGGTAAAATAAAATCTGGGAGCGATAGGAGCTTTGCTGAGAGGGGCAGCTAAAACACACTGGCTGGTAGGGAATAACCTCAGCCCCCTCAGGCAAATCTCTCACTTTCTCTGAACTCCTGAATGTTTTCTCCAGAAAACCATTCAATGGAAGACTTGGTGCTGTTTGGATGATAAGGAATTTTAAATCACATTTACACAAAACAGTTTTGTTGTGTTCAAAACTGAGAAGTTAAACATAGCTATCAGAAATTTCAGTGCTCCCATTCCAGCCTCCCTACAGGAAGATGTATAGATCGAGAAGTTAGATAAACACATTTTATTTTCCTATTTGTAACAAAGTCAGCCTGCCACTTTTCAAGTGACGTCATTCCAAAGATTAATAAACTAAAAATAGTAACTTTCATACAGAAGCAGGAATATTTCAAGACTTTTTTTTTTTTAATATAAGCACCGAAGTGCGAGGATCATTATGCTGTGTGACCATCAAAGACTAAAGTATGTTTGTAAAGATCATCTTTAGTTAATGTTATTCTTGAGACTACTAAAGGAAATGATGATTCTCTGTCCATCATTGAAAGAATACAGAAAAAAACACTCCCTTTTGTGGGGGGCAACACAAAGAAATCTCTCACCCATAAATGATGGATAAAAGAAACTTGTAGTGAATAGTCTAACCCCCACTAATCCTGTTGCGCGCCTGGGGTCAGAATTTGTGCTTAGTTCCTGTATCAGTACCCGGAAAGACTTGGTCTGTGCTGTAGGCAGTATTTAAGCAAGCAAATACACAAATCAAGGAGCAAGGAAACAAATAGCATTAGCAGAGAAATACACATAGGTCTGTTTTGAATATTTTCATTACAATTTCTTGAGGAACTGCACTGTTAAGAGTGACACAGCTTTTGAAACACTGATGCAAACTTGTCTGAAGCCGTCTCGCTCAAGCTTTAGCTCTTGCCCTCAGGCTTCCCCATGAGCACCTCAAGGGCCTATCAGCAGGCCCTTGTCTCCTAGGGCTGCCTCCTTCCTACTCGCCACAAAACCAGCACCTTCCTCTTGCTCAGGGTGTCACGGGAGCGCAGTGAAGCTCCACACATGGCGGTAACTGTGGCCCGGCTGTACCCTCCTCACAGCTGAACCAGGCCCCGAGACGCTCTGGAGCAGCGGCGCACAAGAGCGCGCCAAGGAGGAGGCCACCTCACGCTCACCAGCCTTACGATACTGCCGCCCCGGCGACGAGCCCGTGGCCACAACTGCCACTCCTGCTAGTGCATCTATCGGCTGCCTAACGGCTCCTAAAAACCTGGGGCGGGGGGAACATATACATATATGTAATATATATGTGTGTGTGTGACTAATCCTATTCTGAAGGAATTCATTTCAGTATGTTAATGCTCAGAAGGGCCTCTGGAAAGAGGCCCAATGCTGACAGGATCATACTGTTTTGTTGGGATTTCATCAGTAAGTCTATGTCTTTTACATGTGTTTATTCCAACTACATTGGAATATATCCCCAAGTCTCTTCCTAGCAATGTTGTAATTTCAGAAAAAATGTATTAGGGAGGAAAGGCTGCCCTCATGCTGGATAGATTATGCACAAAATTTTACGTGGAGGCAGAAAAATATTATTCCTTTTGAAACCAGAAATCACACCACTTGTCCAGGCTAGATTACTGTACTTATGGCGTTTACAAGTCCATGTTTACGGCCCGCTGGGCAAACTGAGAGCTCCAAGGACGCCAGCATCCACACAGTTATAAGGTCTCTCCACTTCCACAGTTATAAGGTCTCTCCACTTCCAGATGCTACATTACCATTCAGTTGTGACATGACCGTTTGAGAAGAAAAATGTATACTTGGGGATGCCTTAGTGAAAGTGAATTCTGACCAATTCTGAATTCTGACAGCTACATCCACACAAGAGACTTTAGAAAAGCTTTCAGTATGACTGGCATATGCTCCAACTTTATTTTAAACTCAGCAAAACACAGAACAGTTTCAGTGGCCGATAACATTGCCATCCTTAATACTAAACAATGACAGAAAACTGCTTTATTGTGGTTAAAGATGGATTTCCTATAGCCTGATGTTGAAAATAGCTTAACTACAGGAAACCAAATCATCTCTAGTGTAGTTTCAAATATTTCAATAGTCTTCCTTCCCTCCCAGAAGCACAGAGATCCTCTTAGCTATATTGTTGACGATATTAAATTCTTCACGTCTAACTCAGTTTATGGAAACTCAGTGGCTATACAGCCATAGAACTTCCTTGCTTGTAAGAGCACATATCTGAGTGGTGCTGTACTCTTACCATATACTAAGCAACCTAAAGCTGATGTAAACATGGTGTAAAAACGCATTCCTACTAGTAGGGTGTCATAATAGGCTTCTCTAGTATTTTGACCCTATTAACTTAAGCTGTTCCTATTGACATAAACACTTTCCTTCGTTACAGAAATTAGATAAATCACTGTCTGTGAAGAAGACAAAAGCAAATAAATGTTCACATGGTATTTTGCCAATCTTTTTAACTAGATTTTGTAATTATGTAAATAGCTTATTTAGAAAATCAAACACAGTCATAAAACATCTGTCTCAGAATACCAAATAATACATTTTGATTAGTTTGAAAACCAAACTAATTATTTTTGTGATGTTTTCCTCCATCCACTCCCATGACCTCATACCAATTTTCAAAATAATATTTTCCCACCAGTCAGGAGATACAAAAATAAAAATATTTCCACAGACACAAGTTGAAACCATTTCAATGACTATACCTCACTTCAGAAATGTGCTCCAAACAAAGCTTGCACTAATTATTAAAACACAGCAAAGACACCCTCGTTGCTTGCAGCTGTTTGAAAACCAAATGAATGGTTTATCTTATCTTAGGTTCACCGTATTGGTAGGCATATTGGTAGGGAAATATGGAGAGAAACAGTGAAATAAAAAGCCATTTGACTCTTCTGGTGACTTCCTAAAGTGTCTCCTAAAGTGTTTCTGGAGCTAATCCTTCGATATCTTCTTCAGGGTTCGTTAGACAAAAAGCTAATATTGCTCACTACTTCCTTGCAATGACCAAAACTGCTTCAAACACAGTTAACTGTTAAAAGCAAATCTTTTGTTCTTTAGCATATTTGTCAGAAGCAACACATTCTGTACATGGTAGGTCTGCAAAGTTTCTCTCGGTGACATCTGCATTGAATCAGATTGCTTTATCAAGGTAACAGATGATTTTCCCGTTAGCTCTGTCAACAGCACTGCAACATGTAATCTAAAGAAATCATTATGACAAGTGCGAGACTGCTCCCTGCCAAGGGATGATGGTTTGGAGGGAGCAGCCTTCAGAGCAAAGCTTCTGTAGGTCTCTTGATGCCATTCAGCCAAGAAATAACATGCAGGCAATGAACTGCTACAAAGGTCATGAGATATCTCTGGGTTTCCTGGCCAAGTCAGCTTCTCTTCCTATTCAAGAAGAGTCAAGCAAATCCCAAAGGAAACAACTGACATGTGTTGCCTAGAGCTATTTACTTGTACTATTAATCCACCTCTAGTTTTATCCTTTCTCCCACATAGCCTCTCAATGTTATACAGAATTTTTGTAGTATTTTGGTCTCTAAGGATTTCATTCATTCAAATAAAGTGAGCCTGAGGGTAGACAGCTTTGCTAGATAAAAAAAAATACCCAGTAACTTTTAGCCATGAGCAGGAACAGAATTTGGAATTGTCCTTTCTTCCACTTAGACATCTTTTAAAAGGCTCTAGTTCCTGGGATTTCGAAGATATGCCTGTTACTTTAGGCATGGCTTTTGAAGCTAATGACACACACAGGGGAAAGATAGACGCTATGTAAAAGTTTCTACGTGAGTAAAGAGCAATCAAAAAGAAAAAGGCTAGTGGCATTCCTTGACAGACAAACTTGGAGAGCTAGGAAGCACCTGGGAGCAAACGTGCCCTCCATGCACCAGCTCAGGCCAAGCATAGCCAGCACGTCTCCCTGCTGCCTGCAATAAACACTGTGGTAGCCCCTAACAGTCAGGGCCAGCACATGAGGGAGCAGCCTCCCTGACACAGCACCTTCCTAAGGTACAACTACATATACCTATAACATGTAAAATATTTCAAACACATGCCCTGTGTCTCAAATTGAAACGTGAAGTGGAGAAACAACTCACCTTCCCCAGCAGCAAGGAGGTTCCTCCTATCCATCCTGTCAATCACTAATGCCCTGCCAGGTGCATTTACCAGGTGGAGTCAATTTGAGGAAAATCTCTCCTGCCTCCAATAGCTGGGCTGTGGTGTGAGCCAGGAGGCTTTTTAGCTTTCCTATCTCTGTAAATCTCTTTTTCCCTCCATGGTAGTGGTCACTATTATTTTATCATTTCTTATTATCATTATAAGCCCTTCAGAAAGGTTGGCTGAAGTCTAACCCATGCTGCTGTTCCATAATTGAAGATGACATAAGCACTGCCCATGGGAATGGGGTGCTGCTGCTTGCACGTGGAGACCACTCCGTTTCTGGCTGCCACTCTCACCCTGGTTCCAGCCACAGTGGTGCTGGCACAAGGTACCAGGTTGTTTTCACAACTGAGAGCTCAGCTGCATGTCCCTTGACACAGATCCTATTATGCCACTATGGAAAGCATAAAATCCCCTAACCTGAGGTACAGAGGGATGCAGTGACTTTCCTCAAAGCTGCAAATCAGGTTCATACTTTAGGCTACAAATTTAATCCTGGACCTGACTCTGAGTCTTTCATGATAATTACTAATCCCCATTTCCTCAGCTTATAGTGTATACACTGAAAATTATGTTAAAAGGAAATTAATTTCAACTGCAAAACCAAACTCCTGAAGGTTAGAAGAAAATGCCACATCTATTGCTGCTCAGCCTAACTCTTTCTTTCTTTGTTCATTCATTTTGAAAATTGAATGAGATAAGGATATCTGCTAAAAGTAAAATTTAATTGCTGCCATGTAATTATGATCAAATGATAACCCATACTATGGCTGCTGGCTTGCTGCACATGTAATAGAGATGCATTAAAAGTAAAATTCAGACCACTTCACCCTTTTTAAATTGTTCTTCTTAGGAACTCCTATTTTGTGTATTGCAACAAAGAGCAAAAGTGGGAAGCTGGGAATACAGTGCGTGTATCCTACTGACAAGTCTATCTAAACTGGGGACGGGAGGGGCCGCCTTTATCCTTCTGTCCTTCCCTGCAGTACGTCCTGCTTCTGACCTCGGGGCGGAGGACCCTGATCCGTGCGGTTCAGTGTCTGTAGTTAACAGCCTCCGCTACTGGGGTGGAGAAGACAAGTACAGCCGGCCGGCAGCATGGTTGTCACTTGTGTCCGTTGTCCTGGGAAACTGCATCCAGCTCCAACACTATAATCTGAGCACCTTTTCTTAGCGAGAGGAAAATTCACACACACCCCCTCCCCAGGCTCTAGTCCTGCATCACAATACCCTGTCTGCCTCCAACACTGGTTCTTACTTGTGTCATTTGCTAAGAGTCCCAAAATCTTGGAATTCTTTGCTTGTTTCTGGTGCCAATTGTCTTGGCATCAGCACAGGATTTCAGGATGTTGCAGTCATTTATCATTCTCAGCTGATCAACAGTGGATACCAAATGTTATTCCTCACAATTGGCTAAAATTCTGCACTCCATTCTCACTTGTAAAACAAGCATTTAACCGCATTTTTACCCTTCTGGCTTTATGTCATGATGCTGAGAAAGAAGATCCTATTCTAGGAAGAAGAATTTTGCACTGAACTTTAAGCTATTCTGACCACAGATTTATAGATATTTATTGTTCCATGCAACCACAAAACATTAAGCAAATTTATTTTAATAAAAAGCTTTTCAATTGCTTTTAGATAAAACCCAGCACATCAACACCTCTGACAAACTATCTATCTACCTTGCATCTGTGGAAAACTCCTCTAAGGAACAATCCATCCTACTCATAGTCCAATCCATAAACGTCTAAATAAGAAGCAGATGAGAACAATGAAAAAGAAACAGAAAATTGTAGGAATAGCAGCACTCAGGCTGTGAGCTGCACCAGAAATCTCCTCATCAGACATAAATCACAGCTGTGTTAAACCAGCTTGATGCAGACATGACTTGACTGGAGTAATAAGAAAGCAAACTGTAGTCATTACAGCACAAAATGGGCAAAAAGCATGAATGAAACAATGTCTGGAGAAGCTCAACCTCAGGGGGGCAATAAACTTGAACTAATTTCATTAAGTAATGTTTGAAGCTTTAGGAAAGGATGCAAGAGACAGTTCATAAGTTATAGGAACAAATGGTTGAAGTGACGCTGTTGTTTTTTTCTGGCACCACTATTTAAAAAACCTCAATATCTGCCAGCCTTCCTACATATGCTCAGAAAGCTGTCATTGCCTCAAGACCTCAAGTGCTCCATGCACTAATTCCAGTAGTTCTAGGATCTGTGGAGCCTGTTTGATGGTTTCCTCCAAAGCGCATCTGATTTTGTTGTGCAGGCTGCGGACACAGCTCATTTGGGGGCAGGAAGATGCAGAAGTGAGCAGCATTCCAGCTGAGATTTTACATGCTTAATTGTCCTTGAGTTCAGCAACTAAAACATACTTTTCAGATAGAAAAATCAATACAATTGAAACTTCTTATGTGATTAATACAGCACTAAGGGCTGTATAATAATACAGCACATTGGGGTTAGCAACGCATGGCACCAGATCCAGAACTATTTGAAGTCAAGTTAGATGGTGATTTGCAGTCAAGTTAGATTTGAAATCAAGTCAGATTTCTGCCTTGGGCAATCATTCTCTTTCTCCAAGGCTGCCACAGTGTCCATGGGCCCGCAGATTCAGACTGAGAGCCCGGCACTGAGATTTTGCCTAAATAGCTACAGGCAGGTAGCTCTGCTTTGGCTCAGACATCACAGACAGGTTATTCCACTCTGATCTGCCTCAGTGAATACAGGCAGGGCATGGGAATGGGGACTATTACTTGCCATGAGACATATGACACTTTCAGAGGATCATGTCCTCTGGGACTCTGATTTTTGCAGATTTTTGCCAAGCTCCTCTCCCAGGTATTCTCTGTAGGTAGTAGAAATCTGAGGCCCTAGCTTTTTATAACCTACAAGCCTGTCAATCAGAAATATTAATGCTTCTGCAGGGCACCTCTTTCAGCAGCACTGGCAGAGTTCTTGAAAATATTTCTCATTCTTTGGCTGGCCTTCCTCAGCAGGTCTGTGGGTCAATCAGCTGAAATCCCCAGTTGGATTCAAGTAGCAAATCCCTGTTAAAGCAAACAAACGGCGCTCTGCGCTGTGCCCCCCGCATCAATGCAAATGGAGCAGGCCATTTTGGAGATATCCAGATGAATTTAAATCCTGCTCCTGTCAAACCAAGTCAGTCATCCGAGTATTTACAGATGACACAGCATGTTGCTACTTAAACCTCTATGAAACACGGGACAGCTGCCATAATGCTTAACAAAAAATAAATATTATGACATGAAATGTTAATGTTGCTTCTAATCTAGAACATTAATAATGCCTTGCATATATTCATCCAAGTCTGTGAGGCAGGAGATACATATATATATATCTCATAAAGGATATAAGGATATGCTGGGTAAAATAAACTTAGCAGAAATGATGGAACAGAATGAGAGGACAAAGAATGAATTTTCAGTTTTCCTCATTTGTCACTAAACACTGCATAGCAAATTTAAACTGATTTTTTGAAAAGCATTTTGAGGCATATTAAAAAAGCTACCATGTATATGGTATCATGCTAATGTTATACCTGAATAATGTTCTAGTAAGTCTTTACATTTATTGTCATATCTACTTTCATGTAGTGTAATGTGATTTCTTTGACATCTATGAACAGGAGCATAGGGGAGCACTAATGCTTTATTCATACAGATTCTTTTCTTCTTGTCTCCTCTAAATGTAGAATTTAGAAGTAATATTGAAATCCTCACAGGGGAAACATTGCATCTGCATATGGATGGACACAGAGAGAGGGATAACCCAGGTTCCAAAGCCAGCCCCTCACCAAGAGTGCTTCCTAGTTAGGAAACTTTGCAGATAGTGGTTCTGGCCAAAACGTGGCTGTTCTAAGTCAGCTAATTGCTCTCATATAGGTGGCAATAAAAGAAGAGAGGAATGAAGCAAACTTCTACGTTTTAGTAAATAGCATTGTTATTTACTCCTAGATGTTAAAAGACTTTGCCCTTTATGATGATCAACTTCCTTAAGCTTACCATCATTCTGCTGGCTAAGTATCAGCTTTTTCCAGATAGGGTAGCAGGAAAAACAGTTAACACATAACAACATCATTTTTCTCATTCTCATTATTTTCCTCATTCTCATCATTTTACATTTTTTAATGTAAAAAATATTTTTGTGCATTTTAGTATACATCTTGACAACATTTATGAGTAGAACAGAAACTAATGTAGTCAAATTATTTAGTTGAAGATAACTGTGTTCAATTCACTAATTTTGTATATGCAGGAGTAAAACATAATTTTCAATAAATAGGATAAGTCTATTTGCTGTAAAAAACCCAGTATATTCTTTCTAAGGGATAAAAGTACACTAATGAGATCTATTTTTCTTATGAAAGTGTTTTCAGCTAATATGCTAAAGATCAAAGAGACACAAAAAAGCTAAAAAGATTTTCACAATTGATTTGCTCTGCAATGAAGCGTTTTATTTCTGACCCCATTAGTTCTTTTTGTTTATTATTAAAAAATTCATTCCATGAAATTTCCATTTACTTACAGGACTAACGTTTTACCTGGAAAATTGAGACTATTATGCAGTTATGAAAGTCTTAAGAAAGATAAAGAATATATTTAGGATGAGTGTTCATAAATCCCAACATTAAGGAATAATCAGGCTTTGGCATAAGCTGCTCTAAATACATCTCAAAGCAAAATCAGAAGTATGTGATCATACTGCTGTTAGTGAGGATGCCACACGTTTAAGCCACCTCTTGTCTTTTTCACATCCTTTCAGGTCAGACCGCTCTAAATCGTCACTGCCAGAGCTCTGGTTCTCCCTATCCAAGCCAAAAGCGATTCCGCTGACAGCCACTGAACAGGGAAGAGAGGCAAACTGCAACCAGACTGAGAACTCCAGCACTCATCTCAGCAGTGTCTGTATAGTCCAGTTCCCTATGAATAAACGCCACCAAGGGTAATTTTACCAAACTAACATTCATTTTCATTTCATTGGAAAAACATGATAGAATAAATAAGCCAATTCGAATAAATCCATTTTGTTATCTTATGAAGATCTGTTCCTGTCTGTGTCCCTAGTACTTTATTACTAAACTTGTAGTAACTTCAATCTAATGCAGTCCTACATATCTAGAATACGTTCAGTTTGGCTTTTTTTCAGTTGCATGAATTAAAAACAAAAAAAAAGGGTCACTGCCTCATAGATATTTGCTAAGGATGTATATTTTGTGATAATGTGCTTATTAATGTTGGTAAAGTACAATAAGGACAAATATCAGCTCTTTAGAGTCATGAAAATATAATGAGGTCCCACACTTACTCATCTCCAAAAATTTCAAAATCAAATATAATGACCGTGCAATATTTAATAATCTTTTTTTGTTACTGTTTTCAGTATAAGTTCACACATGAATCTGCAAATTATACTGTGTTCCTGCTTCTGACCTCATAACTTATTATAAGGAACTTTTAATGTAATAAAGAACACTTAAGCTGCTGGCCCTCTTAATTTGCTGAGCACATGTTCACAGTTGCTTGTCCTCGTGCTTCCCTGGCTGCTGTAGTCACGTTGCCTGGGCTGGCTTTCAAAACTGCAGCTATTAGAAAGTTGTTGTCAGACTTTCAGCAACAACCAAGCACAGATTAATGGGCCATGAGAAGTTTCCCACCAGAGAAGTGAGGGCATCTGTTAAACATCATCCTGCTGTGACAGTTTCAGGGCTGCACTGTTGGTGGGGATGATTTAGCTGGTAAAGACGAGATCTGGTTCAGTAGATCAGTTTGTCACTGAAAGCCAACAACAGTTTCAAGTGGTTTTTGCAATAACCACTGCACTGGTTATTACAATATGCTTATAGCAGTGAGTTGCCATGGCTGAAGAAATCATTTGTCTTGGTATTGATTTGGAGAACCAGTGCACAAATATCGTAAATACCCCTGTGAAATTCTCTCTGAGCAGAAGTCTGTATTTTGAGTGTTGCTTTCTGTGCAAAGATCTCAGGAGAGTAGGGCACAGAACTACCTTCCTGAATCCCTCTCTTAAATTTAATTTAAAATAAGCAGAAATGCTTTGAAGATTGTTTACCCATTGCTCTCCCATCTCTTTGGTGTGCCTGTGCAAACAAATACAGTGTGACTGACAGCTTCCGTGTGAGGCAGGAACAGTCGGGAACGAGGGAATCCCTGAAAACCTGCTCTCACTTAGGTGGCTGTGTCATGAGCAAGAAGAGATGCTGGCAGGGGCTCCTCCTCCAGACACAACAGATTGCTGCTGTCAGGACACTTCGGGCAACCTTATGGCAAACCTAACTGAGCAACCGCAGCGCCTGTCACTGCCTCTTGCTGCGAGCAAGCAGCAGCTTCTGCCATCTCTGGCAGTGCCACCAGCCCCTTCCCATACAGCCCTTCCCATATTTCTGGGCACATGTAACTATTAATCAAGCTCTACAACTTCTTCAGTCTTAAAGAAAACAAAAACAAAGCAAACGAACAAAACATACTAGTTTTCCCCAGTTTCTGTAGAAAATCTGTTTCACTGGAAAATTCTGATTAGCATTTCTGTAAAATATTTGCTAACCAGAGACACAGTTTAATTTTTAGACATTCCAAAATTGCTTATGGTACAGCGCAGCAATAAATGATGAAAAAAAAATAGTTATTTCACACTACTTGGGAGTTACCTTTATTTCTTTGCATTCATCACACTGCTGCTGTGAGCAAATCTTGCAGCTGGAGATGCATCATATATTCAGCAGCACTGAGATCACAGTGACGTGCAAAGCAAGGCAAGAGAATCACCCCTTCATCCATTCCAAAAATACTCCTGCTACAGCCAGCAAGAGCATGCGCTGCAGCCGATCCATCCACCACAAAAAGACCCAAGTTGTATTTGCAACTGATCCATTTTTCCAAGACTGGAGGACATCAGAGAGCCAGGTACATCACTAAAGTTCTTGGTTACTCATTTATTTTTAAACATAGATGTTATTTCTCTCTGTAATAGCCTCAGAGTCACACAACAGAAGCAGAGGCTTCACCCTGTTAGTATGCGTAAAAGACTGTACAGCCTCTGTGAAAGATTCACTCTAGCAGAAGCAAAGACAGGAATCATGACCGTAAGTAAAAACAGAAGAAAATCACACTTGTACTGAGCGGGTCTGCGTGCATATAAGTATAAATGTTTATGTAAGTGGGAGGGGGGAAAGCTTGTGTGTTCAATACAGTTATATTTTCCTCCTAGCTAATAATAATATCTTTCTGATATATCACTGTTCAGCCAAATGTCTGAAGGTGTTTTACCTAAGAGAAGGGCATCAGCATTTCCAGGAGAAAGGCAGGGAAACTGAGGCGCTGGGGAGAGCAGGACTTGTCTCAGTGCCCTCAGTCCGTTGGAAGGGCTGAGCCGGAGCCGCCGCGCTCGGCGGGGTCCTGCGGCTGCTCCGCACAGCGGGCGCTGGCGGGCAGGGGGTTCTGGCACCGCTGGCATTCGGGTCTGGCGGGCACAGACCACTGCCCAAGGGCTCCTCTTCAGCACACACTGCACAGTTGCCAGCTTCTAGCGCCTTGCAGGTGCATGTGCACACAGGGAAATCACTAAATCATGCAGGGGTTTGTCCAGTTAACTAGCATGTGTGACTGGCGCTTTCCTCTTGTGCTCTGGAGAAGTTCAGGGTCTATTTTCTGGTTGCAGCTACTTCATGGCTGCGCTCCAGGTGATACTGACAGACATATGACACTGAGGCAGTCTGATCCGACGCTTGTAATTTTGCATACTTTTTGTCCTTGCATATATGTCAACAGATTTAAGGTAAATTACTGTCTGAGGAGGTGAGACTGGAGACAGACATGGAAGTGTGATGCAGACCATAATATTCCAAATATTCTCCATATTTGTATCTGTTTCTGCTCTAGATGTGTACTGCACTGCTTAGATGCATATGGAGGCACTGAGTGAAAGGCCACCTTTCCCAAGGCGTATTCGAAACCTCTTGCAGGGCCCCACAGAACTAAAATTGTCTTAGCTCTTCTGCAGTTTCACTGCCATAATATGCTTACTCGTGATGGAAATAACATATTTGAGTTATCATTATTCATTACTTTAACTTCTCCTACAGTTTCATTTGTCCTCCTGCAACTCTCCACTGAGTTCACTCAGGCTATAAATAAATTCTCTTGGGATCCTGGATCTTGCTTTCTGAACAAAAATTTCAGTGACTCATTCTCATACATATTTTCTTCCATTATCTTCATCATGGGTGAATGTTCGTGCTCATTCCAAAAGGTCAGAAGGAAAGAAGTCGTGATTAGCTTCCTGTCCGAAGTAGGTCAGAATGCTCTTTCCCTACATGTCCTTACAATAAGGTGAGTTATTTTTTAACCAGAAATTGTTGGAGTAGTGTCTGGTTACAACTAAGTCTCCTTAAGCCACAGAATTGTAGGGTGATTCCTGTCCAAATAAGGAAAGTTACTAATCAGAAGAGTGGTGCCATAGTGACTGACAAGTCTAATGACTTCATTTGGCATCTCTAAGTTGTAAGCTCGTCGACGCCTTGTTGAATTGTTTTTTCTAATGGATATGTTCGGTGCTGGAGTCAAGAACTGTCATTCCTACTTAGTAGAAATATTAACCTAACAGATTTGGAATGGAAAAGGTCTCTAGAAGCACTGCCTAATGAGGATACAAATTATCCAACAGACACCCTGCATATGGGCTCATCAGCTGATTATTTCTAAAGGATTTTGTATAACCAAGTAACTTGGGGATCAGAAATCACTAGCAATATCTCAAAACATGACTTTCTGAAGATGCTATCAAGTGCCTAGTCTCTTTTCATAAAATTCAATGTACGCACTGGTGCATTCACCTTTTCCAAAAAATTCCCTCTTGTATGTCCACATGCTTCTGACAGATTAATGCAGACAGCTTCACTCGCCAAGCTCTCAGATACTTCTCTGATCTTTCCTTTGGCCCCAAGTTAGTCATACTCCTCCTTCACATTTTAGTTCTTTTTGTCAAACACTGGCAATGTAGTGTGACGCCCTCCAGACAAGTGGTTATGCCTGGTTGTAGATCGTGCATTAACTGATACTGAGCAAGGACACCTTATTGAGAATAATCTTGCAAAAACTCTAAAAGTCAGATTATTCAAAACTGTTATCTCCCTTTTCTTTGTTTTTTTTTGTTTGTTTGTTTTGTTTTGACTTCTGACACTTTCAAGAACCTCCCTTGCAACAAACTTGTAAAATTATGAATTCCATCGGAATCCTCTTGATCTCAGTTGGGCTCGGTCTCAGGCAGCTGCGTTCTGCAGCATCATGCAGCTTTGCTTCGTCAAACAAAGCCGAGTAAGAGCAGATCTTCATGTGGTTAGGGGGCTTTTCAGGAAAAGGCCCTTATCTTGTCTGTCTGATGTTCCAGCTCTTATTGTTTATGTAAGAAAATGACAAATCAATAACTGAGTTTACCTTTAGTAAATTATTGACAGCTCTGTGAGGAATCTAAGGTAGCGAGCTGCTAAATGACACAATCTGTTCCCTACACTAAGCTCTTCACTGCTGCCAGTGAACTTTCAGGTTATAGACGAGCTGCTCTGACGCAATCTGTGGCTTGCACCCCATTTCATTCCGCAGTGCCCCGATTGTCCGAACGGTGAGACTCCGGCGGGTCAGAGATGCAGCATGAGGCTACTATCCCCTGGAGGCAGCCTTCCCATCTTACAGCATTTGCCAGAGCTGGAAATCACCCAGTTCCAAACCAGAACATAACAGTTGTTCAGGCTTCTTGATAGTGGTCACATCATTTTTTCCTGTTGGAGAGTATTTCTTATTGCTGCCTTTTTTAGATACTGATGCTAGAAATGATTATAGAGCATAAATTCTATGTAATGGTGAATGCTTTTAACTCCAGAGTATGTATTATAAATCTGGGCATTGCACTGGCAGCTGCAATATAACTATCCAATCCATGATAATCATTTAGAGTACATAGGCATTTGCGAGAATATTTAAGTAATCAAAGTGAGACCTGCAAAGGAATCAAGGAATCTTGGGGTTTCTTTTCTTGTGTGTTCTCTCTCTCCTTTGCAGTACAGAGGGATCAGGTGCTTTACACAGCTTGAATGTGACGCTATGCAGTGACTCTGTCCTGACTGGCTTTCCCACAGAACTTGTCCAGGTCTGCTATGATCCTCTGTTAAGACACAGGAATATGAAAGTTGCAGAGATCATTCTAGCCTTGGTAAGCAAGAAATAAAGCTGTTCTCAGTGTTCTCTTACACTACTGTCAACCATGAGATCATACACATTGTGTTTCATTTTTTATACTTAATGCAAGCTTAATTAGAATTAGATACAATTGCCAAATCTGTAGATATAATTTTCCAAATCTTGTCAGGAAAAAGGGAAAAATGAAGACATTTTCTTTCATCTATTTTTCTCTCTGGAGAAACAAAGAGTGGTTATAGATTTTATGACCTCTCACAAAGGAAAAAAAAAAAAAAAAAAGGAAAAGTAGCAAATTCATGAATATTTATGCAAAGAAGAGTTTGTTGCTCATTTCAACAAAAAATACCAGCTAATCTCTAGCGTCTAATTATTTTCCTGGAAGTTCTGACTAGAATATGTTCTAGCTACTGATCAGCAATATGTGCTCAACACTGTCACTGATGCACTGGGTGATACTGAAAATTTCATTTATTTCTCTTCTTACACCCACGTCTAAAAGATGGAGTAGAATACACTTCTATTGACTCTGAGTGATATGAAATTGAGACAGTGAATTTTAAAAGTATTACGATATGTTTACATTTATCAAAACATTATTAAGAAGGAGAAGAATCTGGAACACTTAAATAGCTGGCTCACATGCTGATCTTAAGAAATTATTATGGAAGAGGGAAAATCATAATTTTCCATTCACTGCTTAAACAGATGTATCTAATTGTCCTTAGAAGAAAAGAGGCGTATGTTCAATTTTCAGTTTCTCCAGCAAGTTCCAGGGTTCAGAATAGTGCAAAGATATCCCCTTCTAGCCTGGGCTGACGAACTATCATGTGTAGAAAATTTGTAGGTATGACCAAAGTCACGGTCCCAATTCTTTTTGCTCTTTGCCAAAAACTTCTTTCTTTCATGCCCTATTTCATGCCCACATTAATGAGGTCTATTAGACATTGTTTTCCATTCTTTCCCTTCATCTCCCCCATACTCCCTCTATATGCTCAGCATACTGACTGATGGTACAGATGGCACTGCCACTTTGCTCCCACCTGCCCTAACTCAGTGCTAATGCGATTTGCTTCGTCTTCACTTTGGCACATTTATTTATGCATCCCGCAATTCGTTTGCATTTTGTCTTCTGCTAAGTGCTGTACTAAATGTTTTTTTAATTTCATCATCTCATGCACTTCTGCATAACCTGATTTTGAAAGTACCACTCCTTCACCTGCTTGTCCTTTGTTTCTTTATTACATTAATGTTTTCAGCAGTGGAGTACCACAAAAGATTTCTATCTGTTTACAAGCATTCTCAAAGCAGTTTTGCCAATTCACATTATCTTTTCTGCTGCAAAGAGCTTTATGGAAAAGTTGTATTATTATTGAGGTATGAAGGAGGAATACAAGTTTCCAAGTTCTCTATTTTTTTTTCTGGAGCAGGAGACAAGTGAAACCAAAAGCCTCAAATTATTTTTCTCGGAGCTGGCCATGTTTTAACAAAACTAGAACTCATTTTTTTTTCAAGAATAAATAAATGGCTTCATTCAAATAAGGATATCCCAAAGTATATCTAATTACAGAGCTACAGAAAGCAACAGATCACATTAAATGATAAACTGACAGAGATTTATTTGAATGAAGATCTAGGGTCCATATTTTAGGACGTATATTATTACGCACATAAAACTCAGTCGCTGCCTCTCCAGGCATTTTGATGAAGGCAAAAGATCAGAGCGGGTTGGTATATCATTATGGCAAGATGAATGGGGGTGTTTATTAGCAGTAAGCCCCTATCCGCTTACTGGCAATAAGACACTGCCTTTGCAAATTCAGAATGCCATAAAGATGTAATGAAGCACTGTGCACACCATGCTCAGGACTTAATGAAATGGAGCGAGGAGAGAAAGAGGTTTATGTTATTTTTTAAAAAGAGGAAATATTGACCTTTCACAAAAATATCCCAAGCTGTAAAATTCAAGCTTATGTTTCAAATGCCCCACTATTTGCAGACACAAATTGCTATGACCTGCTAGAGGCAAAATAAACCATCTGTTTTTTTTTCTTTTTTAAAGAAAGGGCTGTCATGAGGCTCAGACATAATCCTGGCTCTCTGGAACAGACCTAGGGAGAGGTTTCAGAAGTTCCTAAGGGCCATTAAGGTGTTCTGGTGCTTAAAGATGAAGGTCAAAAGTACCAAGCCAGCACAAATTCCCACTCAGTGCAGCTTCATCACTGAGCTGGCCAAAATGCCTTTGAAAACTCTCTTCCCCAGCCACATTTCTGCTCTGTTAAACATGTTACTCCAGGCTCAGCACCTAATTTTTAGAATGAGGAAATGTTTCAGAAGGAAACGCAGAAATGCGACTAATTGCTTACGACATAACCTACCAGTACAAGAAGCTTCTACCCATCCTGAATTCACCTTCAAGCTTATTTCTCGAGGCATGGAGATTTACAGCCCTGCTGTCGTGTTAGCTAGTGTATCCGTGATTGTTTCATTAGTCACATGAATGTCTAATCTGCTTCTCATCTTGCACAGCTCTTGGCACAAGGTTTCTTTATGACAATATTTTGTAATTTTCTCACAGACTACTTATTCCGTGTTCTGTTGTGTTTCATTTAACGTATGAGTTTTTCTAATAGCCCAAGCTTTTTGGTCATTTGCTAGGGCATGTGATGTCTTTGATGAGCTACCAATCAATTGACTTACAGGCAGGAGGGTTTCCTTGTGGCACCTGAGCCCTGCCAGGCTCTGTCGTACACAACGTTTGGACTGCTGGAGCTTAGATTCACTCTTAGCTACAAATGAGTAAGTTCATAAAGCAACCAAAATGTACTTTAAAAGATTGCAGATAGAACTGCAGGAAAATCTAACTGTTAAGGAAGGATGAAAGATGAGAAGAAAAAGAAATGAAACAGCGGTTTTGATCAGCCAGAGCAATAGAAGTACCATGAGCTTCCCAAGCATTTTCAAGCTGGAAGTCGCACACACAGACTCATTCCTCCTAGGGCAGGAGACGGGGGCCAGGCCTTTGACTTTCTCCTGAAGGCAGGGATATACTTCTGCCACACTTTCAAATATTGATTTTGAGCAGAGCTAAGTACATAGTCATTACTCTCTGCCCACAAAAGTTCTACTGGCGTCATCCACGTGAAGTCTGTTTCTGGTAATTTGGGGGTCTTCAGCTCAAGGCTTGGGAAATGCACAGCTAAAGCAGTGTGAGTAAAGACATCTTTTAATGTGGGAAATGAGTCTGCAAAGCCTAGAACCAGCTCGGGATTTAGAAGACAGTACTGGCTACATTTTATTTATAAAATATTCTTTAAATACTTTTTATATAAAAATGCCAAGCAGAACACAAATCACAGCAGAACAAAAGATTATTCAAAATAGCAAAATGTTTGCAATCATCATTTGGTGAGTTCCAGGTGATAACCTTAGCTTTTAATACAATCCTGTAATACATTTCTTTTTTTAATTCTGAAAACTCAAAGGACCACAGGTATTTCAATACCACTAGTGGACAACCAAAATACGACCATTTTTAACACATTTTTTCTCTTCTTATCATGGAAATGGACCTTTTGCTGAAGTTCAGCATGTATGTGCACATATTAAAATGAGACTAGCTTCTGTTTAATCATGAAATACAAGGACACGATAATCCTATTCATTTCCAATGTCTGTGGAAATTTTGCACTATTCTGATCAAGCAAAAGAAGTTTTCTATGAGAAAAAAACTAATAAGAAGCAATGAGAATTAAGGAAATAAATGTTGTGGATCACACTATCTGTGACTCTTAAGGGTACAAGGGTCTTTAGAGAGAAAGACCCTTGAGACCTAGAGAGAAAGAAGATTTTGGACAGAGCACTTGTACCAAAGGAGTAGTAGCATTTTTGCACTACCTGTAATTAATAAAGCAAGCAATTAAAGAAGTGTAGCTACACGGCTAGCACTGAAACTTTAGCTCTGTATTAATACATTACATTTTAAATAACTGACAACATCTGAAATAAGTCTGATTTAGTAGGAATTTATCTAGATCCAAACAATCAGAATCTCACATTTTCTCTCAATTGCAGACAGACTTTATGCACTGCATGAGTCTATGTGCCACCCCAAATTCGTTAATAAAGTCTTCCTCCAAGCCCAGGAAGGGTTTAATATCAGAGTGTTAGGCAAGAGTGATATTTCTACAGCCTCAACCAACACTGTCCTCATTGATTCTTGTTCCATATTGCCCTTTTATGAAAGGAAGCTTTGCTGGTTTGTGCTGATATGACAACAACACTTGGATCAAATATGACAGCTGTACTGCTATGCCGCAGTGAATAAGCCAAACTGCTTCTGACACTATAGCCTTGTTTTTCTTCAGTCACATCTGTTTTTTTTTTAATTTCTTCTGGTTTGAATCATGAGGAGTTCTAATTAAGAGGAATTATATAAAACTATACATAGGTATACTCATTTAAATTCTATGTTGGCCCCAGTTCCCAATGCCTGGTCAAGTTCAGTTGTGTTGTTACTCACCAGTGTTGCAGAAATGCTCTGGCAACGTGTCTGCTACATTCCTGAAATGAGATCAGAAAAACAGCACATATCGTTGACATCCTTTTTTAAAACAAAAGGAATATAAGTCATTACCAAATGGAGCCATGACAACAAGGCTCCTTTTGCATCATTACTGCTATGATGAAATACATCTAAAAAGTTCAGCAGATCTCACTTCTTGGACTCATCTAATAACCTAAGAAGAAGTTCTCCATGTTCCCATAAATAAATATTTTATATTCAGCTTTTTATTGCTTCAGCAAGTTCTCAGCAGTATTATATTAAATAGCTAAAGGGTATTATGCCTTGTACATCATTATTGAATAATATTGAGTAGAATCTCCAGACTTAAACTATTTTTTTCTTTGGAAACTTGAATCATCTGAATGACAGCAACTCTGCAATCAATATTAACTTACATTTCTCTGATCAGGTGTTTTCAAATGCACTAACTTAAGTGCTACCTTGAACTCAGTGGAAAGAAAAGTAACCGTTTTTCATGGTATCTATTCCATTATCCACCCAAGGAAAGTGCTCATTTCTGGGTCTTGGTGCATGCTCTGTTGATGCTTTGTTGCAGCACCTGTCACAGAAGATCTCAAAGCAATTTGCCCGCATGAATGTGCCCGTGCGGCCGCGCGCGCTGCCACGATGGTGGTGGTGGCCCGCGGCAGTGGCAGCCTGAGCCGTGCTGGGGACACGCGGCTGGCGGCCACGCTCCCCGCCACTAACAGCCGAGGCAGGGAAGGTTCGTGAGCAAGCACGAGGCCAAGAGAGGGTAGGGGTGTGTGGCGAGAGCGGGGAGCGCGCGGGACAGACCACCAGGATCACAGGCGCCCAGCGGGCCGGCCTGCAGTGACAGCTGCGTCTAGGGGACAGCAGAGGCGGGAAGGCTGAGGCAAAGCTCCAGGATTGCGTGTTTGCTCCTGTTCCCGCCAGCGATTCCCTGTCACATTACCCTGTCATTCTTGCAAACGTTTCAAAGAAAAGTTTGTGGACGCCAGAGCTCTGCTATAGGCACTGCGGCCAGGAAGGGCTACACAAACGCTGTCATCCGCTCGTGAAATGAATTTCAGCCAGAGCTGTTGACAGCTTAGCCCTTAAAACCAGCGGCACTCAGCTGCAACAGTCCATTGTAGCTGTTGTATTAAAAATGAACCTTTTATTTTAAACAGAGTACATTTTGTCACAGGAAAATCAATATACTGTAACCCAGAGTCCTGCCGACAGCAGCTGCGGGATATAATCTGATGGCAGAAAGTTGAAAACAGCACTTGTAGCAGTTATATGTTGAACTAATCTTTCACTTTTTGTTTTTAATGGCACCAAGCTATAAAGAATTGGAATTTTCTCCCTACCAAGTGACCCAAAGCTACCCCAAATGAAGAAACCACTGTTTGGAATGTGAAAGTGCTATTAGCAGTGGTAGAAAGTCAACAAATCACTTGTTACTGGATTTTTTCTTCATAGGACACTATAGGTATTCCCAGAGCTACAATAAATTAACAGGCCCCGTCTCAGGAGATCTCTCATCCTTTGCCAAAGGGAGAACAAGGCACTTAAGCATAAAATGTAGCTTCAGGAACTGTTACTTTTCACAGTCCTTCACTTTGGCTATAGTTAGGGATGCTCAGCAGTCTTCAGGACTGGGACCTGCAATCCAGTCATGTTTAGCAGTTACGTAGTTAAAAAAGGTGAGATGAAGGCACAGATGTGCCTAGTACCTGGGAGGACAGGACAAACATAAAGATCTTATTGGAGACTTGGATTTTGATCCTCTGTTACTCTTTCTGAAATATTTACTGCTAGAAACAATCACTCCAGGTACACTTCTATGTTATCATTAAATACTGAACCTACCTATAAACCAGGGATTTTTGGAATGTGCATATTCTCCCTACAAGGTGGGACACCATGAATTCGCTAAAATTCCATGAGCTTCACTTTGGTTGCAAAACAAATTCAAATACATTTACTGGGTGACTGAATGTCAGAGGATGCTAGATCATTTTGTACTGAAATTGCATTTTCGCCACATCCCAGTGCATATATTTTTCTCGGATAATGAAACTGTTTTTTTAAGGGTTTCCAATCCAGCTTTCTCGGTGGCGAATGCTTTAATTAAGATTGATACATACCATTTGCTGCGCTTTCCGGCTGGGCTCGGGAAGCTGTAACTGGAAGTGCATTGCCCTCTAGCGCTGCGCCGCGCGCTGATGTCACCGCTCCGGCGGCGGTGGCAGCAGCCAGCCCAGCGCCAGCCCCGCTGCTGTGGCGCTGCCTCCGCTCCCAAACGCTGCCCGCAGAGGCAGGGTCTGCAGCTGGGCACAGGGGAGAGCAGTAAACCTGTCTTTTGTTCCAGGGACGTCATGATCTAACCAGCTACTCTCAAGACTTCTGCCTGATAATTTCTGCTCAAACAAGCCGATAGGAGAAATTAAGCAAGTTTGCAGAGCTCAGGACTGCTGGCAGGCTTCAGGGGACTTCACGCCAGGCAAGTTTTGTGCAGGCAGAGCTGACGGCTTGCTGGGAGGATGAGTTTGCCCTCTAAAACTGGCCGGGGCTTCACAGCAACTTCTTGGGTAGAGAGATAACTTACAACTGAACTCAGACGGTCTGCGTGTTGTGCAAGGGATCCAACCATTGCTTGCTATGGAGGATGATTTTTAAGATGAATACCTACCTTGATGATAAATCCAATTCATCAACACCCGGATATTTGAAAGCATCTGCACTAAATAATGGCAATCTTTCTGCAAACAGCTCCAATGAGACAGCAAGCAACCTGGATTCGCCTGCCTTGGATGTCAGTAGGGCTATAATTGTGGGGCTTATCCTAGGTGCCTTTATACTTTTTGCTATTATAGGTAATATCATGGTAATTCTCTCTGTTGCTTGCAATAGACATTTAAGAATCCCTACCAACTATTTCATAATTAACCTTGCAATAGCAGATTTGTTGCTGAGTTTTACTGTGCTTCCATTCTCTGCTACACTGGAAATCCTTGGCTACTGGGTTCTGGGGAGGATATTTTGTGATATCTGGGCAGCAGTTGATGTGCTGTGCTGTACAGCTTCTATTTTAAGTCTATGTGCAATTTCTATAGACAGATACATAGGGGTACGTTATTCTCTCCAATACCCAACTTTGGTAACAAGAAAAAGAGCAATTTTGGCTCTCCTGGGTGTCTGGGTCCTTTCCATGGTAATCTCCATTGGGCCTCTTTTGGGCTGGAAAGAGCCAGCACCCAAGGATGACAAGGAGTGCCGCATCACGGAAGAACCGTTCTACGCTTTGTTTTCTTCCTTGGGCTCATTTTACATTCCCTTGATTGTCATCCTCGTGATGTACTGTCGGGTCTACATCGTGGCCAAGAGGACTACTAAGAACCTGGAAGCTGGGGTTATGAAAGAAATGTCCGACTCCAAGGAGCTGACTTTACGGATTCATTACAGGAACATGCATGAGGACACGTTAAACAGCACCAAATCCAAGGGCCACAACCACAGGAACTCTTTAGCTTTCAAACTGTTTAAATTCTCTAGAGAAAAGAAGGCAGCCAAGACGCTGGGGATTGTGGTTGGCATGTTTATCTTGTGCTGGCTACCTTTCTTCATAGTTCTCCCACTGGGTAAGTTGGTAATCAAGGGATGATGTGGAGGGGAAAAGGGTTAATTTTTTACAATGAAAGTGTCACAGAAAAATCAGGTAAATAAGTAGCTATCTTTTGGAGAACTGCAGTGAAAAAGTGAGAGGGAGGGAAATGAAAGTAATTTATCTATGATATTGTTTCTTTCAAAGAGACACGCTGGAACTTCGCAAAGTTTGAAGCTTGCACAAAGTCTGCTCATTTATTAGCCATTGTCAGGGATGGAACAGGTGTCAAATCAGGGGACTGTATCTTCAGAGTTTAGCTATTTAATCTCTGTTTATAGGCTTTGCTTCATTTGAATTAGCTTCCAGAAACATTTTTATGGGGTACTATAAGAAAAATACTAGATAGAAACACAAAAAGAGTTTCAGCACTGAAATGTTCTTATTTTATCTTACTCGTAGATGTTCAGACTAATAGAGAAGGTCTTTGGCAGTTTTAAGTGTCGTAAGTGGAAAGAGGCCTGATCTAAAGACGAAGTGCCAAATTCCCCTGAGCTTTGGGAAGCTGAAAAAAAAATCTAGTTCTCAGCTCCAACTTCACTGACCAAATCCCCAGAACATGCAAAGCCCACTGATCCCATTAGAAATGTTCTCATTGTTTTGATAGGTTTTAGACATTTCAGGAGAAAATTTCAGGTCACATTTGCCATGTGACTTTGTGTCAGCCACTTCGTTCACTTTCAATTTATAAAATTACTGTAACATAAGGGGAGCCTCTGCACAGGGCTCCCTTCTGAGGTTTGCCTTGGTCTTTAATACCAGCACCAACTCTGAAGGGGACTATCTCAAGACCTGTTAGCACTGAGTTACTAAGCTCTGAAAAATATCTGTCCAAAATTCACTCCTCCAAAGCACAATCTGGCAGCCTAAATATGGAAAGAGGTGGAAAACAAAAGGGAAATAAAAAAAGCCTTTGTTAATGTTCTATATTCATGTTTACTTAGTTACCCTACCAAAACATTTCTAATTCAGTGGTAGGCTAATATCTTTAGACATAGTTGTAGAAAACTAAATTGAGTTCAACAGCCTAGTTCTGGCAAAGTGCTTTTTAAAATAATTTCAGTGAATGTGTTATGTCACACATGGGACTAGAAACTCTATTACAGGACAACTACCACAACTACTGCAGCACAACTTTAGTATCTCAAGCTTAACGCATGTAAAACAGAAAAATCATAATTCAAGACCTATGTAAAGCTGATGTTAAGGATGTGACAAATTCTCAAGAGAAGGGAAATTATGAGCAAGTTCTCTTTGGCTGCTAAATTTTAAGCCCTTGTTGTAGCTCTTTAAAAAAGTTTATAACATCGAACAAGCTGCTGGTTCTTGCAGAAATACATATCAATATGGATAGAAACATATTTACATCATATAGGATCATCAACAGCACCAGGTATGTTGTTAGTGGGTGAGGATCCCATGATAAAGTGAGACCCTCAATGATTTTAAATGACTGAAGGAACTTAGGGGTAAAAAAAAAGCAAACGAATGCAATAGAATAGAGCCTTATCTAGCAAAAGTCGGGTAGCCACTGATGCAGCTCAATGAACACCAGTTCATTAAAAACCTTTTGAACCCAAGGCAAACCTCCCTTAAGAAACAATTTTCAGGTTGGAACAGTCTTGCGAGAAGGTTTGAGCCCTCCTAGCACTGCCCATGAGGTGTAATGGGTTATTGCTTAAGACACCTGCATGGGGAATTTGTCTCTTGTCACAATATGATTTTATCTGTCCCCCACGTTGTGCCAAGGCCCCAGAGAGGCGCCTGGCTGGCAGCCCCGCTGCAGCGTGCTGAGCGCTGCCACAGGGCTTCAGCCTGGGAGGCTGCAGCGCTTCCACCCTCTGCTCTCCGTGCCCGCACGGAGCAGTGCAGCTTCACCAGGAGCTGCAGGCACCTGCAGCCTCGCAGCGCTGGGCTGCCGAGGGGCTGCTGCTGTGGCAGGTAATACTCCTTCCTGTTAGAAGACTGAAAATAGTTCCAGTGAAAATACCTTGGCACTGCAAGAAAACTGCTGGCTCTGCAGCCCTCTCAGGCTAGAAATCCCTTCAAAGGTCCAAATCTTTATTGAGAGCCTTCAGTCTAAAAATAATTTTAAAATAATAAAAGAAAGAGGAGAAATATAACATCCAAATCCATTTAAATAGCAGGCACTTTTTCCTTTGTTTTACTCACTAGGAAGAGGGCTGGTTTTGTTCCCTGTCCCTAATTTCTTTAATTTGTTCAGCTGGCTCCAGAATTTTTTGCAGTATTCTTCTTTGTATATCAGTGCAAAGCAATTAATAATGTGAGGGATGAGAGCATTGATGACTAAACAAACCAATTATAAAATAGAAATCTCATCCTGGCATGCACAGTCGAGCAATTTTTTACTGCAGAAGGACATGGAGAAAGACTTTTTAAGGCAGCACTTGCTGGTGCTGCATTTTTCATACCAGAGATCTTTTGCTCCTATGTCCTGAAGTCACAAACTTAAATGAAAGGCTATTAAGAACTCATAGAAATGCCTCACAGTGGTATGAAATTAACTTCAGTGAGAGGCAAATTGCAGAATTCAGAGCAATGTCCCATAGATGCCATGGGCTACTTAAGGACATGCTGGAATCACACAGGCCACTCTCTTGTCAGTGCAGGACAGCAAAATACACCACAATCTTTCCTGCTCCTGAGTCCAAACTCAGTATTCGAGACGTGTCCTCCATATCCCAGCACCACTAACACCGGTCACTCCTTCACATCCTCAGCTTCACTATCTATTTTTGTTCCCTGTTTCACTCAGTAATGGAGCAGCTTTGTATTTCAGAAGATCCAACAACAAAACACTTCACAGCTCAGTAATCCCTATCCTTGCAACAACCCCAAACCCTGTCTTAACAAGTCTGCTTGTATGTAGATGAATTTCTTCATGTCAAAAGCATTTCCAGTTCTTCTTCTAGTTTCCTGGACAAAATTATAATTCTGTGGTTGTGACACAGCAATCAATTCCACAGCTACCCATTTTGATGCCCCAGACAAAGGAATATTGCATCAGGTGGCAGATCTATCCTGGGAACTGACACAGTGCTGAAAGCAGAGCTATTGCTTGAATAAATATTGCACAACAAAGGAAAAGCTAGAATACCTCGTGCTTACAGACTGCTTTTCAAGCAAGATTCAAAAGGCTTTGCAAGGAAAGCTCTGTATACAGAGCTCTGTGTACGGCTACAGAGAGAGGAATGAGAGTGCTGACACTGTGATGCGTTGAGTGCCACAAAACTGCCAGTATTAAGAACAACCCACAATCTTTTACCGCTCAGGGCTGATTGACTGAATCGTGCAGCCCTCAGTGTTAAGTACCTGATGATGCAGCAAAATATTGTCAAAGAAAATAACGTGAGAAATCTGTTTTTATTCCAGTAGCTACCAGCAGCAGATATTCTTTCCAGAAAGCAATAGTGCAATAGAATATCCCTGTGCTGCAAGTTTAGAAACGCTCCTTGGCTTTCTAAGCAGTTGTTGTGCAATTTGGAATCACTTATGGCACAGCATAATGAATAAAATGAAGACATATACGCCTTTGAGACAACTCATTGTGCCATTAATTCAGTGACTCAGTTTTAAAGAGTAAATATGTTGCTTCTTTTAAAATTAATATATCTTCCCCACTCCCTATACAAACCCATTCTTAGACATCAGGACCATCTTAAATATCTATTGCTGAAAAATGCTGAGTAAAAAAGGTGACCTTTATGTAAAGACTGGAATGCTGCAGAAATAAGGTAACATTCATGAAAATCTCCTCCTTTAAGCAAAAAATCTAATTTTATGCCAGTACCTCTATTATGAAAATCCCGAATAAAACCTTATGTATTTCCCCCAGCTATTAGATTATAGTTCAGACTCACTTCTGTTAAGCCAGACATTAGGCTGGCCTTGTAATTCCCAACTTTAGACCACGCACACGCACACTCAGAGTAAGGGGACTCATGACCTCCACTACTATGACCAGAGCATATTAACATTCACAGCTAATTACCTAACTCCAGTGAAGATCCACAGAGCATCCTAGGAGTTCCTGGTTCAGAGGCTACTCCCTCTGCTCCCACAAAACCTCCAAAAGGAACTGCTAAAGTCAGAAGCAAAACTCTTATAACTTCACTAGCAGTGGCACAAGGTCCCAAGAGCCCCATAATGATGATACAACTGTTTTGAGTATCCTAATATATGAAGATTTTGACCCCCCTCGATAAAATCATTTAAAATAATATAAAATAAAAATAGTCTGCATGCTACAGGTCAGTCATTACAAAGTGATTGCTAAAATAAAATGTTATTCAAGTACTGTATGTAGATTTATGTTACATCAGGTCAGCCTCTGTATGCCTGCACCACAAATACCAAAATAGGCTGCTTAGTTTCCCATGGGAACCATGCTCAGGGTATTCGGCCCCATGCTGTCAACAGTACTGGGTTCTACTTACTGCAAGACTTGAGGCCTGCTTGACCTGCCATCTTGTCTTGCTCTTGCCTCTCTCTCCTTTTGCACCGCTATCTAGATTTGATGTCAAAGTTAATGGTTAAACAGAATTTGGGCAACTTACTGATCTATGTGGCAATCTGATCCTGTGTCCACTTACTGCCCAATCTCTGGTACAACGTTCAGTTGTACAGGTGACAGGAGAAACGTGCTCCTCCTATTTTTCTAACCAATGACTGTAAAACCAAAGACCATAAGGGCACTTCTTGGCCAGCACAGCATATTTTGTCATATGTAGAGGATTAGCATATTTCAAAATGATTCATTTTACTACTGAAATAGCCTCCCTTGTGCTTGAGCCTTCTGCACAAAAGTAAATTGTATCCAAAGGACTCCATCTCCACATGAGTGTCTTACAGAGTTCTACTTGTTAGAACAACACTGTTTTATCAAAACAGAGGAAACTACACAAACCTCTGAGGGACTGGGCACTTCTTATGGTGGCTTACGTTGTCTCTGGACAATAGGAAAGCTCAAAACTCTGAAAATTGAAGACAGGAGAGACGTGAGGCTTTCAGAGGGGACACTGCTAACAGCACCCAGAGGGGCAGTGCACACAGGATCCTTATGCCTCAGGCATGTGCAAGGACAGGCACCTTTGCTCAAGCTGGCACTCTCCATGAAAGCACCAAGTAAAGTTACACATGTGTTCATATGTATCTAACACCTCCTGGCCATACCTCAGAATCTCAGCTGCAGAGTCTTTAGTGTCCCCATCCTTACAAATACAGACCATGAGCAGTCAGTGAAGGCCTTTCTAGTATCATCAGTAAGTTCTGCTTCATAGATTTTGCACTCTTTTGATGGGCTTTCAAATTATGCCTTGAGACTGAAAAGGAAAAATCATTAGCCTCTAAGTAACAAAAGGGAAAATAAAATGGAAGTTAGAGCAGTGTCTCTGCAGCTGTGCTATCCAATTCCCTCTTAAAATCCTATTGTTTACCCAAGTTGTCCAGGACAGATTGCCTCAGTTGTAAGTCAGAAGCAAGAAAGAGAAAAACAGACTAAAGAATATCCAGTAACAGAAGATTTTAAGTATAATAAACAAAATGTCAGCAAACTTAGATTAGCTTTTCTTGACTCCTTAATAAGCTAATCCTTTGCAAAACAAGCACAAGCTTGGCCATATTCTTTCTATGTAGCAAGCCGCAGAAGTCCGTAACTCTTTTCAACAATTAACATTGTGGAAATATTTTTGAACAATACTGTCCAAAAACACAGACAATTATTTCAACTATTATTATTACTATATCATATTTCTGTCCCCATTTAAATTAATCTTAGAGTACCACATAATGTTCTTACTGAAATTTCTCTCCACAGTGCAATTCATCACAGCTATTCTGGATCAAGGGTGGGTAGACTACTATATACCAGGTTATATGCAGTTTCTGTAAAAGATTTAAATGATTGTTTGAACTTTCTCATATCCCATTTTAAAGGACTGTTTTTTACATTTGTAAGTAAAAGAGAGAAACGAACTCAAGAGAACTTTTTTTTTATTCAAGAAATGCCCCAAATTTTTGCTAAGTATTATGACACTACAAATGGGGCATAAAAAAAAACCTAAACTTTTTGCGTTATGATTTTTTTTAAAAAAACAACAGCTTTCTCTTTTTGGTCTAGGAAAAAGAAAGCTGCTATTTGTCTTTTCTGTTACCTTCTAAATACCAACATGCAAATGGTCTGTCGTACCATAACTTATTTAAAAATTATTTTCCAATCTTAAAGTTTTGTACTTCAACAGCATCTTTTGTATGAAGCTGCATAGAGAACATGCATGGACTGCAGAGCAGAGGATCTCTGGAAATGATGGCTTTATCTCATACCATCTGCCAGTCAGAAACTATCTTGCTATGAGTGATAATATTGGTCCCTTGAAAATGTAAAAATAGCTGCTTTGCTTTGTAGTTGCCTGTAATAGAAGAAGCTTTAACAATTCCAGAAGACAGAAACAGTAACTTCTCCCAGGCTGCTAGGGAGCAAGGAAACCCTGCCTGATCTTATTTGCTCTTATTCATCAACTCATCTGTATGGGGAGGAACATTTTTTTGTCACATTCTGCATTCATGCACTTCAAGTTTCACCTACCTGCAACAAAAGACCAGGAGCAGGTCTTTGATCTGCAGGGTATTGGTATCGATATCAATAATATATTTTTTGCAGACAGTTAGTTTCTTGTTTGAATGGGATTGAGGCATGAGTATAAAATAGTTACAACCTATCAAGACAGATGATGAGATTTGTTTGTGCAACTTCATTGACAGAACTGGGTACCTGAAATGAAAACCTCAAACATCCTGAGGACTAGAGGAACAATACTTTCATCACCCATCACAAGCATTTATTCGCTCTGGGCTCCAAAGCCTCCAGCAAAAGGCTCTCACAACTGTTACAGCTAGCCAATTCTAGGACATAAATACTGCACAATGAGGCTTTTTTTTTTCTTAATAGCTGGCCTAGAGTCTCTGACATATACACAACATACATATAAAGACACTGAGGAATGAGATTGCTCTACTTGCAACAGCTTTGTATTTCTATTTCTCCCGCGTTGTTTTCTGCCATATCATTGCTGGATATTCTCCCCGCTCCGTGCAGAGCAAGTTGCCCCCCTGCCACACAACCAGGCGATGGCTGCGGGGTGGCAGCCGATGCCAGCGCTCGCGCCTGGCCCGGCAGCCTGTGCCCAGCCGGGACACAGAGCCAGACTGCCCCGGCGCAGCCGGCATGCTGGAAAGCCATACCCGAACGCTGCCCACCCGAACTGCTTTGTGTAGCTATAATTTAATCATCTTCCCTTTAGTTTTCTTTACTGAATTTCATTGTGTTGCTTTTGGATGCTCTCCCCATTCCCCAAGATATTCTTCTCACTATTATTCTAACCCTCTCCTCCAATAGCCTCGCAGTCCCTCCCAGCTTGATCAGGTCTTAATTTTATAAGCGCCCGCTCTATTTCATTCTCCACTGTTTGTAAACCGTGGGGTTTTTTGTCATATTAAATAAGTCCAGGGGAATGTAAACAAACACTGAATGCTGGATGGAAAAAAAATCAGGAGCTTTAGAAGTCCAATTAGATTTAAAACCCTGGCATGCTGACTTGGCTAAGCATGTGGTAAAAAGGACCGCAGAAAACTTAAATAAAAGACTAATACATCCTTTCTGCATTCCCTAAATTCATACTCACAACAATTCTGGTCAGAGGCAGCCTATTATTTTTACAGGCTGATTTTTACTAGCTCTACACAGGTAGCACTTGAGATTTGCCCGTTCCCACAGAAGTGCTTAGCACCCGCTCCCAGCAGCTGCGGCTGCAGCGGGATCGCAGCACGAGCTGCGCAGACGGGCCGGGCAAAGGCTCTCCCTGCGGAAAGCACAACTCTGCCTGAATCGGGTTTCACTGGAGGACCGCGCTCCATCATCACATAAGCTTCTTGCAAAACGGCATTTCTGCTAAAGTTGCCTTCTCAAAAACAAATTGAGAGAAAAGGTTTGATATTGTTGAAGCCTCCGGCTTTTCATGTTTCAGAATTCATTTGTTATCATTTTGTATTATGAAATGTTCTTCATCATAAAAGTGAGTTTTAAAGCTTTAGAATTTTCAGTTATTGGAAATGTTCAAGGGTCAGATTTAAACCCACTAACTGCACAAAAGCAGAATAACTCTCTCCTAAGAAGGAAAGAGGATATAGATGCTTTCCAAGATCACATTAACCTGTAAAATTTGACCAGTTTCTATTACAAAACATCCAAGCATTTATTATCCAATTCTCTGACCACTTCTGTTTTATAGCATTCAAACAAGCAGCTGTGTTCTCTTAAAAATACCTCCCATTCAGTGTTTTAAGTTTTGGAACAATTAATTTTCTATTTGCTATGAATAGAGACAAGCACTTTCAAATTATATGGTTACTTTTTTAAACCTAACACAATGATAAAAACCTGCCCAGTGAAACTTTCTCTCTCCCCAGCAATTTTTTCATGTCATGTTTTACTGTAGCTAGTTTGTTATTACTGCTGTATCAACTGACACACAGTGTAGCACTGAAACAACTTCAGACTATTCTATTTCAATAAAAACAAATTTGTTCCAGTAAATAGGAATATATACTTCACACATTCATAGATTGGCTCTCAACTAAACAAAAACAGACTTAGAAGATTTTCAAATGTGATTTTTGTAACCAGTAGAAAACACAATATCTGGCAACTCAAAACTCATCCATAGAGCTTTTATTTTTCTCCTCTTAAATCACAGTCCTTCTGCTAAAATACGCAATAGTTACCCAACGTAAGTCTGAAGTCTATTACTGCAAGGGAAAATTATTAGAAGAGTAATTAGTAGTTGGAGATAGAACTATAGAAGATATAAGGAGAGTAGAAATTATTCCTTTTTACTGAGCACTCACATCTGGAGTACAGCATCCATGGGGGATGCCCCACTATCCAGGAAAGATATTGATCAGTTGGACAGTGCAGGACCTGTGTGCGGACAGGCTGAAGACACGGGGCTTCTTCAGCCTGGAGAAGGGAAGCGCTGGGAGGAACCTCGCGCAGAGCTGAATGTGCTTGGAGCAGGAAGCAGCACCAGTGTCCCCGTGTAGTCCCTTCCCACTGCAGTAATTCTGTAATTCTATCAACTTCTTTGCTTCCAATCCCATCACATATATATGCGTGTGGATACATATACACATACATATTCCTTGTGTGAAGGATGAAGGAAGGGAATGTAAGCACATAGCCAGAACCTGTGATAATTCCCAAATGTCCAACTGTCCACTCTATGTTGGTCTTTTATGCCCAGCTGTTTATTTCCTCTGTGTGATTGACAATAGCCTACAGGACTGAACGACACATGGATATCACAGGCAATTTCTAGTTTGGGGGCGTTTCTTAACTCTTGCATCTTATTTTTCAGATTTATATTCTTCCACATCCCTGCAGTATCCGATCACCAATCATATACACACAACTGGATAGCAAGTTATCTCCCTTCTGCTGGAACCACTCTGAGGGTTTTGCCTGGTTGGTGGGTGTTTGGGCTGGTCTAATTCTGATGCTAAGTTCTTTCTTGCAAAAAGAGAAGGGGAGATTGAAATATGACCTGTATACTACATTTCCATCAAGAAGCTTGCCAGCTATTACATTAAGGCTCCTTAAATAGAAGGTCTTAACTTTCCCACCCTCCTTCTGTTCGAATATAGCAGCTGATGGGGAGAGGTAACAAAACAGTAGATATTATTCAGATGGAAAAAAATTAGAGTGGGAAAAAAATATGAGCAATGTGTGTGTATGTGTATGTGTGTCTCCTTGGTAGGAGGCTACATCAAAACTTCCTTCAGTGAAGAGTTTTCCTTAATTACGAGAACTGGGATTAAGCCAGTCCAGATGATTTTCCTACTGTTCACCCTGCTACTTTAGGGGTTGTTCCAAAGCTCACTGGGTCATTCTGAGCCTTTACAGAGGCTTTCAGGGCCTTCTCCAGCCCAAATGGACTCTGGATTTTAACAGCTCTGTGACATTCTGGCCAGGTATTCTGCAGAATATGTAACGGCAACTAATATGGCAAAATGTTTCCTATAACCTTCCCTAATTTCATTGAGGATGTTTTACGTACTTTTAGGCATTCATTATGAAACACTAATCAGCCCCCAAATGAATTTAGCTTTTACTGGAAAAAAAAAAAAAAGTGTTAATTTCTCATTATCATATTTGCTATTGCTCAGTGCATTATCGCGTCTGGTAAGCACAGCTGAACTAATGTGCAATATACAACCCCAACTGGTCAAGTTGATGAGTTTCTGGAGTATTTCATGCTCTGCATTTTTGCCGGACACCTGCTTTGCAAAGCCTTTATGCGTGTCAAAGCTGCAATCAGCACTAAGCTTGAGGTGCTAATTAATGACAGGGTTTAACTCAGAGAAATAACAGAGGATAAAAACTATACATTCCCTCAGAGAAAAGATGTAAAATATGAGCACCTGAAAAGGCATCTTTTGGGGCGAGGGAGTCATTGCAGCTACCCCCATCACAAATAAATCAGTGTGGAGATAATTATAGGCAACATTTTCCAGCCGTTTTGAAATGCAGTCTAAATCAGTACAGGGAAATATTTAATCTGTTTATCAGACTGTGATGGGAAAATAGCTAGAGATTAGAGGAGGAAATATTAGTTTGATGTTTGGCGAGTGTGTCTGGTAGGCTTAGCTTTGTCATTTTATCATGGTACCAAAATAGTCCACAGTTGTTTGCTTTTGACAGGTTAGTTATGAGGTAAAGCATGTGTACAGTTAAATAAAATGTACTGTAATTCCAAGAACAACGTAAGAAAAAGGATAATGCTAATATTGTTTATATCTTCATATAGTGAGAGCCAGTGGAGTTTTGTACAACAGACACTAAATTAAACTATTTTTATAAGTATGTGGCATGTGTAGGGACATCCATCTAAACCATGTTCTGGGTAGTGAAGAAATCTTACCTCACTGTAGGAGACTCAGGCTGGGATTCCACACAGTGAGGAGGGACTGAAGTTCCTGAAAAATCGGAACTTGTTAAAGCCCTGAAGAGAAGAAGTGCCCAAATAAGTATCTGTCTTGTACATTCCATTTTTCTAACACTTAATCCTCACCCTAACTAATGGATATATTTACTGAGGGCATCTAAGACTACAGTGTCAGTGAGATTCCAGTTCTGCAAACGTAAGACTCTGCTAGGTTGCCAAAACTTAAGCTGTAAAGTTTTCCTGATGAACAAAGTTATTTTCTGCAGAGTTAATCAGAGAAGCAGGACTAGGAGAGATCTGAATAGGTCACTGCAAGCACCCTCCAACTCAAAGCCAGGATCAGTTATACATAAATCAGTAGATGTGTATCTACTGTGTTCTTAAAAGACTTCATAAAAGTCTTTTTACACCCTTCTTAGGCAATATATTAAAGAACAGAAAGCATTTCCTAATCTATATGCTTGATTTCTCTTGCTGCAGTTCAAATCAGTGTACTCCATATATTAGCCACAGTGGACATGGAAAGCAATTTAATTCTTTTCCTCTTTTCTGATAACATCTATGCTTTTCAAGTCTTATTATCAGGTCTCTTCTCAGCCCTCTTCCTCCATCATGAGAGTTTTATCATGAAACTATTATTTTTAGAGCCTCTCTGGGTTTCACCAGTAGCCCTTTCCATTAGCCATGAATTGCATCATGGGCAGGGCTTTGCTAAGGGCACAGAATTGACCACATATGCCCACCACCCTGCAGTGCTAGCAAGGGGTCTGCTCGTGTGGATCAGTTGCTGCTAGTTTCAGAAAATATTCTTGAATTCTGCTTTTCTTTTGCAGGGTGCAGGGGTAGTAGGACCCACCAAACACAATTGCCAAGCACCACACTACCCACAGGGCGTTCTAGCAGCGCAGAGAGCTGTGCTAGGTCTTGTGGTTCTAATCCTGGGCAAACAAGGACTTCTCCCAGGTGAAAATGATTTAGCATGTGACCTTCTGCTGCTCACTTGTACCTTCCCCGGGTCACATCGCTCACTGGTGAAGTCAGGAGCATGGTGTATAGTGCTGCAAGATGAGCAGCAGCATGCTCCCACACAGAACTTCTTTTCACTGGGATTGCAGAGACCCTCTTTTGGCTCGGGTCTTCCTGGAATAATTGCCCTACCACTGTACTTTTAAAACAATGAGGAAGTAAGAGTGCATTATACTATAAAAAAAATGAAATTCATCTCCATCCAAGACAGATGTATATACATATGTATATATATTAAGAAGAATTCTTAATTATATTCCATTTTAATACATTGACTAGAAATAAGAGCGATTAGGTTAACAGCCTATAAATCAGTGAATTATTTATCAAATTAGCATTTCTTGTTGCAAAAAAAAATTCTTCCTCACTTTCTTGTGAAAAAATAATCTTATACCTTGTGTATAACTTCAAAGAGTCTAAGCAACATCCTGATTGTGCTGTTTGCAGAAATGAGGAAAAAAATGGAGAACAAAGAAGTAACATTAATTTTGTATGTAACTATCTTACATATTATTCCTCAATTTCTTAGACTTTCAAAACCTTTCTGCAATTGTAGCTAAATAGTGCTCTCTCCTTTAGTTTTAAATCACACTACCACATAGCTTTCCAAACTGACATATTTCCAGATTTTCTGTTAATGACTCAACTAGGGAAGGTAAGGATGAGCCATATCTTGGCTTTTAAATGACAGATTGACTGGGGCTCAGTGATATTTCTAGAATCAGGACTGACCACAAGGTACCTCTCTCAGGCATGTTGTTACTAATAAATTCTCTGCTCTTTTGTGTAGTTGTCCTTTTATATAAGAAAGCTTTAAAAAAACTTGCTGTAACCACTGAAAATGACATGCTGTCATTTTTTTTCAAATGACATTTGAAAAATAGATTATCCTAAAAATATTAGATAGACATAAGCTCCTTAACTTCTCTTCTTAAGTGACACACATTTCTGTGAATAATTTACAAAGATTATCCATTTTTTAATGCTTGGCTTTTTACCTTTTTCCCTAGTTGGTCTCCTAGTCTTTATAGTATGTGATTAAATTCTGTTCATGTGCAATACAGATTCTGCACGCACAGGCCATTTATATGCATTGGTTCCCAGTGTTTTTCTCTATAGTTTAGTTTATAATGTTTGTCCTTAGGGAGTTGCACAAAATCTGTCAGTAAGGTTTCTTAATAAGTTTTTTTTAAAATTTATTAAAAGCTGCATCCTAATATTCACTATGTCCACATTTAACTTGGCTAAAAATGTTAGTATCTTGTAGAATAAAGTCCTGCTCATTTTCAGTTACAACACAGGGTGAGAGAAACAACCCACGTGATCTGGAAGAACTCAGGACTGCCAATTCAATACTTGCACATATGAATAAAATGGGAGAATCTAACACCCAATTCATGGCTTATACATTAGAATCACTTAAGATGTGGCTGAATCTTTCATCAATGAGTATGCAACACTAGCAAAACAGTTTAAGTACTTGCATTGTTTTGATTTGCCTGTTGCAGATTTACTGGATACAATTCAGTTTCCCCAATGTTAGATATGTTGTACTCTGTACTTTCTGCAATATCAAATCAGGACCAAGACTTAGGACCTCCATGAGATGGACAGAAGAGGTATTTGTTAAAACCTGCAAGCTAGGAGCAGCGACAAAGCAATGAGGGATGGAGGATCAACTTATGAGGGTCTTGCACACGGAGAAGCTACTCAAGTGCGGGAGCTGTGAAAGAAGGACTAGGAACCTTGTAATTTAACACGTGCACTTCAGCTGAAGGGCAAGAGTGTTGCTTAGCTGGGAGGCAATAGGCAGAGCCAGTGCCAGCCTGCACCACCCCAATCAGCTGCCAAGGAAGGAAATCTTCCTCTGGGTTCACAGCATCCCTCCTGGCTCCTACTGGTTGCCCCCAAGTGAGGGGCAGGATGGGACTCTCCAGATGGCCAACACAACTGCATGGTGTTTTCTCTTCTGAGCCCACTCAAGGACTAGCTGACACCCAGAGCAGGGAGGTGTGTGAGGGATGGCACGTACTTACCTCCCTTTGGCTTCCTTTTGAGCTACGGAGATTCAGACCCTCATAGTCAGCACCAGGCCGTGGCCACCAGTCAGCCAGAAAAAGAGCCAAATCTGCTGCTGCACGAGAGCTGTTTAGCCACGTAGCTGGGAAGTGTTTTTGCTTAGTTTTGAGGCCCAAGCCATGGCCTCTACCTTGTCACAAGAGGTGGGAAATATGCCTAGAATGACATCCCTCCCCGCTACGGCGTTCTGACTGGCACTACTGACCCAGCTCCTTTCACATCCTGGGGAACCTGCAGCCACTCCAGCTGCCCTCAGGGACGTGACAGCAGCTTCAAGTGTTCGCTTCCTTCTGAAAAATTCTTAAAATCCGTTCTTAAAATGAGGCTCCTTTCCTAGATCTCTTGACTTTTATTACTTTAGACAGGCACAAAGGTAGTTTCCCAAATGAGTTGATTTCCCAAAATGTTGAATTCTTGTTTTGTTTAAAAAACTTCAGGCAATCTCTTAAAAAGCTACATTTGCTAAATTTAGCTGACCAACTGAATGTTTTTAATGCTAAAAGTATACTAATTGGATTTCTCAGTATGAGTAGGGAAATTTTTTGGTTGTAAATGAAAGAGGAAGTATTCATGTTGTTGGGGTTACACCATTTCTATGAATAGCGATGTGAACTACCAGAATTAGCTTCAGGATTCAAGAGGTTTGTACTATTTTAATAATCTAGATAAGCTCTGGTGATGTTTACGAGCTGCTAGAGAATGTATCAGGAGTGATGAGCTATGTCTGAGCACACTCCTTCCCAAGATAAAGGCAAATGAAAAAAGCCTGATAATAGTTAGAACTTTCTCTTCAAAACATGTTATACAAAAGCTTGTTGAAGAAAGCACAGCATATTCAATGTGTGTATTATGTAGCACCTTGGGCAAAGGCGGTTTGATCTTTGGGATCCACAGATGTTAGCGCAACAGACATGTACATACAAACACAAAGACTGCTCTTTATTTTAATTCTACATTAAGGAGGTACTCCTTTAGCTTTTGGGTGGTGGGTAGAGCATTTCCTTATTAGCTTTAAAAATAAAAATTACTTACTATTACCGAAAGACTTTAGCAAAGGCAGCAGGTATGTGGGATTTTTAACAATGAGATTCTACTAGTTATCTGAAGAGACACCCATCTTTCCTAAAGACAGGAAACCAGTCACCTCAGGTAATGTTTCTGCTTGTTTCCTCTGGACAGGCTCCGTGTTTTCTGCTCTGAAGCCCCCTGAAACGATCTTCAAGGTGATTTTTTGGCTTGGTTACTTTAACAGCTGCTTGAATCCAATCATCTACCCTTGCTCAAGCAAAGAGTTCAAGAGGGCTTTTATACAAATCCTAAAATGCCAGTGCCACCGTCGGAAGCAGCTGGGGTGGTGGGCCTACAGCTACAGAAACTGGAATCGATGCTCCTTTGAACACCCCAGAAAGGACTCTCTGGAAGACACTGGGAGTTTCCTAAGTGGCAGTCAGAGGACATTGTCTTCAGCATCTCCCAGCCCAGGCTACCTGAGCAGAATCAGTCACCCGCATATGGAGATGTGCACATTCCAGGAGTGGAGAAATTCCAGCTCTTTCCTGAGCCCCTTACAAGAAGGCAACAGGCAGAAGGACCCATGCCAGTTCTTTACCTTCAATCTCTTACCAGAGCGCAATGGACACATTGCTGCTGGCACCCAAGCTTCCAGCAGCAGGGACTGCGAGACCATGTGTGACAGGCTGAATGGCAAAAGCAAGTGCAGAGCAAACAGGACGCTAGAATGAGCAGATTCATAAAGCTGCCTGCCCGGACTCTGCTCTCCTCCTCAGACACTAAGTCACTGGATGTCAGCCCGGACTAAGGAATGGACTGTGTAGTTTCTCAGCATGGTGTTAGAAGGAAGCCGGTGAGGGGGATGCCGGCTCCCATCACCAAAGTGACGCAGTATGGGGAGTAACCATATTTCAAGTCAATTGTAGCCAGAGAGGCTACAGAATGCAGGGAAGGGGCCAGATAAACCCAGGGAAAAGCAGAGCCAAATATTTAGATATCATGGAAGTGCTGTAGAACAGCCAAACCCATGTGTGTATAGAAAGAATGTATAGCTATGGGGATAGGTGGGGGGCTGTGTGGGAATGTGTGTGTGTACATGTGTGCCAGCCGCATGTCTGGATGCCCGAGAGTGGCCGTGAGCAATGCACTTGTGCAGTATTGTTTGTACCTCTCCAGGGTACCAGTTGCCGCTGATTTTGCCTTCTTATTGTTGTTGTACTTCACTGTACATTAGCACTTTAGAAATTGAAAACAATGTCAAAGATTAAAGTAATTTTTCAACAATTTAAACACTTGCACCTATGAACATAGAACTGTAATTAAGCCAGGTGCCCTTATGACATGATCTTCATAGAGGTCAAGTTTGCCACTGGAACTCTTAGGATGCTCTTGAAGCTCTCTGCAGTTGTTTCTCTTCCACGCTTCCCTTGCCCACAACAGATGTAAGCTCCTCTATCCTTCACCAAGCTCTTTTTGGAAAGTTTGAAAATCCTAGCACTGATAAAAACTCACAATCCACATTTCAGCACATGAATAAGTGCCCTGTAAACATGCAGGCTACCAGAGCATCTGATTTCTGAAAGCAACATTCATAAATCACTCCAAATCCCTCATAAACACTACTGTAGACACAGCACAAAAGAGCACTGACCGTTGGAGGCCCAAAATCCAACCTTACAGCAGCTGTGCAGAGCCCTTCATTCTTTCACTTTTAAAACAGCATAGCATTTTTAGCAGTTTTACTTTGCAAATTTTGTCAAAAAAGAAACAGACAAAAACATGCAGTAGAAGTTCAGTTTCATTAATATATTTCTCCTTAATACTACACTACTGTAAAAGAATTCCTGAGAATATCTTCTAGGGTAGAAGGACACGACCTTCTTTTAGGTCACATTTGGAAGATGTTTTTGTATTGTGCTAGTAAGTGTGAATCATGAAACTAATGACTGAATTTTTACATGAAGTGGTAAAAACCATAGAGATTGCTATTTACCTCTTCATTTAACTGAGGCTTGTATTATTAGGAGTTTTAGTGAAGTTCTTGTAAAGCCTGGAACAGAATGAGCCATAAACAGATGTATTGAAAATACTTAGGGTCAATTTAACAATGCTAGATCCCAAGGGAGAGCCATTTCCTTTTGTGTCCTTGAATGTGTATTCTCTCATTAAGTTGACAGGGAGGGATGTGACTTGTGGTTAGATCAAATATCCTGCAGCTCAGTGAGCAAAGCCAGAAAAGTCATGTTCTAAGGTCTTCCCATGGTCATATGTTGTACTCAGACCAATATAAGTACATTTTGAGTCTAATACTGATCCCATAGACCAATCCCCTGTTTAAACAACTCTGTTCTCATCATGGGGAAGGCTGTAATTTCCTCTTAAAAGGAAAACACTTAAAAGTATTATTGAACAGTAAATTCTATTTGTTCATTTATCGCAACTCTTTATGGTTACAATAAATGAAGAATTTACTATTTAGCTGGGATGTACTATCATGAAATGATTCATCTTTGGGGTTCTCAGTGGCAGAGAAATATCTTTCAACCTATTGCTATAACTTTTGGAGCAACCTTACCAGAGTGTCCCAAGCATTTTTACTCATACTGGGCTTTGCAAAACCTCTTACAAACCACTGTAAATTGGAAATCAACTTTTAAATCTAAGCAGCTGGCAGCACACTTCAGCTGAATTTTCAATTACGTGATTGGTACAGTATGAAATAAATGCAAGCATCATTATTCATCTTTGAGAATCCCTAATTGATATGGTAGGTTCACAATAACTAGCATTCTGTCACTCCAAAGCTTTTAGCAAAGTGGCTTTCAGAGATTGATCATTCTCTTAACTAGACTGTAGTCCTAACAAATTTTCTAGTGGTATCTGTTATCACTTAAGCTCCTTTAACAACATAATTTAATTCTCTATAGTTATCCATGAAAGTTGACTGTATACCACTGCATATCAGCGTGACCTACGGGTAGCTGTCATCTCTGTGTATTTTTTACAGGTAATGGTACAAACTCAGCAAGGGAAAATCCCCTACTACTTTTTAGACTCTACAGAAAACAAAACAAAACAATTTTTTTTTCACTAAAAAAGAAACACTTTCTCTTAATACCCTAACCCTGATCAGATGAGAAGATATATATTAACAAATTAACATCATGCTAGCCTATGCCAGTTAGAATAGCCTCTAACTCTACGAATCATATGCAAAAAAACTTCCCAGCACCAAAACCCCAAGATCCATGTCCTGTCTGCCTCAGAGAGCTCAGGGGAGAAGGCATCCCACAGGCAGATGGTGATGGTAATGTTTATCCCCAAGAGATCCATTACTCCTCTGTAGCTTTGGACAAGGAAGGCTGCAGGGTCTCAGCACCATGGATGCATCTGTCCTTGCTAGCCTGGTTCCTCTCACAGCAGCCACAGCCTCAGCTGCTCTTCGTTTGATAAAGTCATAGCATGGGAGGTATTTTGTAGGTCCCATTCAGACTGTTCTCCTTACCCTAAGCAACATTGGTACCAGTGAGGACCAATCCATATGAATATAACAAACTGGATAAAGCTCCAAAAAGATCACATCACATCTCCTCATGGGCTACCAAAAATGGCTTGCTCACCCCCGGTCACAGTCTTGGTGAAGGCAACCTTCATATGCGGACTTGAATGAAGGAGCAGAAGAATTAAAGAGGAGAAAGGCTGATATGCCAACTTAAGATATGAATCCCTTTCCAGGTTTCTCTGGATAAATCTATTCTAAATGTCTGTATTTTTACACTGGAGTCTTCTAATACTGCCATCAGACAAAGCGAGCCCAAATGAGCCCCAGGTCTCCCCCCTCCCCTTTGTTAGTTCTTTCTCTGTTGTAGTATTTTTCTTTAAAGAAAAAAAAACTGTCTGGTTCAGAGCATCATTATGAAACCTTGTGGGACAAACATGTATCAACCCATTATTTTAGAACAGCCAAAATTAATCTGAGAAGCAGAATATGTTGTATCCAGTGAAATGACAGCTGACACGCTATGGCAGTCTTTGAGAAGCAACAAGACTCCACTGCATTTGTTTTTCTGCATTACTGATGCAGAAAATGCATGGCCTGCATACTGATGCAGGCCTTCTGATGAACCCATTTGGTGGGCAAATAGATTTGCCTCCAAAGAGGAGTTGTTGCCATTTAGCACAGAAGGTGCTCGTAAAACACCATGAATTTCTCCAGGTTAAGCAACTATGTGGAGCTAAATCACTAACTAGGGGCTAGTACAAAGCCATTCAGTTGAGAGGCACAGCTGTAATGGCTCACAGAGTATTGTTGCAGCCCAGCTGCACATAAATTAAACCCATTAGGCTTCAATGCACTCCGCTATCACAGAAGTGCTTCTTATTTTTGAAACAGGTTATGGTAAAATCAATCCAACTGAATGAGACTGAAACTCTGGATCATTTTGCATTCCTTACTCTTTGGAAATGTGGTATTCTATTATCTTTCCAAATGGGACAGGAAGAGGAGACATTAATACTATAAAGTATCATTCTTGTCTGGAATATGTAAAAATAGCAACTTTCTATTCAACAGATATGCTCCCTGTCCTCAGCACACTGCTCTCAACTTTCACCTGATACAAATGAGCATAAAATTGCACAATGCAAGAAATAGTAATTCACAGCAGCTATGGTATGAAAGCAGCAGTATACAGCAACTGTTATTCCTATTAGTGACCCCAAACTAACAAGTTCAGTCTCAAGAGAAAAGACGAGATCCTGTTTTGGATATGTTCAACAACAGAATCACTTACCTTTTTCCCACACCACTGTGCTATGGCTTACACACTTAATAGACTGTGGCCTCCTGGGGATAGGAAACGCCAACTGGGTCCTGAAATGGTCATAAGGAAATATTTCAGCTACAAGGGATATGAGGGCCAGTCATGCTAGTTTTAATCACTTTAATGTAACCAAAAAATGTTTCCATTCACTAGGACTTTTGGGGGACAGGAAGGAATATTCCACATCCTCCTCGTGAAGCATGTTATTGTATAAAGTGTTAAGTGAAGAGTCCCAAGGCCAGGAAATTTACTTGAACCAGTAACATAGTGCACTATAGGGCACCGGCCTGGGAAAAACCCACTCTCTCCCTTAACGATTGTTTTTATGTTTTCTCTCCAGGCTGTATAATAAAACCTGCAGAGATATTACAAGAGGAGAGAACAGTACTCCTCTCTTCTAGACAGCTGAGCACAACACAGTGGCATGGCACAGTGCATCATGAGGTCCTAGCTTTACAGTAGGATGGCTTTTACAGGACACAGCCACCATTAAGGCACTCCCAGAAGTAAAGAGAAAATTGAGGCAAAAAGTCCTTCATAAAAAATGATTGTTAGGCCAAATGCCATCACATAAGTGTTGGGCTTATTTTTTATAAGGTGGAGTTTTACTTTTGCTTTCAAAAAAGAGCTGGAAGTTCCTACCCTCTGTAGAGACAAGAAAACTGTGGATCGCAAGTGCTTGAAGATACCTTCCTGTCGCATACAGGAAGATCCTTGGAGAAGACACAATTTCAGGTATGCCCTGTGTCCTTTCAGAATGTCTTTCTTCCTACCAGTAAACACCTTACAGCTCAGATTTACCAGGTTGTCTGTATTAGATCCCATTGCCAAACACCTCTGCGCAATAGCAACTTTATAGCAATCACAGACAATAGCATTTTGTTGTCTTTTGTTTTTCTCCTAGAGAACACCTAGAGAATCCAGGCTTAATTTTTCCTTTATCAAATTTTTTCCGTATATTTTTCTTACAGAAAATACTTTCCAGAAGGCCTATGTAGAGCATTCAGTAAGTATGTTAAGTATGAAATACAACCTCCCAAGGCTCATATAAGAGAGGCAGCTATTTCACATATAAGTGGTTCATTAGAGCCATCTGCTCAGCTGACATTACAAATAGAGACAATATATCATCTTAAGCTCTTTCTATCCATTACTTACTATTTTAGGCTTGTAGACATATATATCCAAAAAATCCTAAATCCCATCATTGTTCTCCTGGGAAGTGTAATTAGTGGTTGGTCTGCAAAAGGGGGGAGATGCTTCTCTCTGAACGCATACTAATGAAAGCATCATGAACAATGATTTTTGTGTAAATCTTTTACCCCCATTCTCTTGCCTCTGTAGATATATTTGTGTCAACCAGCTGAGAAAAAACATGACATTTCAAAGGCACCAACAAAGTTCACATATACCAGACACTGTGCAACTTTAACATTTTCTGGGAAGCAGAGAATGAAATCTAGATATAAAAATAGATGTGGTTTAGCCTTTTCACAGAAAATTCTGGATTCAGGAATAAACTTTTCCTGTTCCTCAGGAACAAGCTGAGTCCTTTTTCTCATATATTATGCAAAGCTGCTTTCACTTTCAGTTATAGACTAATATATGAATATATAAGGGTGTTTGTGAATAAACTGACTCATTAGCTTCCATGAATCTTTACCATGATACTTTAAAGAACTCAGACTCACATAATCATGTGAGTCTGTCCATCCATTAGGTTTCCTCCCCATCCTCTTCTTAATAGCCTTTGAATGTCTACACTAACTTCAACCAAATCAACCCAAATTTTAGGAATATTAGATTCGCTTTGAGTATACAGTTCTAATAAAGCTTTTGTTTGAAACATTTTTTTCTAGTTCTCTAGTCATTCACATTTATATGCTTACTGTTTTGATCAAGCACTAGCTTAATGTCGAAGCTGCATTTTTGGTTTCTTCATAGAACCAAAGAACTTCATGCAGATTACAAACATGTCTCAGTCACATCATTTTATCATTAGAGTCATCAAGGGTATAAGCCTAAAACCAAGAGAAAAAATCCATCATGCCCTGAATCAAAGTCATTCTCTGCAAGATGAAACTGATTTAACTGAAACATATAACATTTACTGTGGCATACTTGACCTGATGAAAATACTCTATTATCAATTTTAATAATTAGAAATATAAGTAATTTTACAACTGCTTAATAGTCTTTGTAACACGCAACCTAAAAATACTCAGATTTCATGTGTCAGGACAAAGAGGATGACTAATGGGCCCACTGTAGAACATGGAAATTCTACCTATTTTACAAACCATTAATTCAAAATTTAAATAATGCGAAGAATATCTGCAAGAAGAGAATTCAGCAATGACTAATACCATCTGCCATTCTGCTATTTCTGCTCCAATGTAGTACCATCCTTTTTCTAATTGCTTACATGTGCTTTGTTTCATATGCTTTTATTTTTCTGTCTTTACCTTTGAGAAAATCATTAATCATATTAGGCACTTCTGTGCAAAAGTACTGGTTCAGGGTCTTTCAAATGGCTGGAAGGTGACAGGGAGAGGAAATCTGTGCTAGTACTGGAAATTTCTTATTTCAAAACATTTTAGCTTGACCAGCAAAGAACATGCTCTCTTTTAATTCCCATGCTCTTTATAAGGCTCTATCCAAGATCCAGAGAAAAAGAGCATGGAATTTTAAAAGTAATAACCCTCCCAATTTTTTTGATAAGTCAAACTGAAAAGCGGACGTGATAAAACTTTAATTTATAGCTGCGATTAAAAAGTCTTTAATTGCCTATTTCACAATTTCCTTTAAAATGTTCTTTGGGAAACACAATAATTTGATTCCACTGAGACTTGTGTGCAAATGTTTAACTCTAGCAAAGAATCTGAACTCTTCATGACCTCTGGAAAATGGTAATTATTTTTTCTTTGCTTGATTTGTTGAGCTTTTGGGCTGCTCACTTTGAAGATCAGAAAAAAAAATCTGCCCCGAAACTAAATTTAGCATATGCTCTGTATCCTGAGGTAGTTTTGGAACAGATCATCCCTCTTCAATTAGACGTCTGAGTCCAATCCTCCACTACTGTACTAAGTGGGAACTTCAGCACTGATTTCAGTAAGAACTGGATTATATTTAGAAGGAAAGACACGGGGATCCCCACATTGGAGATCCAACATCGCCATCTATTGGACTCACATTCGGGTGACAATTATAAACATTTCAATTTATCTGAGTTTGCTGAATTTTACAACTACAATAAGTCAGGAAGATTTTTTTTCAAAGGTAGCAAGAGGATTCAGATTTCCAATCTTCCATTTAATTAAGTTCCTCGCAGAAGTTATGCATTCCTGATGCTAAGTTGGTTTTGTCCTAAAAAAGTTTTTTTTTTAATAGTAAAACACAAGAAACCCCCGAAGGAAAGTTCAGATGTAAGCTTACAGAAAAAGTCAGGTAACTAAATTCTTCAGGAGCTTTTAAAAATCCCCCTTTCAAATTTCAAGCACATAAAGTGGCAATTTGGTTTCCATACAAATTCCGGTGTATTAAAGCTCTATCCTAAACTATTAAAAAAAAAAAGAGAGAGAGAGAGGATATTACTCAAGTAACTCAGGACTAGAACCAATAAGATTTAATGCTGTGAAAAAGTTCCCTGTCTTTGATTGGAAGCCTCCTGACATTACATGTCTTCTTTTGGTAGAAACTGTTTTGTTCAATTTTCATTTATGAAATAATTCACTTTCCTACTGAAAACATGTGAGTCCTTTCCAGTAATAATCAAATAAAAAAGCTAATTTCCAGAATGCTGAAAAGCAGCAGCACACGCTGTACTCCCTGCAGCACGCCCCAAAGAGCCCACCTGCAGCCCGTGCCACAGCCATGGGGACAACGTGTGTCTTCCCTGGCGTGATGGTACCAGCACCACAGCCAGCGTGGCTTGAAGATCCTCATGGCCTTAACAGCCACGTTAAGCAATGGTTTCTGGGGCCCTCTCATTTACATTGTTCATGTGACAAGCAGCACAAGTCTGACTTTTTTTACAGGAATGCACGCTTTTAAAACATACTAGGTATTACTAGCCACAGAAATCACCACCCTTACTAGCACTAGTGCTCCTCTTGCAAAGCCCACACATTCCGTGTAAAACAAGAAGCCTGTATATACACTGCTCAGATCCTGGGGCTCACATTAGCTCTCCCCTGTGGTCATCTGCTGTAAATGTATCTTAGACTAAACCGTTGCAGTGCCTTTCTCCATATCCTCTAGCTGTTTGAATATAGGGTTTTGGTTCATGAATGTAAAAAATATGTTTTTTAAACAATCTAAAATGTCCTACTCCTCTGATCTGCCTTCTTGTCTTTTATAACAGAATACTGTTGTAGTATTAACAGTTGTAAAAGGTAGACAAAAATCCAAGTTCTGAATCTTGAAAGCGGTGGGAAGAGTAAAGAAAGTCTTGCTGAAGGAAAGTATGGAGATGCAGAATCTTTCTCTGAATTAACCTCTCAGCTAATGCCTGGCTCAAGGGCATTGTTGAGGTATTAAAGTGTCCCACTTCAGGTGCACTGTGACCCTGGGTCCTGCTGTGCACTTACAGAGAGGTAAACTGTGTCAAAACAGTGGGTAAATCTGACCAATGCAAGCTCAGGCTTTCATAACCAAATTCTTATCCAAACATGTCTACTTATTCAGGATTTTATGTTCTTCATTTTTTCAACAGGTGTTCTGCTAAATAAACATTGTTGCTCTAAAAAATCCCTAAGCACCAAGAAGATTAAACAATGACACTGTGATTCCATTTTTTGTGTATATACAAGCTTCAGCTATTCATACACTTCCACTTAGAGAAGTGAATTACAGCTTTTAAAAGACTGATTGTAGCTGTAACATGTTCTGTGTTGGCACAAGTGAAATTTATTGGTAAAAGCAGACAAATCCCCTCTGACCTCTGGGATAAGTGAATCTTACTAAAAAGTTTACATTTGAAAATACTGCAAAAGTATGTTTATATATTTTTCAAACATTAAGTAACCTACGTACAGAGCATTTCAATGAGGAAAGCGAGAAGGCAAAAAAAAAAAAAAAAGGGAAAGTGAGACCCATAATGCTAAGTCAGTGCTTAGGAACCTTAGAGGCTGAAGTTAACACGCTCATCAGCCACATGGACACCTAACAGTGTTTTAGCAGTTCTGGCTCTTCATTTGCAAGGTGGAGGATTGGTCCCCCAATGGTGGTGAGAAAAATCTGCAGTTCTGGTGGGTGTTTAATCCCTCAATACCAGCAAAGGCTTTGGGCTTTTAATGTTGGCACTCACAGGCATTTCACGAGGATATTTTATTCAGACTTTCACTGAGCTGCAGCTTGCTCAAACCAACAGATTCTGGCAGATATATATATACACATATGCTATTTTTGCACATATTTCTTCATATGAAGTATCAATGAGATGTTATATTTGACAAAAGGCGAGGAAACCTAAACATAACTGTGCTGATAAGGAAAACCTGGCACTCGTTTTGGGTCAGCAGCACGGTGAGCACCCACAGCACAGGTGCCAAAGGCGTCAGGCAGGTTCTATATAGCGCTCAGCAGGGCTGGTGAGGGACTGGAGCTGGGAGCCATGGTGTTTTTGAAGAGCAAAGTTTGGGACTCTGTGGAACCTATAAATCCTGCTTCACACAGAGGCGAGATTAACACTGTGCCACTGTGCAAGGTATTTTGAGCAGCAACTCAAAACTTTAAGTAGTGTCAGTTTTTGTCGAGTTTTTACTGGTAAACAAACTCTTGTCTGGAAAAGGAAAACATAGACTGGCAGTCTGCCCTGCTGTGCCTGTGATTCTTCTTTGGGGTAAAACATCTTATCTTTCTCCTCACAGTCAAGGGAGTTTTAAATAACATTTTAGCCAGTTCAAAATTGCATGGCTTAATTTTTCTACCACGGCTGTAATTGTTTCCTCTCTTTCCAGATGAAGTTATATTGAACAGGACAGTGTGAGGGTTCAGAAATATTTTCCCTAAATCAAAATAAATTACACATTCACAGAAAATAAACTGCATAAAAGCCAATTGTTATAGGCTAAATCATTGCAGCTGGGATTGCAGTGGGATGCAATCCACAGCAAATGCTGGAATGCAGCACTGACCTGATCTCAGGTCACAGACGTGTCCTGTACGCTACAGGAGATCCCCTTTTTTGTCCGTCTACCCAGATTTGCTGATTCTCTCCTCACAGCCTCCCCGCCTTCCACGGCAGGTGGCGGCTGTGCGAGATCCCCAGCTGCGCGCGGCCCCTTCTCCCCCAGCCGCCTCCTGCCAGGGGAGCACGGGACGGGGCTCGACCTCCTTTTCGGGAGCTCCTGCTCTCCTTTTCGCTGCGCTGGAGCCGCCTCTGCGAAGGCTGCACTAGGACTTACCCGCCCCCGCAGGCGGCACAACCCCTCTCTGCCTCAGACACCCCCGCCTCGCGCGCGCTGCCCAACGGTCCTAACGGCCGCGCGCCCGGGCCGTGACGTCGCTGGCTACGTCACGCCCCGCTGCAGACTACAGGCCCCGGCCGCCCGCGCGGCAGGAAGCGGCCGCGGGGTGAGAGGGCGGCGCGGCGCGGCGGAAGGAAGGGACGCGCGGAAGGAAGGAGCAGGTCTCTGCGGCGGCGCGGGCGCTGCGTGGGGGCTCGGCCCGGCGGTCTGGCCCGTGGCCGGGGCCTCGTCTGCCCCGCGGCGGCGGTTGGGGCGGCCGCAGGGCTTTTCTGCTGGGCCGGGCGGCGCGGGGGCCCTGCGGGGAGCGGGGGGCGGCCTGGGGCAGGAGGCGGCAGGGCCTGTGCCGGGTACAGGCCGTTGCGTGCGGTCCCTCCAGGTGATTCGTGGAGGAGCCGGGGCCCCTCTCGGCCCTGGAGTGGGTTAGAGTGGCCTGTCCTGGTCCCCTTGGCCTCTGAGGGGGTCACAGTTTGCTGAGCGTGAAACTTGAAGTTTCTCAGTATTTGTTAGTTGACAGGGTGCCTGTATTAGCCTCACTGAGGGTTGTTTCTCTCTCCTTCCTAAAACCTTCCCCCTTCCAAGGAGTCCAACATGGAAGAATCTAACGACTCAAGGCCGCTTGAAAAGTCACTCCATAACTTAACGCTTTCTGATCAGAAGTCTTCAGAGAGCAGCAGTTCTTTGGCTGCTGATCCCAAAGAGACGCAGAATCCTAAAAACACGGAGAGTGGGTGCATGTCGTCTTCAGCCACGGAGCCCCCAGCAGCAGATGAGAGCTTCCATGACTGTTATGACTCCTTTGAGGCAAAAGAACCCAAAGCGGATGATGAAGGGGATTCACAGAGTGATGAGAATAGCTCAAGGAAGCAGACAGAGCTAGATGAAGAGTACTTACTAGAACTAGAAAAAGATATGCCAGAGGAAGAAAAACAGGTAATACAAAGCACTGAAGTTGACTATAAAAAGACACATTTTCAATGTCACCCTTTTGGATGGTCTGTGACCCTTCTGGCATAAAAGTTAGCATGTAACTAGGCCTTTAAAACTTCTTCATATGCCCAATTTTACTGTTCTTAATTTTTTGGTTTTTGTAACAAGTATTTTAGTTAGCCTTTCTGTTCATAAGATTCCTTTGGGGATTTTTTTTTTTTATGTGCTGCTGGGCTCACCAGTGTATAGTTACTGTGACCAAAAGAGATTATGAAACAAAAATCGGCTTTTTTATTGTTTAGCTTGTGTGTGTTCATTGTTTTCCCCTGATTTGCTGCAAAGTGCTTTACAGAAACTCAGAGGAGGTTTCAGGCAGTTAGTTTTGACATTTGAAAGGCTTGTTTATGTAACAGTTTCAACTTTAACCCAAATTAGCTCATTTTAGGTTAATAAGGATTTAAAACGTAAATGTTTAGTGGGGGTGTTTTGTTTGTTTGTTTTTTGCTTGCTTTGAGTGCCATTGTGTTGCAGAAAACATGGGATAACAAACTGAATATTGTGATGGGGAGGAATGGTGCAGCTCAGAGAGGAAGTCCAGTAGCCTCCTTGATCCCTTCTCCTTTCCCATAAGCCTTGGAGTGAATCAGGGAATTCCTTGGCCCTGAATCAGTACTGCTAAGTGACAGTAGTTTGTTTTTAGAATTCCAAGATAGAAGGGCTTTTTTTTTTTTTTTTTTTTTTTTCCTCCTGGTAAATACAAGGTGACCATGTCTAACTTTGAGAAAACTTACAAGTCAGTTTCAGCTGTATGTTTCCCTTTTCTATTTTTTTCTGCAACTTGTGTTCACAAATGTAGGGGAAGTAAGAACAATAAACTAAAATGCACTTCCTGATACACCATTGTTGTTAAAATATTTTTTTCCCTAACTTCTGACCGCGGTATTTCTGGTAAGTTAGGAGGAACAGAATTACATAGTGTGGTCTCTCAAACAGATTGTGCTTCAAAGAACTGATTCAGCCTCTTAGAATTTCTTTGGATTATCTAAACAAGCAGCTAATTGTAGTTAAAATATTGATGAAAGTGCTGCAAGAGCTGTTCTTCAGAGGTTGGTGAAAGGAGGAATTCTGGCCTTTTGTAACTTGTGTAACAGAAGATGTCAGCATATTTTATTATACTGTAAAAGTGTGAATTAGATCTTATTTTAATAAAAGAAAGAGTCGTTATTGGAAGCCTGGCTGCATAATTTGGATCATAGGTAGCACCTTGTGTCATTGATTGTGATCAGTAAAGGAGAGAATTGCACAAGGAATAGCAACTGACTAATAGGCAGGGAAGCCTTACCTCACAGGGAAAGGCAATGTGTTGTATAGTTGTTTTCTGGAAACTCCTACGTTTTGAGGAACAGTAGAAGAAATAACTACTGCAGTGGATAGTGAACAAAATTGAAGATTTTGGTTTAAAATTAAGAAGGATCATATGAAATCAATTTTTAAAAGTACATAAGATGCTATGAGTATTCCTAGTGATTCTTTAGTTAAGTTTCAGTAGATCTATAGGAGTTTATTAGTTTATTTGCAAAGGATCACTTCTTATTCATCCAAGTTGGAAAAGCTGTACATTTTTTTTTTTTTTTTCATAGCTATTGGCTAGTCCAGTCTGTAGTGGAAGTAAATAAATACTGGCTATCCATTGCACCAGAAAGCTGGAAGGAGGGAAAGGCTTGGCAGTAACTTTGTTATGCCTTGATTTTATTGTCAGCTGCCATAAATTGAGCATGATGAGCCAGAAATATGCAGAGCATAGATCCAAGAGGCAACTGAAATCTAAACTGTAGATAGATTTTTTTTTTTTTTTTTTTTGCACTGATTTATAATTAAGTAGTTGCTCAAGTAGTTCCCTTGATAGTAGGGTCTTCTTATGATCAAAGTACATCAGTGAAGGTAAAGGTAATTTTTTACCTGTATTATGGATAGTCACACTAACACAGAAATTTATTGAGATTGAAAAGCAGTATGGCATTTGGAGGGGGAGGGGAAGATATTAAATCCTTGCAATAAGACTGAGACTAAATGTAACACTTGTTTGCTGCTTGACCTTATGGAAATCACCTCATCCATATCTCACTTTTTCCATCTGTATAAATGGGCATAATGATACTTGCCATTTGTAGTGCGTTGGTATCTAATAATGAATAACCGGGAAAAAAAAAATCTCAAGAGGTTATCTGGTGCATCCTTTGCCTCAAGGCAGAATCAGCCGTACTGATGTCACTTCTGACACATGTCCCTTGTTATTAAGGACCTCCAGTGACTGACTGCCTACACAAGTTAT